>NC_141673.1:5232170-5782170 GCF_028749965.1 Puma concolor
ACCCCGCCATGGCGGGTTGATGTGTCTGGTGTCCAGGGGGCTCCATCACCGCCAGAAGGCCCCGCGCCGGCGATCAGCCCGTCGGCTTCCCTGCTCCCCTCCGTGCTGAGGGAGTATCGCAGGTGCACAGCATCCTCAGGGAAAACCGTGGCCCCCCGCAGAATGCCGATGCCGACCGTGCAAGACCCGGCTCCTGCCCCACGCGGGGACTAGGTGTAGGTCAGCTCCGGGGGGCCGAGAAACCGGGGGGCCCACAGATCCAGGGCTGTGGTGGAACCTAAGACAACGCCCGGCAGGTAGCTCAAAGCCGTAAGCAGACGCAATCACACCAGGAGAGCTCCCACGGCATAGATGAGCCCCTGCGTAAAACGCACCCACGGTCCCTGCCTCACGAGATCCCCACGGTGTCCCTGGTGGGTGAGACTGCCTACCTACCAGCTACGTCCGCCATCGGAGAGGCGCCAGGTCTCCAAGAGATGACACATCACAGGCCCCACGGGGGCGGATCGAGGCTCCCCGTGCCCCGCAGGACCCTCTTCCCCGCCTGCACCCCGTGACCTTTCCCTACCCGGGGACCCTGCACCTGAGACCCTACCTGGGTGTCCAGATTCTGCACAGACAGGCCCAGGCGATCCAGCTTCTGGTTGACAAAGTTCACAATGGCCTACACAAGGAAGAGCACAGACGTCGGGCCCGGGGCTCAGGTTTCCCGCCTCCCGTTTTGGGGGGGGGGGGACAGAAAGGCCCCCGCATGGCGCCCGAAGCACAGCAGGTGAGGAGCGAGGGCCTTGCCCCTTCCCCTGCACCCCCCAGGACACGAGGCAGACGGGCGGGAGAGTGACTGGGAGCTTTGATCTCTCTTACCTCTTTCACAGCGTTCACTTTCTCCGGAGCCAGTTTAAATAATTCATCAAAGACGTCCTCTGCAGACAGATCCAATAAACGCCTCATTATGATGCTATTATCCTTGCGCCAAACAGGGACGCATTTCCATAAAAGTTTCTCAGAATACCCAGTCCGCAGAGAGATGTAGTGTCATCGCAACGGTTCTTGAATTAAAACATGGGCCTGCGTCTTTGTCCCTGCGCCCCTGGCCGTGTAGCCCAGGGGGAGTCGCCTGCCCTCTCTGGCCCTTGGTTTCCTCATCTGCACATCATGGCTGATCATACCTACTAGAAGGGGTCTTCACAAAGATGAGATTTGGTACCAGATAACGCACTTGGCTCGGTGGCTGGGCACACAGTAGGACCTCGATAAACTTCATCTTGGGGCACCCGGGTGGCTCCATCGGTTACCCATCCGAGTCTTGGCTCAGGTCATGATCTCACGGTTCGTGAGTTCGAGCCCTGCATCGGGCTCTGTGCTGACAGCTCAGAGCCTGCTTGGGATTCTCTCTCTCTCTCTCTCTCTCTCTCTCTCTCCCTCTCTCTCTGCCCTTCCCCTACTCGTGTTCTCTCTCTTTCTAAATAAATAAACAAAACTTTAAAAACAAAACAAAACAAAAAAAAGGTCATCCTTTCTGCCGTGGATGCCTGTGCGTCTGCTCAGCCACCGCTCCTCCCCCTGGAAAGCTTCTCTCCTTCGTCCCCATCCCCCCCCCCTTCACCCACAGGCCCACGGAGCCCATGCAGCTGCCGCAGGTGACCGAGCAGGGCCCAGCCCCACACAGACACTTGGCCCGCGCGTCTCCTCCCCCGCATTCCTGGATTGGCAGAATGAGGGCACGGAGCCCCGCGTCGTGCCAAAGGCCAGCACCCTCAGCAGCTGAGTCACGCCTGCCTGGTTTAGGAACAAAGGGGGGCATCTTGGCAGCCCCGGGCCTCGTCCCGCCTCAGACACCCGAGTCCTCAGCCAAATGCCCTTTTCCCACAAGCAGCCCTCCTCATATGTGCAGCCAACAATCTCCCCAGGGAAGATGGGTCCTCGGGCACCGAGTGCCCAAGCTGGCTAGAAGGATTTACCTTCAGATGCTGATGCTCAGCAGCTATGCAACTCTGAGCAAGTCACTTCACCTCTCTGTGCCTCGGTTCTCTCATTAGTGAAAGGGAAAAGGTAGCACCAGATAGCATCGTGCACCAGGAATCATGGTGGAGACACCAGTCCCTTTGGACCCCTTGGCCTGGGTGGCCAGGGAAATCGGGTCTCTGAAGGAGCCAGGAAGTGGGGAGGCGAATGTGTGCTCGGTTGACATGAGCCAGAACAGCACGAATGTGCTAGACGGGGTGGTGGGGAGGCCCGGCTCCTTTCCCCTCACCATGTGACCCACCCTCATGCTGCCCCCTGACAAACACTGCCCCCCGAGCAACACCCCATGTCCTCATGCTGCCCTGCACACACACACACACACACACACACACACACACACACACACGTTGGCCAGCCTCCCTGCACCTCCTTTTCCCTTCCTTCTCCCACTCATCTTCCTTCAGCCTGTTCTCAGAAGCCCCTCAAAGGTCATTATTTCCACCTTTGCAGGTGAAGCATCCCTCATGGAACCCCCTGCCCATACAGATCTGTGTTCTAAGTGGGGAGGGTTCAGGGAGGAAAATCATGTTAGGATGGATGGATGGTGGATGGACTGGTGGGCGTGTGTGGGGACAGATGGATTGGTGGGTGGGTGGACGGATGGGTAATTTGGTGGGTGGGTGGGTGGGTGGGTGGATGATGTGGACTGGTGTATGGATGGCCAAATAGATTGGTGGATAGATGGATGGATTGGTGAATGGACGGATGGATGGATAGATTGGTGGTTGGGTGGGTGGATGGACAGATGGATTGGTGAATGGATGGATGGATGGATGGATGGATGGATGGATGGATGGATGGATTGGTGGGTGGGTAGGTGGATGGATGGATGGATGGATGGATGGATGGATGGATGGATTGGTGGTTGGGTGGGTGGATGGACAGATGGATTGATGGATGGATGGATTGGTGGGTGGGTAGGTGGATGGATGGATGGATGGATGGATTGGTGAATGGATGGATGGATGGATAGATTGGTGGGTGGGTGGGTGGATGGATGGATGGATGGACAGATGGATTGGTGAATGGATGGATGGATGGAAGAATACATTGGTGGGTGGGTAGGTGGATGGATGGATGGATGGATGGATGGATGGATAGATTGGGGGGTGGGTAGATGGATGGGTGGATGGATGGATGGATGGATGGATGGATGGATGGATTGGTGGTTGGATGGGTGGATGGACAGATGAATTGGTGGATGGATGGATGGATGGATGGATGGATAGATTGGTGGGTGGGTAGGTGGATGGATGGATGGACGGACGGATGGATGGATGGATGGATGGATGGATGGATGGATAGATTGGTGGGTGGATTGGTGGTTGGGTGGGTGGATGGACAGATGAATTGGTGGATGGATGGATGGATGGATGGATGGATGGATGGATGGATGGATAGATTGGTGGGTGGGTAGGTGGATGGATGGATGGACAGATGGATGGATGGATGGATGGATGGATAGATTGGTGGGTGGATTGGTGGTTGGGTGGGTGGATGGACAGGTGGATTGGTGAATGGATAGATGGATGGATAGATTGGTGGGTGGGTAGGTGGATGGATGGATGGATGGACAGATGGATTGGTGAATGGATGGATGGATGGAAGGATACATTGGTGGGTGGGTAGGTGGATGGATGGATGGATGGATGGATGGATGGATGGATGGATAGATTGGTGGGTGGGTGGGTGGATGGATAGATGGATGGATGGATGGATGGATGGATGGATGGATGGATTGGTGGTTGGGTGGGTGGATGGACAGGTGGATTGGTGAATGGATGGATGGATGGAAGGATACATTGGTGGGTGGGTAGGTGGATGGATGGATGGATGAACAGCCGACTAGGCCAACTGAGTGAATGAATGAAAGAAGAAATGGATGGACCAATCCCTCAATAGGGGAAGATGTCTGTCACAAAAGAAGTGGCCACACCACTGCACAGTCACTATGGGGCACCCACTCTGGGCTAAACACATTCACAAATCATCTTTTAACCCTCCTCACCAGTCCAAGAGGTGGGTGCTGTTATTAATCTCATTTTACAGATGAGAAAGCTGAGACACAGACAGGTTACGTCACTTGCCCAAGTTCACATGGCTAACAAGAGGACACGTTAGTGTCTGAACCCGGGCCATGTGGCTTCAGAGCCCACACGTTCATAACAACTCCACCATGACCACCGGCGGGAACTGTAAACCTCTCCCTGCGGTTTGAGCAGTATAGTGAGAGGAAACAGCCCGATCCTGGGACGGACTGACGGAGAGAAGAAGGGGCAAACGGAGCAGAAGAAGGCTCGAGATACAAGTAGCGGGGGGCAGAGGCAAGAGCAGAGAACACCCAGCAAGTGACCCTTCATCCTCCCGTCTGTTTTAACACACACCCGGTGGGAAAAGTACTCACTGGTAGCTGGGTCCTGGTCTGTGCTAAAGGGACAATTGCAGGGGGTAGAAAGGTAAACACGTGGTTAAAAAATATCCTCAGACCTGTAGTTTCTTACTACGATAAGACTCAGCACTAGCAAGGTTGACAGAGAAACGGGCGAGCTCCCTTCTTCCCTGCAGTTTGTAAGCAGGCAGGGCCCTTGCACAGGGAGCAGGCAGAAAGAGGCCCACACCCCACCCTGGAGGCTTCCACACCTAGTTATGTCTGGATTTTGTCATTTCTGTGGTTGTTTTAGTTCGGGTGGGCGGTGTCATACAATAAAGCACACAAATTGTACGATTAAGGCGCGTGTGTTTTTCCATATGCACGCACCTGTGTGATCAGCACCCAACAAGATACAGACCCTTCCCGGCACCCCCATGTGCTCTCCCCCGCCCCCGCTACCCCCCCCCCCACCAAAGATCACCCCTGCCCTGATTCCTCCCGCCGTGAACTGGTTTAGCCTATTCTGGAAGCCCGTGTAATGAAATCACACTCTCTTTTGCGTCTGGCTTCTTTCACTCTGTTTCTCTTGTTCTGAATGGTTTGTCTTCGACCTTGTGTCAAATTTTCCACCCCAGCCACACCCCTTCGAAGCAAGGTTCTGGGCCCAAAGCGGGTCAAGCTGTCCCAGGAGGGCCGGGTGGGCCCTGCGACCAAGGCCCTCAACAGGGGACTGGGCTGTGCAGGGTAGAGAGGGCAGCCTGAAACAGAGAGCCAGGCTTTACCTCCAGGAGGGCAGAGGGAAGAGCCCATTAGCCAAGCAAACTGCTTGTCCAGACGCACGAAAGGTAAGCAGCTGGTTGTCGTGGACACCCAAGGACAGAGCCTCCCACCCCGCACACACTAGGTGCTCTATAAATGCTGGTGTTTGGTGCCCTTGGCTCCAGCCCTCGGCCACCAGGCTCTGGGAAGCGACATGGCATCGGGGTCCTGTGACCCCAGGTCTAGATTCCTCCTGGCCCACAATGGCTATAGTGTGACCTCATGACTGGGAGCCACAGCCCCTTCTGTCCCCAACTCTGCTTGCTTTTGTGCAGAGGACAAACGAGCTGGCAGGGGGCGGGGGGGGCATGCCTAACAGCCAGGGCCATGCCCTGCGAGGCCCAGCAAGATGGAAAGGCGCCCGGCAGTGCTGAGGGGTCAGCGAGGCCCTCTGGGGGCTGAGAGGAAGCTGGCGAGATGTGAGGGTCCCTCCCACAAAGGGCGGGCAGCTCTGTCCCCAGCTTCAGGCCCTGTTACCCATTCCCCAAATAATATAGCTCGGCCTGTGCTGCAAGCCCTGACTCTTCCCTCACCTGCATTCAGTGAGCTGTTCCATCGACTTCTCCGACTTCAGACCACTTTTGGTGCTCTAAGAAAGAAAAACAGGGAAGAAATTGAGTAATCCCAGAAAACTCGGGGACCCACGCCAGCAGCCACTGAAAGACTGTAGTGGCCAGCGCAGCCCCAGAACCCAGCTCACTCTACCTCTTTCCCTCCTCAGGGCGGCTCCTGGACAGTGCTCATCACTGTGGCCTGGCTCAATTGTCTTTCTTGCTCATGAGCCTTGGGCCCCATGAGGATGGGGACAATGTCTGTCTTGTTCCCCAGATATCCCCAGAGTCTCACTCAGTCCCTGGCTCACAGGGAGTCAATAAACATGTGTTGATCTGAATGACAAATGAATAATGACTGGATGGATGGATGGTTGGATGGTTGGATGGATGGATGGATGGTTGGATGGATGGATGGATGGATGGATGGGTGGATGGATGGATGGATGGGTGGATGGATGGATGGATGGATGGTTGGATGGATGGATGGTTGGATGGATGGATGGATGGATGGGTGGATGGATGGATGGGTGGATGGTTGGATGGATGGATGGATGGGTGGATGGGTGGTTGGATGGTTGGATGGATGGATGGGTGGATGGGTGGATGGACGGATGGACGGATGGACGGATGGACGGATGGACGGATGGACGGATGGATGGGTGGACGGGTGGACGGGTGGACAGATGGGTGGACGGGTGGACGGGTGGACGGATGGGTGGATGGGTGGATGGATGGATGGATGGTTGGATGGATGGATGGATGGTTGGATGGATGGATGGATGTTGGATGGTTGGATGGATGGATGGTTGGATGGATGGATGGATGGATGTTGGATAGTTGGATGGATGGATGGTTAGATGGATGGATGGATGGATGTTGGATGGTTGGATGGATGGATGGATGATTGGATGGATGGATGGATGGTTGGATGGATGGATGGATGTTGGATGGTTGGATGGATGGATGGTTGGATGGATGGATGGATGGATGGTTAGATGGATGGATGGATGGATGGTTGGATGGATGGATGGATGGTTGGATGGATGGATGGATGGTTGGGTGGATGGATGGATGGATGAGTGTGTGGATGGATGGTTGGATGGATGGATGGATGGATGGGTAAATGGATGAGTGGATAGGTAGGTGGATGGATTAATGAATAAGTGAATGAGTGAAGGAATGAAGGAATGAAGTCACCTCTGATTTATATAAGAAGTATAAACAAAGTCATGACACTGCTTAGTGGAGAATTTTAATCAACGGTTTTGAAAGAAGTAAGAATGATTTCATCTGAGTGAAACGTAAGCTCCAAGACGGGAAGCCCCCTGGCTCATCAGGCACTCAGAAGTTGGGGGAGGGAATAACGGGGAGCAGGAGAAGGTGGGGGCCCCGTTTGTGATGCTCAGACTCTGCCTGAGGGAGAAGCCATGGGCTCCGGGGACATGAACTTCAGCACCAGTTGTGCATATGCTAGAGCAAGGGGACCCTGCAGGTGGAGAAACGAGAAGGCTCCCTTGCACGGTCACAGCCATCGTTGGTGAATGAGGGACAACACCGCAGTGGCCTGGGGGCCAAAACTATGAAGGCTTCTGAAAGGCCATGAACAGATAGATGACCACTTATGGCCCATGTGACCATGTGACCCTAGGCCCCCCGCCACCACGGACTCTCAATATCTCCACCCACAGCTCCAGCCCAGGCCCCTCTGCAGTCCTGGAGGGATGTGATATATCTTGAGGCTCCTAAGAAAACATCCTGGCTCAGCCCCTCCCCACGCAGCACCCCCTAATCCAGGGTACGGTGACATGGACCCAAGATGCTCAGCCTGTACACAGGGGTCCCCCCAGCACCCAGCCCCGTACCTCCATGGTGATCACCTCCACCTGGACATTGGTCGGGAGGGGCAGGTCGGGCTGGAAGCGCTTGGCCAGGGCCACGAGGAGATGCAAGGTGGCCAGCAGGTCCTTGTTGAAGATGGCTGGGAGGGCAGAGGGCACAGGTCAGAGCGGAAGGGGCCACTGATACCTGGGGCCACACGGAGGGCTCCATATTGTGCCAACAACCCTCTGAAGACCAAGGAGATCTGCCTCCAGCCTCCTGGAAGGCAGAGGGCTGGAGATACTTATTCGGAACCCAAAATAGCCACCCTGTGCTCTCATCACCCTGCTCTGCGAATACAGCCCACGGGCACAATTCCCCAAGTGGACGGGGCTTTCGACACAGAGACAGCCACCCTTTACGATTTTGAGCCGCTCGAGGCCCTACAGTGGAGGCCCCAGTGCAAGAAACTGTTGGCTTCAGATGAGTGTGGCTTAATTCAGGGCCAACGTTACGCCCATCAGTTGTTGAAAGCGGGACGTTAAATGCAGCGGTGAAGGCACGCAACCCAACAAAAAGTCGGCTTGAAAACTGTTACATCACCACCTCCCAATCTCGGAGAAGGCACTCAACCCCTTCAGCCTCAGTTTTCTCATCTGGAAGATGGGGGAGGGGGCGGAGATCAGAGTGGGGGCTTTGCTCCCTCCCATTCGCTCCAAGCAGGCACCGCGGGTAGAGCTTAAATCAATTAACGAAGCGAGACCGGTAGCACCCATCTGACGAGATACGTGGGAGCTCGTGGTGCTTGGAACTCAAACAGTAGGGGCCTCATCGACCGCGTTTATGCCGTTACACGGCCGCGGGCTTTGCTGCGGCGACACCTCCGGGGCGCAGAAGCGTGTAGGGCTCTTGGCCCTCGACGGGGTGCACGACTTTGCACGGGAGGCTCCCCGGAAGCCCCCAGGGTGCCCCCACCCCAGAGGCAGAGGAAACAAGAGGCCGGTGCTGCACAGGGACCCAGGCTCCCCCCCGCCCTCCCGGGGACCCCGCCCCAGCCGGGGCCCCACATACCGTCCACGCTCCACTTGAGCGACTGATCTTCTGCCCGCAGGCTGCGGTTGACTGCCTCCAGGACGGCCTCCAGCTTGCGCCTCTGGTTGGGGACCGTGAGAGCCATCTCCTCCACGTCCAGCCGGAGCCCGGTCAGCATCTCTGAGGGCAGGAGAGCGGGAGAGGGCCCAGGAGGGAGTCGGGGGGAGAGGCCGAGAAAGGCAGGAGAGGGAGGGAGGGGTGAGGACCGTGCCCCCCCCACCCAGGCTCCCCTCCACCGCCAAAAGCCCTGTGAACCGAGCGAGCCCCGGCCCTCCGAGCCGCCCTCCACTGGCCCACCTCACCTTGACCTTAGCCTTCTGCTCAGCTATGTGCACATCCTTTTTGCAAGGCAGGGTGGCCTAGACTCCTAAGCTCAGACCCTGACCCCCCCGCCTTCCCCACTGCAAGACGCTGGACAAGTGACGAGGCCCCTCCGAGCCTCATTTTCCTCATCCATAAAATGGGGATAGTAAGAGGATAGGGTTAGTAAGAGGCTTAACCACACCTGCTCCTTGGCAGGTGCTCCGGAAGGGGCTGGCAAGATCGTTCTGTCCAACTACCAAAGGGTGCTGCTGAGCCAGGCCCCAGGTCAGCTGAGGACCAGAATCAGGTGCACCCCTGCCCTCTGGGACCTCACAACTTTGTGGGCAGAAGGCAGGTGCGCAGACCAAACCCGACATCACAACGGTGACGGGGAGGGGGCGGCTGTTGAGGAGTCCACCCCTGGGGCCTGAAGGGGCCAGGCTTGGGGGGGGCGGAGGTGCTGGGGCCCAGGCCCATGTACCCTGGGAGCAGCCGCTTACGGAAAAGGTGGTGCAAGATGAGCCCATCGAATATGTCCTCCTCCAGGCTGCGGACCACGATGTGCTCCGGGAGGAGCTTGGCATTGATCCACTCCATCAGCACCTGAAGACCCCAAGGAGATGGCTGACCCGGGACCACTCCTCACCGGGTCCCCCACCTGGCTCAGCTCTGACCCGCAAGGCCCTCCTCCCACCCGCCAGCTCCTATACCAACCTTCAAGGCCAGGCCAAACGTCACCTCCTCTGGGAAGCCCTCCCTGCCCTCTCAGTCTGACTTCCCAAAGACCCTCTGCTTCTCTTCAGCAGGAACCTGGGCCCGGGGTGGGGGGCGGGGGCAGGGGTGCTGTTCGTCCTGTGCAAGGTGCTGGTCCCAGAAGGCCACCACAACAAGTACCTGAGAGTGGGGAGGTGGCCGTGGAACTGGATAATGGGAAGAGTTTTGAAGGCCCTCGACAGGAAAGGCCTGAATTGCCCTGAAGAGGCTGTTGGGAGAAATCTGGATCTAAGTAGGCACTTCTGGGGAGAGCCCAGAAGGAGAGGAGGGACGTGACTTTGGAAACACAGAGGAGGCCCCGTGACAAGGGAGGCAGAGACCCGAGTGGCGAGTCTAGGCGCCAAGGGGCGCCAAGGGTCACCGGAGCCGCCTGACGCCGGGCAAGAGGCTGGGATGGGTTCCCTCTCGGAACCTCCGGGAGGGACCCACGCTGCCCACACCTCGACTGAGGACTTCCGGCCTACGGGCTGGGAGACCTTCAACTCCCCTTGCTTTAAGCCACCTGGCTCATGGTACTCGGTGGCACCAGCCCCAGGACACCCACACGGGGGCTGCTGGGGTCCCGCCTGATCCCCCGGACTCAACGACTGAGGCGCACACCCCTGCTTCCCTCTGCACCTCTGCCAGGGCGTCCGTCCCCGCCCGGGTTCAACAGGCCGGGAGCGCAGGAAGCAGAGCCCCGTGCCTTTAAGGGAGCAGCACCGGCTACTCCGGACTTGGGACCCAGCTACTCCGTCTCTGCACCTGCTCCCGGAGGGGCCCGCCCACTTGCTTTCCTTTCTCCTGACTCACTACCTGCACCCAAATCCTTCTCAGGGTAAGCTCCAGGAGGAGCCCCAACTAGGACGTGTCGGCACCCCGTCAGGTTTCCAGGAAGGGCCTCGGTCGTTCTACTCGGGTCCCAGTGCCTGACGGTGGGGAAGGTGGGATGGAGGAAGCCAGGGAACGGGAGGGAGAGAGGAAGGGATGGGAAAACGGCCACAGTCTGGGGGGGATGGAAGGTGGTGCAGGCCAGGAGGCCTCCCTGGAGGAGGCACCAGAAAGGCCACGTGGAGACTGGAGCAATAAGGCAGACGAAAACAGAGGCCTGAACCTGCCGATCCCTCTCAACCGTCGTGAGGCTTGTGGGGATCATCTACATAAAGGCACACAGTCGGTGCTCAATAAATGTTCCCTCACGTAGCCATTCAACAGGTCTCCCGGGGACCTGCAGGGTCACCACCAGCCAGGCAGAGGTCAGAGAGGGGAGGAGCGGGACAGACCCCGCCCCAAGGGGACGGAAAGACTGCCCCCAGAGAAAGCGGGGGGGGGGGGGGGGGGGGGAGACCGCGGAAGGAGCTGTACCTTCTGCAGCTCTCCAAATTTGGGGTCCCTCCGCGAGGTGGGTGGCAGGTACTTCTTCTTTTCTCCTGGAAGCAGAGGCAAGCATGACACGCGTGTGGGGTCCCTGCGGGGGGGCTGGGCAGCCTGGCACCTCGACACCCGGGGAGTTGGGTCCCGCTGCATCACACGCGCGCCCACACGGATCCACAGACACGGTCACTGATACACACGCGTGCACACGCACACGCACACGCACACGCCCTGAGCATCAAACATCTAAAGAGACTTGGTCCTCCCAGACACGCCTCGTCCTCCACACCTCTTTCTTCGCCCGTGCTGTTCCAGCCACACCCCAAATGCCCTTCCCTCTGGGTTCCCCTCATGAGCACCAGCTCATCCTCAGGCACACCAATATATTTTGGGGACACAGTTCGCCTGGAAAACTGTTTCCTGCCTCAAATTCAAATGTTAACTGGGTGTCCTGTGTTTTATCTGGCAATTCTACCCACGTACTTAAGCAGAGGGGCTCGCACGAGCCCAGGGGCCGGGCACCAGGGGGCCACGGCGGATTTCACCCCAGTCTGTCTGGCTCCCTGGCACGGGCAGGACGCCGAGACCCCCCTGGCTGACCCTCTGGTCGGCAGCTTCCCGATGCCTTAGACTCGCAGCACCCACAAATGGCAGGGCCGAGAGGATCTAGTCTCGATGAACATGGGGGAAACTGAGTCACCACGGGGGGCACTGCCTTGCCCAGGTTCACAAAATGCAATGCCTCTGTCTTCCCACGACGCGGCTGGAGACTTTTCCTAGATGATCTGAAAACCTTCAAGTTCTCCCTGGCCCCGTATCTCCTGACAAGAGGCGGGGATATCTAACACGCTGGGCCCGGGCAGTCTCTGGACCGATGTGTGGGGAGTGGGTGGGTGGGTGAAAGCCTCCGGCGACACCCCACCCCCACCCCCCGCCAGCTCCTTCCTGGAGCAGGTTTCCTGCCGCTCTGAATCATCCCATGATCCAGCTGCGCCTGCCAGTACTTTGAGTATTTCTAAATCCACTGCAAAACAAAAAATAAATATTTTTTCAAATAACCAAGCCCCACCGCTAACAGCAATTTTGTTAGCGATGCTTTCCAGCGTTAAGCCATCTATAAACAGAGAGCACCAGGCAGTGAAGGAAGTCAGCTTCTCGACTCTGGGCAATGCCCGCCCGGCCCCCAGGGTCTCGCTCGCTGCTCCGGGGTCTCTCGGCCACATCGCCCATCTTAAAATTCAGGCTGTATTCACAGGGTCTAGCCCAAGTTGCATTCTGCTCTTACATTTCAGCTACATCACACTTTTCCTCCGTCATCATATTTATGTCTTAAAGGTTCCATAAATTCTACTGAGTTCACTTAACGCCCTTGCTGAGCGGGACATTTGGCTTGCTTCCTGATTCGCCTCTTTTCTGTAACAGGGGGATTGACAGCTTTGGGTACCTGCGTTGTCCTTTCCAAACATCTCCTTGGGAAGGGAGGTTTCAGGGGCAGTGGCCACAAACTCCCCGAGCTCAGAAAACAGACTTGCTAAAAGGGGGACCCACACCCATTGAATTGCCCCGTCCTATGCCCACCCACTTTTTAAAAAAATTTTGGGGGGCGCCTGGGTGGCTCAGTCGGTTGAGCCTCTGACTTCGGCTCAGGTCATGATCTCGCGGTTCGTGAGTTTGAGCCCTGCATCGGGCTCTGTGCTGACAGCTCAGAGCCTGGAGCTGCTTCGGATTCCGTGCCTCCCTCTCTCTCTGCCCCAACCCACTCGCATTCTGTCTCTGTCTCTCTCAAATATAAATAAACATGAAAAAAATTTTCATGTTTATTTATATTTGAGAGGGGGGGCAGAGAGAGGGGGACACAGAATCCAAAGCAGGCTTTAGGCTCTGAGCTATCAGCACAGAGCCCAACACGGGGCTTGAACTCACGGACATCGTGACCTGAGCCAAAGTCCGAGTCACCCAGGCGCCCTTGTGCCCACCCACTATTTAAAGGGACCCACACGAGTGAAGGAAGCAGATCGATAACCCCCATCCCCCGCCAAGTCGGATCTCTGCACATATCTGCCAGCAGGGCATGGCGGGAGGGGAACCTGAATGCTGGGGCTCCCCTCCTTGGGTTCCCAACCCCAGCTCCACCGCGTGAACGGAGTCACCTGCCACTGCTATTCACTGGGCCTCAGTTGCCTCGCGCATACAAGGGAGGCAGGAACGCCTACCCTCAGAGCAATAAACGAGGTGCGGCTTGTAGGACGTGCACAGCACGTAGGAGCAGTTAATATCGCGTTACCAGTGTCATCCTCAAACGCGAGATGTGTGGTTATGAGCGGTATGGGGGTACCTGCCAAAGCTTCCAGAAGCGGGGGTGGGAGTTGTCAAGGATAAAGCAGAAGGCATAGGCAGGGGCTGCACAAATTGGGTGTTCAGTTAACAACCTGGGAAGCACGGCAGGGCCCGGACCTGCCCGCAGACCCGCCCCTCCGCCCTGCCCGGACCCCCAGCCCCACTTGGGACCCGCACCTTGTGGGAGCTCCTCCTCCGCCGGCCGGCCCACCGCCTTCGGGAGCTGCAGCATGTTGTGCAAGGATTCTGGCTCCATCTCTGCCTTGCCGGCCCTGGGGGATGCAGGGGACAGGGGGCATCACCATCCGAGGAGCCCCACGCTGGCTCTGGGCCGTCGTTCCTTCCCGACCATGAGGCACGGGGAGTGGGCGGGGGCTGCCTAGGCAAGGAGACGGGTCTCCCCGATGAGAAGTAGGCCGTGGGGCCCATTCTGGCGGGACGCACGGGTGGAGGGAGGCCCGCGGCGGAGGGCTTGTCAAGATCCGGGAAACCCTGGGGTTAAGCTCCAGAGGGATGCCCGGGGTGGGCGTATGGCAGGGCTGGCTGAGGCGAATCCACTGACGGGTGACCTCTACGGTGCCTGAGTTCCCGCGGGGGCAGGGCGAGGGGGGCACCGGATCTGTCCCTTCCAGGTCCCTGAGGCCGAGACAGGTGGGCACGGAGTGGCACCACCAGCCTTCCGACGCGGGGACCACGCTGGCATGGCGGCATCCCCCAGGCTCGGCTGCCACTCCACGGGGGCCTGGCTCTCGGGGGGCGGCCTGGCCCCGCCTGGCCCGACGCGGAACGAGGCTGTCCACGGTGGGGCTCGGCGGGCTCAGCCTCTCTGCGCTTTGGGGGCCTCACTGCGCACGTCGGCATGGGAGGGGCCGGCATGCGAGGGGCGTGTGCGGCCTCCTTCGTGTGCGCTCCTTCTGGGCAGGGGCCGGGCTCACCCCACGCGGGACGGGGCCCCTGGAGAAGCCAGCCCGGCCTCCTTCCTGTTGCCCCAGGGCTCACTTCCTCTCCTGCTCAGCCGGCAGCTTTGCCCTCCTCTTCGGCCCCCCGCGTTTCCCCAGCGTTTCGGGCCCCAAAAAGACAGGGGGGCCGCAGAATGGGGGGCAGCTCCAGTCCCCCCCCTCCCCCCCCCACCGGGGAAACCTGGCTACAGCAGCGGGACCCAGAGCTGTGGCAAGATGGGGACACCGGCAGGGGCCACCCCATCGCCCTAGCAGCGGGCCCGCGGGGAAACCTCTGAGGCCCCATCCCGAACAGAGGATGGGGGAGACCACAGCTGTGGGACCGGTCCTGCCCCCTGAATTCCCAAGCCTCCTTCTGGACAGGATTCGGCTCGAGGGACGTAGCCGGAGAAGAGGAAAGAGCCCTGCCTGGGGGTTAGGAGGAGGCCCGGGTTCCAGGCTTGCTCTTCCTCACCCTACGTGACTTTGGGCGAATCCCCTCCCTTCCTGGTCCTGAAGGTCTTTACAAGACAGGGCCGGACTCAGAGCTCACCGAAGGCAGTGGAGAGGACACGGGGGGTGTCTGCCCCAGCTCTGTTCAGGGTATCTCCCCTCCCCCGGCAGCCCCTCCCCGCCCTGGGCCTCAGTTTCTTCATCTGAAACGGGGTGGCCTTTCTCCCCCCCTCCCCCCCCCATGCCGGATGACGCTCAGGGGAGATGGCGCGGAGAAAGGGAGACTGTCCACCTGGCTACCGGGGAGGTGGGATCGTGCCCTTCTGCCTGTCCGGCCCCTGGAGGGAGGAAATGCGCCTCTCTACGCGTGGGTGGCCGGGGTGGGGGGTTGGTGCACAGGGGCTCAGGGCTTTCCTTGGCCCGAGTCCCTCCCTCAGCTAAGGGTGTGTTCTCTGGGGTCGGCCGCCACAAGCCCCCACCCCCGGAGCCCTCCCTCTGTGCCCTCTCGCTCCTGAACATTACAGACGGGCAGAGAGCCCCGAGCCCAGGGCTCCCGGGAGCTGAGACTCACCTGGCTGCCATGAAATGAAGGCCGCGGAGCTCAAATCGTGATCACCGGCTTCCAGAGAAAAGTAAGTTCCTACCCTGGGGGCTGGAGGGGCCAGGGGAGGGCAGGGTCCCCCCACCCCCCACCCCCCAAGCTGCTCACTTCCTCCGGGCCTGCGGCTTCCGCAGGGCCTGCTGGGCTGCGTCTGCAGGGAGCTTCCTCCTCGCTGGGCCTCAGGGCCTGGTGCCTCCACGGCCCCGACGGAAAGCTCTGCCCCCCGAGCGCCAACCACCCAGCCACACCTCCGGGCCCTCAGATGCCTCGCAGTTTCTTCCCTCTCTCCCTCTCCCCTCCCCGCCTCGCAACCCCAGCAGTCCCTCGTGGTCTCCCCATCTCCAAGTGGCAGCACCAGCCAAGCCAGCCACTGAGGCCAGGGACCCCCACCTCCCCGCCACGGGGAGCTGGCGAACTCATGAGCCGTGAGATCACGACCTGAGCTGAAGTCCGACGCTCAGTGGACTGAGCCACCCAGGCGCCCCTTAAGGCCTTTAAGTTTGCTGGAACCAGCCTCCGAGGCAGGTACTATTGTCGCTGCTCACAGAGGTACCAGCCTAAGAGGCAGAGGCAGTTTGCAGCATGGTGGGGACGGGCAGCTGCACGCTTTGCTGGGGCAGGTGTGGCGGGCACGGCGTGGCCCTGTGTCCCCTGCTTCCCGGGCCAGGTGCACCGCCACGTCCTGGCAGAGATGGCCCATCCACGCAGGGAAACTGAAGCGTGCTGGACAAAGCGCCTACCGGGGCCGGGTTAAGGGAACACAGAAGAGACAGTGCCACAGCCCAAGACTAGCGACATGAGCGAGTTATCACGACCCCAGGGCCCGACGGGGCAGAGGCCAGAGTGGACACCAGAGCCCAGAGAGACAGATCCGCCAGCCAGGGGTGTGGTAGAGGGGCCCTCCGACCCCGGTGGCCCCGCAGAGGGGCGGCCCTGGAGTACAAACCCCCCGACCTCGCTCACTCTCCCCCACGCTCCCTCCTGCCGGGGCCTCCCACCGGCCAAGTCCAAACAGAAGCCAGAGGCAAGGCAGCGCACGGACGCAGTCCGTGAAGCCAGCGCGGAAAACGCTGGAGAGGCATCTATCTGGAGAGGCGGACGGAAAGTATCCGGCTCGAAATTGAAACCGCGGGGCAGCAGCCACTCAGCAGCCTCCTGGTCACGGCAGGGACGGCGGGCACCACGGTGCGGTTCGAAGCGTCCTCCGTGGGGGTCTGTCCCCAGCCTGCCGCGCCAGCCTTCCCGTGGCTCTGGGGTCACCTCATTTCCTGCGTTCGATTCCTTTCTGCCTCGAGCAACTACAGCGGCCCCAGTTACAGGCAACCGAACCTGGATGAAGGAAGGTGGCTCTTTAGGGAGGGAAACTGGAGGGACGTTCCCACCGTGGAAAGCGAGGGAGAACTAACCAGCCAGCAGTCACATGGGAACAAAGCGGGCTTGGACCAGGCAATTCTCCGAAGCCTGGGTTCTTTGGGGTGGCAATCGGGGATTCTTTCCGAGGTGCCCGAATCACCCCGTGACTTCTGCAGGGAAGGCTCACAGCAGGGCCAGCGTGGAGCACGAGCCCTTGGCCACCGTCGAGGGCCACTCGGGTCCCTCGCCCTGCAGCGTAAGGCCACCACCCCCTGAGACAGCGCCGCTGTCCAGCAGGCCTGGTCCGATCGGAAGCTCCTGGAGCTTGTGTGTGTCCCAGCCCCCAGCACCGGGCTGGCGCGAACCGATGACCCCTAAGCGCAGGAGAGAAAAACCAGACACAAGCAGCGGACGGCCCCATGCTCTCAAGTTCTTTATTGGAATAAATAACAGCACACTGTTGGCACTTCCTGGCACCCTCCTGACCGAGTCTCCGGCTTAGGACAGATCAGGTTTGCATAGAGGGTGCTGGCCAGCGGCACTCAGGAAAAGCCTCAGTTTCCCACGGCCAGCCAGGCGGGCAGCATAACAGCACAGCCAGGGTTTTAGCGGCTTTTCTTGAATATCCAGAAACCCAAAACAGACACGGCTTCAAACAATTAAAAAGACTGTGAAACACTGGCACACGAAGGGGCTGAAAAAAGCATCTGGTTCCTTTAAAACACAGCTCTCTGTCACACGCAGTTAGGACACTGGGGCACACGGGGCTCGGCCTACAGGATACCCCGCGGCTGTCACAAGGGAAATGAAGCTGCAGGCGGCTTCCCCGTGGCCGGTGGAGGACGCGAACAAAAGCCACTCGGAGAAGGATCAAAGGTGACCAGCTCACCACCCCCACCCGACCCCGCACTCGGGCCCCGGAGACCCTGAGCCATCGCCGCTCGGGTGCAAACGAGCTGGCTTTTCCTTAGTTCCTGTGGAGGGGCCTCCTTCACGGAAACACAATTCACTGAAAATGTGGGTCACTTGAGGAAGGGTTCTAGAACTTTCCGGGATTAAGGAAAGTTGCTTCTGCTGCCCAAGTCACCCCAAGAAGATGCCCCAGTGTGGCCAATGGGGCTGATCAGAGGAGGGGGGACCATCCCCAGAGGTGGCCCTGCCCTCCGCCTCACATCTGCACCCCTCCCCCCTCAACCGTGCAAATGTCCAGGCCATGCTTTCAACTCCGATTCTCACTGGATGGGGAAGGGAGGGAAATGAAGTGCATACAGCTCCAGGGCCCCTTACAGGTGTGTGGAAGGCACCTCCACCCCCCTGATCCAACTCGAATAAAACCGGTTTGGAGAGATGACATCTTTTGCCAGACCCACGACCTTCAGCAGTCAGCACTGTGAGGCCAAGGTGCCTGTTCATAGTTGACCCGGATCTTAGTATCCCTCTTACCCTCCAACCAGAAACACACAGGGCCTGAAGAGGGCTCGTCGCCTGGGAACGCGGAGCCCCCCTGCCTTCCAGGGCAATTTCCTCCCTTTCGCGGTGCGGAGCCTGTCTGGGCTGAAAACCCCGAGGTCGTGTGCTTTCCAAATCCCGTGTCCCCACTCCTACCCCCTTTCAGCCCCCTGGGCCCCCAGGGATCACCCCCGCCAAGCCTGCCTGTGAACGGGGCCAGACGACTGGTCTCCACGGCTTTCAGGACGCTGGCATTCTAGGCGTGTGATGAAGTCAGCACGGAACCTTCCAGCCTTGGCTATTTTGTCAACGTGGATCTTTAATGTCACTGCATCCGTAGGAACCACGGTAATGCTGTTTTAATTATTTCTTTCCCCCGTTGGGAAACCACCTCCATCAAAACGGCGATTCTGAAACTAGCCCCGGCCTGGAAGCAGTGGGGCTGAGCCAGAATATTAAGCCGTTTTGTGAGCCGTGAGCACTGGCATTCGATTTAGTAGGACACACCAGCTCGACGGTGCCTACGGACAGCAGGGTTCTAGAAAGCCACACTCGGGAGGAGGGGGAGGAGCACTTCATATCCCCCCATTAAGGGCTGAACAGTGTCCCCTGGAATCCGTACGTTGAAGCTCTCACCCCGAGTACCTCAAAATGCCACTGTATTTGGAGACAGGGTCTCTACAGAGGTCCGTATGTTAACATGAGGTCACATGGGGGGGCCCTGATCCATTATGACTGGTGTCCTTATAAGAGATCAGGACGCAGACACTCATAGGGACGACGACACGAGGACACAGGGGGGAGGACGGCCATCTGTAAGCCAACACCGTGATGTTGGGACTTCTGGCCTCCAGAGCTGGGAGACCACCCACTTCTGCTGCCTAAGCCCCCTGCCTGGGGCACCTAGTTCTAGAAGCCCCTGGCAAGCTGATAGACTCCCCTTTCTAGAAGTTTGAAAAACGCATCTATTCCCAAACAGGGCCTCTGAGATGGATGGAGCAACATTTTAGGTGTAGCTCCTAACACAACCCATTTGGCTGTCACAAAAAAAAAAAAGAAGAAGAAGAAGAAGAAAAGAAATACAGAAATAGCCTCAGCAAATCCTTCCTCCCACACCACGGCAGCGGGTCATCTGGGTCTTAGATGTTCATGCAAAAAGTGAATGAAAGAACGCCGGTCAAGAAGCAGAACACGGCCCAGGCCCTCCTGTTCCATCGAAAGCTTCTGGGACTTTAAAAGCAGTTTTTAAAACCGTAAAATGCTTTTTACGGAAAAGGTCTGGCTTCCATGGAGATTCCCCCAGAACGGTCCAGCGGAGTCTCGGCTCGGGTAGAGCTACTGATGCTGTTCTCATCGCCCGGGGTGGTTCATCGCTGGGTCCAGAGGATCGCAGGGTGCCCCTCCCACGGGCTGGGAGGTGTGGGTGCGACCGGGGCACTGGAGGAGGCACCAACGAGACAGGGGCGCAGAACCCCGGATTCGCAAGGGTCCTGCCCGCTGCAGAGTTACAGGAGTTGCACAAGGGAGTTTGAGAGCAACGACCCGAAAAGGCCGGGTGGAGTGGGGGTGGGGGCGGGGATAACCCTGGCTCGGAGGGGAAGCCAGCGGGCCTCCCCGCCCTGCACAGGGGTTTCCGCTGCTCTCTGAGGTCACTCTAGGTTCTTATACTTGGTGAACAGGTTGTAAAGGACCCTCAGTGTGGACTTGAGATCCAGGTTTACCACATCTGCGGAAGGAAACAGAAACCGTGGGCGGGGTGAGGACACCTGAGCCCGAGTGCCAGCACACAGGAGCACACGGGGCAGCTGTCACATCCACAGCGGAGCACTTTGGCTTAAAGACCGACAGCCACCACACCCGGGACGCCCTGGGCAGCGCCGTCCCGAGACACAGACTGCCACAGGGGCCCCCAGGCCACCTGCCCGCTCAGTGAGCACCTGGGATGGCCGGGACAGAGTCTGCAGCGAGGCCGGTCTGGGGACCAGCGGTGTCCACGTGGTGCGGGGTCTCCAACAGCCAAGGATGCTTGCTGGGTCCAACTCCCACGGGCCATCCGGCGCCAGGACCGACGGTGGGCTTTCTGGGGGGCAGGGCGGGGTGGGGGCTGCTGCTCCATCCCGCCCCCTCGAGGTCAGGCGACGGGGCCGGGGGCAGCCCACGGCAGGACCCTCGGAGGATCCGACAGCCTACTAAGTCTAGGCTGCCTTCTTTGGCGGGAAAGGGACCGGTCCTCCTGGATGTTGGGCACCTGGGTGTTCTCACTTGCTCTGTGACCTCAGACAAGTGACATCCCTGCTCTGGGCCCCAGTCCCGTTCCCCTGTAGAACTGGCAGGGGATGCAAAAGCCCCTTGTCGGGCCAGAGCACGATCACCTTGCTTTCCCCCTGCAGGGACTCGACCCCAGAAGCAAAAATAGCATCTCTTACGGAAGGCAGGCTGAGGGGCTGCCGTGAGCCAACAGCTGTCCTTACACGGAGTCCCAGAGCGTTTCCAAACCCAGCTTGTCAGAGCAGGAGGCAAGTGCAGGGCACTGGCATAACCCTCCCCCCCTGCCTTCCCGTTTGGCACAGGAGACCGAGACTCGCAGAGGAGAAACGGCCTGCCCGCCGGTTCACCCTCACAATGAACTCAGGGGCTCCCACCGACACCCGGGGCTCCCAGGGTCTCCCCGGTCCTGAGGCCTCGGCCCCGGCACCCTCCCGCCGCCGGCCACGGCTGCAGCGACGGGAGGTCAGGAGCCACCGAGCCGGAGGCGGCCGACAGGCCCGATGCCCTCTGTGAATGGGCAGGTCCGAGGAAGGCACCAGGCCCGCTCCTGGTCCCCCAGGCTCCCTGCTCGGGCGGCCACACCACCGGCTCCCCGGGCCTCCCTGCGGCTATTCAGACCCCCACACGGCATGATCGCGCCTCGTCCCTGCTCACAAGCCCTGCCCTTTGCCGGCCGTCAGGGATCAACCCAACGGTCATCTGACTGCAGCAAGCTTTTAATATCCTTTCAAGGCAGGAAAGAGCATCTTCAGCTTGAGCGCCGGCACCCGCAGGGGGACAAAGGTCCTGAGGCTCGTGGGCAGAGGCCACGCCCTCCAAGTCCAGGGGCTGCTAAAAACCAGCACAGTCCCCCGGGCCCTGGTCCCCGAAGCTACAAGCACGGGGGACACCGGGGCTGGGGTAGGCAGGGCCGGGGGCAGGGCATTACCTTCAGGGCGAGCCTTGGGGGTCTTGAGGCCTCCGTCCAGCATCAGCTCAAAGGCAAACGCCACGTTGTGGACCTGCCCAGGAAGCAAGAGCAGGGCTCAGGCTCTGCAGCCGCTCCCAGGCCCGCCCACTGCCCGCTGCTTCTCTTCTGAAAGGACAAGGTGGGAACAAACACGGCCAGAGGGGGCCCTGGAGTCGGCACATCCCCTGGGACCCAAGCGGCCCAGGGCAGGGCACGGGCGGGCAGGGGCAGGGCATGGGGCGGGCGGGGGAGCAGGGAAGGGTGGAGATGTTTACTAGATGGTTCTCACTGCCCTCACCAGTGATCAGAGGCAGCTCAGAGGTGCAGGGGGGGAAGGCACAAAACCCGCCCTCAAGGGCTCGGGCGTCCCCAAGGGCCGGCTCTGCTGAGGGCCACACGATGAGAAGTGGCAGTGACCCTGTTTTAGAAATGAGGCTCAGAGAGGACAAGTCACGTCCCAGAGGCCCTCAGCCCTGCACACCGAGCGGCCACCCACCATGTGCTGGGAGGGCCTCACACACGGAGCCTGTGTGCGTAGCCGGGCAGGACATGGGCCTCGGGGGCAGCGGTGGCCCAGGCACTGGGCAGGCACTGGGGACGCTGCTGGGACTGACGCCAGCACAATGGTGGCTGCAGGTGACAGGCCGCGGGGCCCCCTGGTGCTGGCCTCCACCTGCTGGATGTCACAGGAAGGCGGACCCCACCCCCACCCCCACGTGGAATCTTCCCGAAATGAAAAGGCCCCACTCGGCCCGCAAGGACGCTGAAAGCTTGTGTTCTGCTAACACGTCGTGAAGAGATTGAAAATAACACCCTGTCTGCTGTGTTTATCCACCTGGATCACAGAGATGCAGGGTGACCAAAGCACAGCCAGCCGTCTCCCGAGCGCCAAAGGTTGTTAGAGATCAGATGAGGGGGCACCAAAAATAAAACACAGAGTGGAGTCAGAGCTGGAAAGGACCCCGGGGCTCTGAGTAATCAAACATCCTTTCCACAGTAACACCTTCAGGATTTCAGTGTAAGTGAACCAGAAACATGAGCATTTTACTTAGTTTTAATAATTAACCAGGAAAAAGATGTGTGACAAAATAACCCTCAGCTGGCAAACCCACAGCAGCGTGGGGGTACCGTGGAGGGGCCTCTAGGGCCCCCCAGCAACACTGGCAGGCGGAGGGGCCCAGGTCGGGGACGGGCCCGGTGTGGGGAGGCATCCAGTGCGGGGAGGGGTCCAATGAGGGGACAGCCCAGGCCGTTCACACCCAGGGCTGGGCGGGGCTGCAAATGGCCAGATGGAGGGGGCCGGAGGGTCCCGGGCCATTCCCGAGGCCGTCAGAAAAGGCCAAACGGGAAGGCCAGGCAGGATGTCGGACGCCCAGCCCGAGGTGCACGGAGCCGGCCCGGAGGAGGGCTGTGGGCTATGTCCCGGCCACTTTGCGAAGGAGGCCCCGGGGCTGAGATGGGTTAGGAGGCCTGTGCCAAGCGAGGCTCGGGGCTGGACGAGTCGGAGGCAGGATTCAGATCCGTGCCCCTTCCCACGCTGGCCGGCACCGTCCAGCCCACCTACTCCACACGGGCACAAGAGGCTTGGAGTCGCAACGGAGACAGGGTGGCAGAGAGGGAGAGACGGGAAGAAGACTTGGGTCTGGAAGGCTCCTCGAGCGGCCCGACTCGGGACATCTTCTCACGGCCTCTTCCAGGCCCGAGGGTCCTTCCCGAGCAGAGGCCGGGAACGAACAGGACGAGTGTCCCCGTTCGCCACACAGCGGGACCTGACCCGAGACTCCGAGAGAGAGAGAGAGAGAGAGAGAGAGCGAGAGAGAGACGGCTCCTCGTAAGTGCTCCTGCAGAGAGCAGTTCCCGCCCAGACCCCCTTCCCTGCAGCTACTGGGCTCAGCAGGGCAAGTTTCCTCCCGCTTCCTTCTCAGTCTGAGGAAACTGCCAGACAGGAAGTCACCACCACCCTACTCTCGTCTCAGCCACGCCATCGCCGCCACTGACCTTTCCTACCCGCAGAGAAGCCCCCCCCTGAGCCTGGGCCCCCCGGAATGGGGCAGACAGAAAAGCTAACAGCCGTGCCCCAAAGCCCCACGCTGCCCCTGGGAGCCCTCCACACGGCCAGGACGCCCCGCAATCCTTTCTCGCTGCAATTCAAAGGATTTTTGAAAACCTGGCCAAGTGACAGAGGAATAGAAGGTTCCAGAATAGGAGTGGGCTCTTCCAGCTCTGCCCTGCTGACTGTGTGAGCCTGGGCTGTGTCTCAGCCCTTTTGAGATTCTGTTTCCTTGTCCAGAGGGAGAGAATCAGATGGGGGGACACAAGGAAAGGAGCACTCTGAGAACGCCTGTTAAGAACCACCGCTGAATCTCCAGGATGCACTGCAGTCCCCACAGAAAGGGATGCTGTGGAGTCTTCCAGAAAGGTAACTGATGGGCACAGGGTACTCAGCAAAGTGGCTACCACAGAGGAAGATCATAGAACAAAAAGGGGCGCCTGGGTGGCTCAGTTAAGCATCTGACTCTGGCTTAGGTCACGATCTCACAGTCCATGAGTTCGAGCCCCGCGTCGGGCTCTGTGCTGCCACCTCAGAGCCTGGAGCTGCTTCGGATTCTGTGTCTCCCTCTCTCTCTGCCCCTCCCGCGGCTCACACTCTGTCTCTGTCTCTCTCTCTAAAAAATAAACATTAAAACAATTAAAAAACAACAACAAAAAGCCACTGGTCGCACCGACGGCTCAGTTCAAAGGGTACTGTTTGTGTGCAGAAGCCTAGGGCGTCTGAGCCGTCTGGTCTCATGTTTTAAAATCCAGTACGACTGTTTAAAAACACAGGTCCTCACTCTGCTTGGGGAGAGCAGCCCTTGATACATCTCTCATTTTGCTCACTGAACCATAGCGCCCACCCTCGTCCTGGAAATACAGAGTTGCTACATTCTCAGGGTTGGAGCAAACGCGCCCCACAGAGTCTGGGCCCCAGAGGATACTTTGTGGGTGGTCCCCCAGCAGCCCCGGCCCACCTGCCCATCTACACGCAGTGCTGGAGAGCTTGAGTGCGCGGACCAGCCTAGAGCGAGTTCAGGTCTATGCAGTGGGAGACACCACTGCCTGTGAGCTGGTCCTGATGACCAGAGGCTAATAAAGACGGCGAGCACACAAAGAACTTGCCAGTGGCTGCTGTGGTGACCATCACTCCCCAGGAGGAGCAGGGAGAGGATCTGGGGGAGGGCAGGGGTGCCAGAGAAGAATCCACCACAATTCCAGCATCCTCCCCAAGGTGGGTTCCACCTGCCCACAGAGCTGCGTCCAGGGCGCCCCCCCCTCGGGCTCCCAGGTGCCGAACGCCGTCCCCTGACACAGCCTTCCCCTCACGGCTCTCACGCAGGGGCGAAGGCGGTCGGCCACTCGGGCCTCTCACGCCTCCCAGGCCAGGCCAGCAACCAACAAAAACTCTCCTCTCTGTTTCAAAGGGAATAAGACCGGGGCCGGGGAGATGGTGCCCCGGCCATTTGCACAGCCTCAGCTCGGAAAGAAGCCCGGTTCCAGCCACTTGGCTCAATTAACCGCGCGTGCCAGCATCGTCACGAACCTGAACAAAGAAAGCAACGCGTCTGCGACCAGCCACGTCGGGCCTGGGAACGCAGGAGCCTCTTCAGCAAGTGATCTGCGTGCTCGTTTCCAGAACAACAGCACAGACACCCTTGTTTCCTGCTGGGAGCTCTGCTCGCTCCCTCTTGCTCGTGCTGTCTCTGTTCAGCACGGCTCAAATGTTCCAGGACCTCTCTGCTCTGCTCTGAGTCCGTCTCGGCAGCAAGGCAGGAACGACATTCGGCCGCGAGCGAACGGCCTGCAAGGTGGCCAGAAGCACGTGGACTGATGAGCCCCGGCCCCACCGTCGGATGTTTCCCTGGCTGCCGTCACCCGCTGGCGCTGTCCGCCTCTCTGACTCACGGGTCTAGCGCTTTGGGAAAATAAGATGACAGACGCCTGGGAGTCCAAAGCAATCTGAACGGCCCTGCAAGCCAAGTTTCGCAAGGCAACGCACGAGCCGCTGTCTGGAGGGGCTGAACTTCAGGAAGCCCTGAGCAGGAGGCAAAAACGCCTGGCCGCAAACAGCAGTGACACAGGGGACGCGGCGGCCCACGTTCACGGGTTGGGCCCCTTTTTTCTGTTATCTTAGAGAAAGATAAGCGCAAGGCGGGGAGAGGGGCGAATCCCAAGCAGCCTCCACGCTCGCACGGACCCTAACGCGGGGCTCAATCCCACGACCCTGCGATCGTGACCTGAGCCGGAATCAAGAGTCAGATGCTCACCTGACCGAGCCACCCCAGGTGCTCCAAAGGTTAGGCCCCTGGGCCAAAACGATCCTATTTGGGGAATTCTCCTAGAAAACAATCCACAAGGACGGACACACACTCACACACGTTCGAGATGCCCCTCCCCATTATTTTAACGGGAAAAAAGCAGAAGCAAGTTAACTGCCTCCGAACGGGGAGCCGGGGGACAGCGGTGCCCGAGCCACCCCGTGGGACCTTGTGCCCCCAATGAAAACGGCACCCGGGAAGCAGCTGGGGCCAGAGGTGCCCTGGTAACGAGCACATTCCCGGGCCACTCCGAGGACGGGGACCACACACGTACCTTCTGGTCGAAGCTGTCTGGGGTCAGGTGGAAGTTGTACAGGGGGACAAAGTAGTCCTCCAGGAGGCCCATGAGCAGCACCAGGTAGACCCCATCTGCGAACTGCAGAGAAGCACTCGGTGAGGTTTCGGGGCTGTACATGGGGTGGGCAAACCTTCCACACGCGTTCAAGAGAAGGAAGACGTCTTAAGGGAAGAGCTCCGTCCCTCGTTGGGGCCGGAACCCGCCATCAGGGAAAGGCCCCGGGCGCAGAGCGTCTGGCTCGGGACTGATGGGGCCGTGCAGGTGTCTGGGGCTGCAGCATGCCCACGCGGTCAGGGCCACGGCGCTAGAAACGGACGGCCCGGCTGCTAGACCCCGCCCCCCACCGCTGCCCCTGGGGGGAACACTGCCCCCCATCTCCCAGGGTTGGCATGCGGACGAGAGGGCGAGCCGGGCGGCCCCGGCAGGGGTGAGTCAGCCGCCGCCGCGACCCACCCGTGAGGGGCGGGGGGCCCTACGCTTTGGCGTGGGGTTTGCTGCCCCGTTCCGCCCGCTCACCTTGGCAGCTGATGGAACAACTTCTTCTAGCTGCGCTCACGGCGCCAGACAAGGCTTTCCCACGCTCAAGCCCCGGTGACGAAGAGCTCCCGTGTGCCCATCTACGTGGGCACCTAGCCGGGCCCTGAAGGCCGGTGGCACTGGGTCGGGCTGCGGCCCTCACTCAAGACCCCCACCCAGCCCCTCTCCCTGCCACCCGGCCCAGCAGCACCTGCCCCCACAGCAGGGGGACCGGGCATCTAGAACAAAAGACCCCCCTCTTTGGCAGACAGCCCTCCCCCACCCCAATAAGCCAGGGAGCAGCTCCAGCTTTGAAAGAGAAAGCAGCGGAGACCAGTGAGGGCGAGGGGACAAGAGAGGCACAGGAAGCCCCGGGGGGGTGGGGAGGGGGAGGGGGAGGGGGGTCTTGGCCATCGCCACAGAGGACAGACATGGCGTCTCTGAAGGGTCGAGACCTGCTGGGTCCCCTGCGGGGCCAGCCCTGTGAGGACCCCAGCCTCCGGGTGTCTGAGCCTGTGCTGTCCCGACAGGCCGCGGCACCTATTGGAACGAGACACTTCTTTGTTTGGATGTTGTGGACTCGTCCTCCTTCATTGCGGGAAAATACACATAACGTGAAATCTGCCATTTTGACCGCTTCTCAGCGGCACGGAGTCCGTTCGCACCACGTGCGACCATCACTGCTGTCTGTTCCCGGAACTCACGTCATCGTGGAAGACGAAGTTCCTAAATTCTAACTGTTTTTAAGTTTATTTATTTATTTTCAGAGAGACAGAGGCAGCACGAGTGGGGGAGGGGCGGAGAGAGCGAGGGAGAGACAGAGAATCGCAAGGCGGCTCCAGGCTCCGAGCCGTCAGCACAGAGCCCGACACGGGGCTCGAACTCATGGACCGCGAGATCGTGACCTGAGCCGAAGTCGGACGATTAACTGACTGAGCGGGTCAAGCCCCGCCTGGGGCTCTGAGCTGTCAGAGCAAAGCCCACTTTGGATCCTCTGCCCCCCACCTCTGCTCCTCCCCTGCTGGCGCTCCCTCTCTCTCTATCAAAAATAAATAAACTTAAAAAAAAAAACGGGGTACCTGGGTGGATCAGTCGGTTAAGTGTCCGACTTCAGCTCAGGTCATGATCTCACGGTTCGTGAGTTTCAAGCCCCACGTTGGGCTCTGTGCTGTCAGCACAGAGCCTACTTTGTATCCTCTCTCTTTCTCTCTGCTCCTCCCCTGCTCTCTCTCTCTCTCAAAAATAAATAAAACATTAAAACAAATACCCAGATTCCATTGCAACAAAAGAAAACAGTTCTTTGCCTTTCTATGGCCAGTGATCTTTTCTGCTGGACCAGTGAGTGGTTAAAAATACTTTTCAGATACTACGCTAAGTGTGGTGATAGGAAGAAAAGGGGGGGGTGGGGGTGGGATACTGAGTAAATAAAGATCAATGCAAATTGAAGAGACTGTCTCAGTCCGGACGTCCGGTGACCGATACTGGTGTGTGGGCCATCAGGGAAGTGACAGCCGGGAATGGCTAGCACGGCCCGTGATGTTCAGGTGCGCAAACCTTCCTGGGCCCTCAAAGCGTCACCGCCTTTGCTCCAACGGCCCCATTTCCAGGAGCGCGTCCCAGAGAAGGAGACCAAGAGCTGTGTGCAGACAGCTCCCCACGGCCCAGCGCAAGGCGGCAACAAGGAGCTGCCTCAGTGAAGCACGCTGCAGCCCCAGGACGGAACAGAAGGCAGTCCCCAGAGGCGACGCGTGTGGACAGACAGACCAGGCAACGGGAGGACGATTAGGCAGGCTCACACACACACACACACACACACACACACACACACACACACAGGCTCCAACCAAAAGATGCCGGCAATACATTAAGTAACGAAACCCACATCACAAGAGAGCTGCACAGTATGATATGTTGTTGTTAAAAAAAAATACATTTATGCATAAGAGCCATCTGGAAGAATACGTATCAACCGTGAACTGTGGTTAGCGAGGTCTGGAGACGATGAAGGGGGCAGACGGGGAGGGACAAAGGATGACGTGTTAGGACACTTTGGGACTGCTGATGGACCGAACAGCAAATACTGAGAGGCGAGGGGTGCAATGTCCGTAAACTGCAACAACAATGAATGTCTCTGCAAACAGTGCGCAAATAAACACACTCATTAGAAACGGGCCGTTTGGCTTTCCATACGGACCCGCACTGTCCACGATTAGCCAGCCGTGCAGAGAAAAGGTCTGGAACGAAACCCTCAGCACAGCCATCTCCGGGAGTCGGGATTAGGAGTGATTTTTATTTGCTTTGCTTATCTGAGTTTTCAGACATTCCACAATGAACCTGAATTACTTTTTTAATTAGGAAAGCAAATGAGAAAAGGTAAAGAAACAGACAGGAACGGAGGGAGGCAATCACCCAGGGGTTTAAGAGGATCAGCGGTGGGTGGGAGGACTCTGTACCGAGAACTTTATAAAGACTCCACAAATTCAAGCACCCAGCTAATCCTGGGAAAATTATATTTTGTGCTTAATGCCCACTGAGTCCTCGAAACATATTTTCGCTATGTGATTAGCTCCGAGGGGGTGGGGGAGTATATTTTATATACTTCCTGCAGAAGCCCTATTTTGTGCACACTCACTGGACAGGTATTCAGTGAGCACTTGCTCAATAAGGATAGTGATGGAGAACAGAAGCGGGGGGTGGGGGATGGAATGTTCTAAACTGAAAAACCTGCACGTGCAAATGCCCTTCGGCGGGGGGCTGGGGGGGGGTGGCAAGTCAGAGGGTGTTACGGGTTGAATTGTGCGTCCCTAAATGATGTGCTGGGAGTCCTAACCCGTAGAACCCGTGAACATGACCTTATTTGGAAATAGTCACTACTAAAGTAACTTGAGTTAAAGATGAGGTCACTAGAACGGGCCCTAATCCAACATAACCCATGTCCTTACTAAAAGGGGAAATCTGGACACACAGACGCGCACACGGGGGGAATGCCATGTGACAATGAAGGCAGAGATCTATAACCCGACGGGGTGAGGCATCTATCACCCGACGGAAGCCAAGAATCGCCAGCAGCCCCGCCGGGCAGCTGGGGAGAGGCCTGGCACAGAGCCCCCCCTCACAGCCTCAGGAGGAAGCAACCCTCCCAACGTTGATCTGGGGCGTCCAGCCTCCAGGACCGTGAGGACGTAAATGTCTCAGGTAGAAGCCACTCAGTCTGGGGCTCTTTCTTCCAGTAGCCCCAGGAAATTAGGACAGAGGCCCCGAGAGAAGGCCAGAGCGGCGGGGGCCAGCTCTTCCGGCTGTGGGGTGGGCATTCCTTGCAGACGAACAAGGTGGCACCGGCCTTGCTCACATGGGCCAGCCGGGATCCGAAAACTGGCCGAAAACGGGGACACATGCTTCAACCCAAACACTGCTCACCTGGGTCTCCAGTTCCGTCACCTCCAAATTCAGCTTGTTCAAGTGCTTGTTCACAAACGTGATGAGAGACTGTCAAGGCAGAGAGAGAGACAGGAACCGTGAGCACGAGATGTACCTCCCGTCCAACGGGACGGCCGTGACACTGGCCGTCACTGGCTTTGTAAGACGCTTCCCGAATCTGTTTGCTAAAATAAAAGGCTCATGTGGGAAATGATACGTTCTTACAGCGACCCTCAGTTTTAATGGAATAAAGCCTAAATCTATCCCAGCTGGAGAAGAAAACTCACATCTCTATCCACCAACCCCCCCCCCCCCAGCACCCACACGTAGTTAACAATCCTCGAGAAGAATCCTCAGCGCCCTTCAGAAGGATAACACCGTCAGGGAAAGATAAGTACGTTTTTAAATGTATCCTAGATGTGACCTCGAACGACCAAAGGCTGAGAGGGTTCACACTCGTCAGTTTCAGGACACTTCAGTAAGCTTGATCACAGGGAGGCAGGGCCACCGACTTCTCGCCAGCAAACGTTGACAACTGTCACCTGTCACTTTTCTCAGCCAGCAAATCCCAACGCCGATGGGGACTCAACACCAGCCCCACCCCAGACACGATGCCGTGTCCTCAAACGTGCTCCCCAGATTTATTGAGCAGCCGCTAAGTGCCAGGCACTTTGGCGCTGGGGGCAGGAAGACCGTAAGACGGGGGGCGGGGGGGGACCCACCTGGATAAGCCTGTGGCAGGATTCTCCCTACACAGCTGGTGGAGGTGACAAGAGAAATCAAGAGCCAGAGCGGAACATGTGAAAGACGTGAAGGTCTGCTGGGCACAGAGGCAGGCGTGTGGACCCCCCCCCCGGCCCCCCGAGGATGCCAGAGGAGGGAGCCTTTGAGTGGGGGGGGGGGAGGGGGCAGGCCGGATGGGAGATGGGAGTGGGGGGTGGGCAGAGCAGGCACCCAGGCCGCGAACACTCTGGGGTCTTCAGGCTGCAGCTGGATGTGACGGGATGGAAGAGAGCAGGAGGGGTGACCCCGGAGAGGGGGGCAGGGTACTCCCGGCTTTTATTCTGGGGTACGGGCAGCCATTAACACGGCCACTCTCGATGTGGGGGTGGGGAAGGGCCGGGCTGGAAGCAGGAAGGCGTCAGGTGTCAGGCAGATAAAAGGATTTGGCCTTAGTCATCACTGGGGTCCCCAGGGCCCCAAACTATGTCTTTTCGAAGAACGAATCAATAGCCTATCTACTGAAAGTTGAACCTTAACCACATCGTACTCAGCGATAGCTGATACACTTCGTGCTAGGCCTCTGCTGGACCTGATTATATGCTGCTCTCACAGAGCCCCGGAGAGGGGAGTCCTGCCTTGGCCCTGACAGATGGGGAAACTGAGGTACGGGTTATCGTCTGCCTCAGGTCACGCAGTTGATAGATGGGGCAGCCAGATTTGAATCTCCCTGTGCATCCAGACGGTTCTGTCAGGGTTGCTGGGGGCCAGATGTGGCAGGGGGAGGAGGGAGGGGCACTGCTCTGAGGCCCCAAGGCGGGCCACTCGTGACCCAAGGATGCTAAGAAGGCTCCGCCCCAGAAGGACCACTGGGATGGTTGTGCCAGCCTTTTGCAAAGTACTTCCAAGAACTCATAATCTCATGGTCCCAGGCTGGACCGGCATTTTCCAAAAGTGGGCTCCATAGGAATTTAATTTAACGTATTTAACAAAATAAATGGATCAACAGATGTCACTATCGACAAACAAGTTTGGAAAATGCTCCCTACCCAGCCCCCTCTTGGAGAATTCCAATGCACGGCAGCATATTAAAGGCCCTGAGAAGTCCTGCATTAAGAAACCTGTTCTGGGAAATTGTCCCAGACAAAGCGCTCTCTCTCCCCCAGGTCAAGGGCAGAAACGATTGCTCCTTGGATTTCACAGGAAGGCGGAAAGCACATCCACCCTCCCGCTGCCTCCTCGAGGGAGGCGTCTGCAGGCGCTCAGAGAACTCCAGTGGGCTGGGTCTCGATTCCTTCTGGGCGAGAACAATCCCTCCTGGCGGATGCCCCTGGAAGCTCGTCATTCCCCAGCCCCTGACTCCAGTCTCGGTTGGCCCGGTTTGTTCTATATCCAGGGTCTTACGCGCAGGCTGCCTGGGCTGGGGGCGGGGCGGGGAGGGGCCTGTCCTTGCGCTCCTGCGCGTGGCGGTGGGGGAAATGGGCCAAGTGCATGCACAGAGCAGCTCAAAGGCCTGCCTGCTAACCGGGCAGGTTGTGAATACAGCTTCATGGCCACGAGGCCTGCAAGAGCCAGCAGGTGGACGTGCTTGAAAACATTCCCACGTTGAGAAAGAGCCCCGAGTCGGAACGAAGCACCATAGTGGCCCTGGCGGGATAATTCACCCAACAGGAGCGGGCGGGGCGGGCAGGAAGACGCCCGGGGAGCGGAGATGTTGAGTTAAAAGGTGCTAATTTTATGCACTGTAGTTACGTTTTTGCCTATAATTACACTTCAATCCACGTGGCAAACATTTCAGAGATTGCAAACGTGTTCCCACCTTCTTCCCAGCACCGAGTAAAAAAGCCTGGAGACAGAGACAGAGAGCCCAGCCCAGGGCCTACCTTCTTCACCACGCTGAGCTTGTCCGGGGCGTGGTCGAACAGGGTGTCGAAGGCGTCCCGCTCTGCGTGGACAGGCAAAGGGGAGGAGACACGGGGTGGGGTTTATGGAAACGCACGGGCTGCCCACCCCCCCGGGGACCGGGCAGCTTCGGAGCCCGCCTCCCGGGGAGGTCCCGCCCCCCTGACTCTCTCACCCGCCTAGAATCCCCCTCATTCCCACCAGAGCCCGAGGGCAGGCGCAGATGAGGGACAAAATCAAGGAAAAGATGCCTCCTCTAAGTCAGTTTCTGTCTTGCAACATGGAACTCACGGGCGGCACTTGAACACCCGCCCCCATCACATCCTCAGACTCCAGGAATCCTCGTCTGCCTCTCTCTCCCCCCCCTCGCCACGCGTACCAGTAAATGTCACTGGAGCCTCTGAGCGCGTCTCCCCACCAGCCCGGCTACCAGCCCCACGCCTGCCCCACTGCCCTCACGTGGCAGTGGCCTCCTCCTTACCCGGCCTCCCTCCTCTACTCCCAGCCCTCCGATCCCTGCTCCTAGCAGGTGCAGCGAGCCCTTTAAAGGGTAGACTGGGTCATTTCTTGCCCCTCCCGATCCCTGCCCTGACCGAAACTCTCCGACCGAAACTGTCCAACAGCTTCTTGTCACTCGCTCCCTCTCCCGTGCCCCACGGGATCCAGCAGGCACAGTCACCCCTCCCCACCCAACACACGCACCCTCCCTGGCTTCCAGGCCGCTCCTCCATCACAGGCCCACCACAGGGCCTTTGCACCCGCTGTCCACCTGCCATACTTCCTTCAGGTTGCTCTCAGATATCACTCCCCCGGAGAGCCTTCCACGACCATCCACATCTAGAAGAGGGCCCCACACCCGCTCTCTGTCCTCTGACCCTCGTGGGCTGCCTGTAACACTCGATCACTACTTGAAAGGACACCTAATGTTTACATGTCTGCTGGATATTATCTGCTGGCCTCTCAACTCCTTGCTGGCTGAAACACCTTTCTCGCTGGTTCCCTGCACTGCCTCAGAGCAAATGAACCAACCAGGAGACCCGGCTCCAGAATCCCTCCCCAGCAATTCTTTGGGGGGTGTCCCCCTCCGCGGGGACCTCTGCAGGGCCTGAGGCGGCCTGTTCTATCATGTCCCACCCATTTGCCTTCTTCCAGGAGAGCCCTAACCCGCTCTGCTACTCAAGAGCCCAGCCATGCCCTCCAAGTCAACACAGAACCCATCTGACGTGAGGCCACTGGAGGCCAGGTCACCATGGCTCCCAATGGGTAAGAGGGAGCAGGGCGGGCCGGGGGCCACGTGCCTGGTTCTAGCCTGCTGCTGCCATGGCAGGGGCCTCATGGAGGCAGGACGGAGCCCGCTGCACCCTGGAGCCCAGGCAGGGAGACTGAGGCCTCAGAGTGGATGCGGGGCTGTGGGGGTTCCCTGGCAGGGTAGAGGGGGAAAGGGAGGAGGGCATCTGGAAGGCCCTGGGGCCCCGACTTCTGTCTTCCAGGAACCAGCTGTTCCCCGAAGGTGCCTGGGGCAACATATGCTCAGAGGACCCCAGCCAGCAGAGAGGCCCTCTATTACTAGCACGGGCTTGGGGGCAAACCCCAGCGCGGCGTTCTGGGGGCTGCGGAGCCCAGCCGGAGCAGGAAGTCTCCACTGCCTGTCTGGAGATGGCCGGGAGCCCAGAACCAGAGCTGACCCAGGGCCAGCTTCAGGACTGCCCGGCCTGACCCACGGAGGGGGAGAGAGGGAGAAATCAGAAGGCAGGCTGACACCTAAGCCGGCCAGAGAACCAGGTCTCCTGGGGGAGGCGGCCCAGTCCTCCCCCCCCGGTCTGGCCCGAAGAGGAAAGCGCTCCAAGTCCAAGGCCGAGGGTGCCGGGAGGCAACTCGCAGCCCAGCCCAGGTAGCGACCCCTCGGCCTCGGGGGTGGGGAGAGGGAAGGGGAGAGGCAAGGAGGAAGGGAGAGATGGAAGGGCTTGTGTGTGCACGTGAGAGTATGTTGTGTACATGAGCACCCGTGGGGGGGTCGTGGTCATGTATGTGTGTAGCATATAAACACGCATGCGTGGGGTGCATGTACGTGTGTGTGTGTGTGCGCGCGTGTGTGTGTGTGTGCATGGCACGTATACAACACACGCATGGCGGGGCGCGTGTGCTTGGGGAGAGGGCCACCCGGTTTCGCCTGCCTAAAAGCCACCAGCAACCAGAGGCCCCGGCCTTGCAGAGGCCCCTCCTCCAGCTCTGCTGTGAAGGCGGCTGGACGTTATTTTTCTAATCCCTTAAATCAGATTAGGCTCAATACCACAGCCTGCTAAGGAGGGGAAGAGAAAAGCTACATCTTTACAAAGCAAAATACAAACTTTAAATGCAGCTTGAGAAAAACCCTGGGAGCGGAGCGGAGACTGACGTCAGCCGCGTATATTTAGCTGGGCCACCGCTGGGCTCACGGAGCGAAGGCGTGCAGGGGCGCCACGGGAGGGTGCGGAGGCCTGCCGCCCCTGAGCCACCCCTACCTGCACCGGGGGCACAGGGGCGACACCACACAGTACGGCCGGGCCAGCCTCCGCCGCACCCCTGAGGGAAGCCTGGCCTCGGGAACGAAAATAGATCCCGTTTCAAATCCCGGACGCCCGACTTGAAAGTCCCCGGACTTTGGGCAAGTTGCTTCCTTCCCTACCGTTTCCTCCTCTGTAAAGTGGGAGTGACGATAGTCCCTACCTCACCTCACGGCTGGAGTAGGAATGAAACAGAGGACAGAGGGACAAGCCCACTGCCTCAGGGCCCCAGCTGCCCTCTCTGCCCCACCCCAGCCTCATGTCTCTCTGCAGACTCCGGGGACAGTCACAGAGGTAAAGCCCTGGGAGGGGCACAGGCTGGGTGGAGGCAGACGGGGAAACTGAGGTACAGCACAAAGAGAGCGGAAACCCACAAGGAGCCAGAAAGGACACAGAGAGAGGCCAAGTCAACCAGGACATGCCCCTGTCTGTCCAAGGTCAAACCCCCCCCCCCCACCCCGCGGAGACTGACTTTCATCCCGATTTGTTGTCTGTTTAACAGTTTTCAAACCTAAGTGGGCATTTCTGGCTTGTCTAAAAGAAGGGGAAACTGCATCAAACAGCATTCCCACCTGGCGTCAACGAGCCGCCCACGGAAGTGGGGGTGTGGGCTCCCCAGTTTGCCCTCCCCACCCCGCGACCCGGCACACAGGCTGAGGGTCACAGCATCACCTGAGGCTCTCGGTGCTCACCCCTTGGTGTTATCGGCCTGGTCCCTGGAGGCCCCCAGGGACAGAGGGCCAGGGGCCTGAGGGAGGCCTCACACAGGAGCCCTGAGGTCGAGCGGGGGGGGGGGGGGGGGGTTTGCTGGGACAAGAGGAGGGGGAAGGGCATTCCAGACAGAGGGAACAGAAAGCACAAAGAAGCACAAGAAAGCCAGGGCGGGGTGCAGACAGCGTGGCCTGGGAAGGAGGCTCAGAGGGACTGGGTCCGGCAGGGCGAGGAGCCCCAGAGGGTGGTGACCGGGAGGGGCACAGGTGGCTCGGTCGGGCTGCAGTGGGGGGGAAGGGGAGGCTCTGTCGGCAGGAAGGGAGGGAGGTGAGGAGGAGATGGGGATAGAGGAGAGCTGCTCCCCTGTCCCGAAGCCCAGGGCAGGGGAGGGGCCGCCGCGGAGGAGAGGCAGCCCGCAAGCCTGTTGCCATGGAGACCAAGCAGCAGCTCCCGGCTCCTCTGGGGAGAAGGGCCTCCCAGCCCACCTCAGCCAGGACAGTGGTGACTCACGGAAGGGGGGCCTGGCGGGGGGGGGGGGGGTAGGGCGACCCCCCTCCCTCCCGAGCTCAGAGCGCCCAGGTGAAAAACAGGTGCTGAACAGGACCCCCCCCCCCCAAAGCCCAGCGGGCAGACATTAGCCAAGGAGGGTCCGCCTGGTATTCTGGAAGCTCCCGGGAGGTCTGCAGCCCAGGGCTGGAGGCTGCAGGGGGATGCACGCTGAGGATGACACAGCTCCAGCCCAAAGGATGCTTATAGTTCAAGAGGCCTCGTGTGAAGGCACAGAAGGAGGGCGCCGAGGGCTCCCCGAGCCTGCCAGGTAGTGGCAGCTCCCTGGGAGCAACAGCGAGGGGAGCGAAGAGACAGGCTGGGTGGGGGCAGGGCAGTCAGGGAGGGCCTCCTGGGTAGGAGCTGGGGAGTGAGCCGTGGGGGAATCCAGGGGGAGAGCATTCCAAGAGCAAGAGCTGGAGGGCGGGGGTGGGGGGGCGTGACAGGAGGCAGAGAGGCCGGGGGAGGGAGGCGGCCAGGGAGGAGGCGAGGGGTGTGTGAAGGGGTGGTCTGAGAGGGTCTGGGGGCCACTTCGAGGGCTGTGGCTTTAGCTTAAGCCAAGGTGGGGGGTAAAAAGGAGAGTGAGGGGTTGGGGGGCGCTTTAGGAAGTATGACTCCAGCTCGAGGGGTGAGCCAGGGACCAGGACCCGGGAGGGAAGGAGAGTCAGACCTCGGTGGGCCGAGGGCTGTCGGGGACCCCGAGGGTCCCACGGGAGAAGAGCCAGCGGAGGCCCAGCTGCGGCCGAGGTTGCCATCTGGGTACCCAGGGGACCTCGGAGCTTGCGCCAGCAGAAGCCGGAGCTGGGGGCGGAACTAACAGCCTGTCCCCCGCTAATAGCCTGCTTGCACTTCCTAAGCAGGGCGAGCCTATAAAGTAGCAACAACTCCACCAGCTTCTCGTGGTTCCGCGGCCCCTGAAGGCTCACACGTCCCCCGTGTCCACCGGCACAGCAGCTGGGTCCGTTCTCATACTGTGACACCTGGCCCTTTCCCAAGGCATCACGGTCCTGCACCCCATTTGTGCCATCTGCAGGGTCGCGGGGGCTTCTCGGCCGGGCTCCCACCCCCTCTGCCCCCGGCCGAGCAGACTCTCCCCAGGGCCCCCAAACCTCCAACTGGCACCCCGCCAAACAGGGACGTGACAACGTGCAGAAAATCAAAGACACTTAACAACGGTCTGAAGGGCCCGCTCCGATCACCTCTATACCTCCCCAGTTCCACGGAGGTCTGAGCCCACACAGGAGTGACAGGGAGGTGACACAAGGGTACACTGTGTCCCCCGCCCAGGCAGCGGGGGCCAAGCTGCCATGACACGTGTCCGCCCCAGGTGCCCTCGCTGGCCCCGCGGGCTGAGCTCCTCACTGTCACCCTATTGCCCTCAGCACCGGAGGGTTTCCTTTTCTCTCCCTTCCTTTAAAAAATAATAAAGACATTTAAAAAGGACTGAACTGCTTACTTCAAAAAAAAAAAAAAAAAACAGCAAAGACTGGGATTTTCCCCAGGGCAGCTTAAGGCCTACTTAAGAAAGCTTGAGGACGTAACAGCTCCAGGCTCTGAGCTGTCAGCACAGAGCCCGACCCGGGGCTCGAACTCTCGAGCCGTGAGATCATGTCCGGGGCCGAAGTCGGACGCTTAACCCGCAAAGGCCCCCAGGCGCCCCTCCACTTTTCCTTCTAACAGCTGTGCTCCCTGGAGAACGTGCGATTTGGGGGTGGAGGGCTTTGTGTTTTGAAATCTTCCCCAAAGCAAGGAGCTTCACTCAGTCGGCCTCTGGCTGCGGCTGAGAAGAAGCTGGGGGCCTCCCACCCCTCAGGGTTCGAACGCCGCCCCAAGCTGTCCTTGTATCTGACACCTCTTGCTGAGGTGAAGACAGGGTCGTGCCATGCTTCCGGAGGGGAGGGGACAGCTCTCCGGAACGGCCACTGGAAACGCCCCCCGTCCCAGAGAGCACCTGCCACATCCCAGACACCCCCCCCCCCGCCAGCCCCGTTTCACACGCCACCCCCACCACGCTCTTCTCATCCCACTGGCCGGTGGCATCTCGGAGAAGCAGACAGACCCCAGGGGGATCCACACACTCTTCCTCGGAGACGCAGCGCTGCCGACGGTAGCAAACCCCACCGGGTCCTGCCGGCCCCGCCCCCTGCGTGAGCTTCCCGTCACCGCCCCAAAGTGCCCACGACCCGGGGCCTCCCCACCCCCACGCTTACTTACCAAAGCGACCCATCATCATCCTGCAAACAGAACAGAGAGGGAGCCGTCAGAGGGGTCGCTCAGAACGTGGCGTGAGGAGGCTACGATGGAGGGAACACAGAAGTCGCGGCCCCCCGCTGCCCCTTGAGGGCCTTTTTATAAAGAGATAAATCCCGTTTTGATAGAGCCTCTGCCCCTCTAATTACAAAGGGCAGGTGCTCGTGTGGATTTCTAAATGTCGGCCCAAGATCGGCAGCAAACGGCCACCTTTCTTCAAAACATCCCTTCGATGCCATTTGCCACTGGTGGGGAGTTACATCATGGCAGCGGTTAATGGAGAGAACAGTTCAGCAGAAAACGGGTCTCCTGGAGCCGCTGAACCGTAAGCTTTAATGCGCAAGGGTCACCCTGTGCAAGGGTGCAAGCACACCTCTCGTTCAGGGAGTCACGGAAAAATCCTGAAGAAGCGCAGGCTGGGCCCTGATTCCTGCCTGCAGACGCTGAAACCACAAGGCACAGAGGCTGGTCCCTCCAGCACGCAGGCTCTGCCCCTGCATCGACCTTCCGGAGAGGCACGGAGGTCCTTATTTCGTCCCCAAGTCCCTCCATGCTCAAGTCCTTTGGCTCAGTCTTACTTAACAAACATTCTCTTGAGCAGTTACTAGGCGCAAGCCATGGAAATAAACAAACACCCCATACCAATAAATGCCACGGCCCTGCCCTCATAAACCCCCATTTCAACACGGCCCATGGGTACCCGTGGGCACTAAAAGGAAGCCAGCCACTCCTCTGGGCAACCGCGGAGGGCTTCCCGGAGGAGGTGAGCTCAGCGTGGCCTCTAGAAAAAGAAATGGGAAGGAAGGTAGGAAGCCCAGCCCCGTGAGGACGAGGGACAGATGGAAGGACAGAGGCCTGCCACCCAGGCAGCCCCAACCCCCCGACTAGATGAGGACCTGCCCAGTCTGATCCAGCACTGTCAGCAAATACGGTGTCCGTTGTTTTAAGCCACTTGGTTTGGGGGTGGCTTGCTACACAATTGTGGATAACTAACATGCCACCCCCCCCTCATTCCCCTCAAGCTGCCTTCCTGCTGCTCCCAAACAGGCCAGGCTGGTTACCATAGGCCCACTAGAGGTGCCAGGCTGGGCACCACGGCCCTTGGCCGGGGTCTCCCCTCTCCCCCTCCCCCCTGCTGCCACGGGCTTGGAACAGACACGCCGCACATCAGGCCACCCATCAGGCCTCCGGGCAGTGACTCCCCAATTCGCCAGCTCCCATGCCGGGAGTGGTTTCCTGGGTCAGCCTCAAGTTTTGAGAGACCGTCCGTGAATTCGTGACACAGTAATTAATCACTCTGTGAACAGAGCGGGAGGAGGGTTCACCGAGAAGATCAATCTCGAATGTTCTGTTTCATCTGAAACAGGTTTGGTCGAGAGGCACACACGCAAGTGAATTTTAAAGCTCCTTCACGGGCTCCTAAAAGCCACACGCAAAATTTACCATTTGATTTGCTATTTTCGATAGATTTTGAAGCCTTTTAGACTTCTTAAAAATTGCCCTCTGGCTTTCTCTAAGAGGCGAGGGACGGCTCGGCACTCTCTCAAAGGCAAGTTCTAATTCAGACGTGTGGCTCCCTCTCCGACAGAGCGGATGCAGGGACAAGGGGTCCCTAACCATTCTGAACACCTCCTCCCTCCCGCCCCCTCTCTACGTTCTTTAAGATCACCTTCTAAAATAAGGAATAAAAGTCCAAAGGCTTTGGAGAGTAACTCTGTTCTCACACAGAAAACTTTGAAGACTTTGGCATACCTACCCGACAAAAGCCCAATGTTTTAAATTCCCCTTTTCCTTTTCTTCCTCGTAAAGAGACCTTGAATGTGATCAGTTACATTTTTACTTGTTTATTATTCTCTGTGTCTTTCCAGAAACGATCTGGGGCAGCCGAAGTACGTTCTAATTCCTGCACCGCACGTTATTTATTTTTCTATCTGGGAGAATTCCTCATTTAAATACCAAACCAGGGGCGCCTGGGTGGCTCAGTCGGTTAAGCGTCAGACTTTGGCTCAGGTCGTGGTCTCGCGGTTCGTGGGTTCGAGCCCCACGTGGGGCCCTGTGCTGACAGTTCGGAGCCTGGAGCCTGCTTCGGATTCTGTGTCTCCCTCTCTCTCTGCCCCTGCCCCACTCGCGCTCTCTCTCTCAAAAATAAACAAACATTAAAAATTTTTAAATAAATGCCAAACCACACTGCTATCTTGCCCTTCCTCATGAGAAAAAAAAAATCTTTGAAGAAAGCACACGCAGGACATACAGCTAGGGCAGGGCTTGCATGAAAATCTCATCCTAAGGCTGGCGGGGGGGGAGGGGGGTTGTCGCACGGAAATCAGCCCCCCGCGTACGTGCGGGTCCCCGGCTCCCACAGGCCCACTTACTCAGTGGTTGTGGTCAGCTCTTCCGTGATGTGGCTGGAATGCAGCATGCCTTCCCGCTTCTGCAAAGCCCAAAACGAACAGATAAATATACAAATAGGTGGGCAGGCAGAGGGGACGGGAGGGAGGGCATCACTGGCAGGGTAAGCGAGCCGTGTGCGGATGGCCCTGGGGCCGGGAGTCCGCCTGAGGACAGCATCCGAGCCACGCCCATGGCGGGTGGGCTGCAGGTGGCCACAGCGGGTGACCCTTTCAGTGGCTGGAAACTGCCCCCTCCCCTCCCCCCAGGCTCTCCACCTTGCCCTGAGAGCTGGCAGCTATGGGGGTCTCAGGGGAAACCCTAGCTCCCGAAGGGATTCCCCGGAGCCGTGCCGCTGGGAGAGTAAGTAAGGGGCACGAGGAACACAACATAGGGAGGTGCACTCGACTGAGGCAGGGGCCCCCCCGCCCAGAAGTCATGTCCATTCGGAACCTCAGAACGTGACCTTGTTTGGAAACTGGGTCTTTGCAGATACAGTTAGTTAGGATGAGGCCATAATGGACTAGGCAGGTCCTAAGTACAGCATGACTGGAGTCCTTATGAGAGAAAACACACACACACACACACACACACACACACACACACACACACGGGCACAGAGGGAAGAGGTCATGTGACGACACAGGCAGAGCCTGGGGGGACACATCTACAAGGCCAGGAATGCCGAGGGCTGCCGGAAGCCACCAGAAGCCAGAAGAGAGAAGGAAGGATCCTCTCCTGGAGGCTTCAGAGAGACTGGGGCCCTGCCAACCCCTTGATTAGTAGGACTTCTGGCCTCCGTTACTAACGCGGGCTGCAAGGCTCAGGCTGGTCCTGGTTTTCCAAAGCCATCTGACCCCTCCGTTACCCTGGGGAGCTTGGCCTTGACCCGGCAGGTGGAAATGCTCCTTCCTGGCATCAGGCGAGGGTCTGTTGTTTCAAACAGCCAGGTCGCGGTATTGTGTTACATACAGCAGGCCGTGGGACGTCACCCTGTGCATGACAGACTTCTCCGAAAGCCCCACGGGTGTGAAGAGGCAGCAATGGTGGGACTGAAGGGGGTGGTGGTGGGAATCGGGGGCAGCCTGCATGTCACGGGACCGCAAGGTGCAGCTCGGGCGGCCAGCCCACCCAACCACTGCGAGCCCCTACTTGGACCCCTCGAGACACGGGGAACTCCCTTCCTGCTGGCCAACCCACCATGGACACCTCTTGAGAGCTGAGCTCCCCACCCCTTTCCAGCTCGGCCTCCAGGGAACTCTCAAGCAACCAGCATGGGCGGCCATCAGCGGCCTCAGGGCCTCGGCCTGATTCCCAGGAGACTCAGTCCACCACGGGAGGTTGGAGACACTTCTCTCGCTCACGCGTCCAATGTGCATTAGGCACTTCCTAGGTGCCAGGCCCAGGGCTGAGTACCGGACACGTGAAGCTGAGTATTTCAAAGGTTTATAGCATCCGCTCAGTTCTATGAGGAACTCGCTGCAACTCAGAGAAATCAAATGGTCTCCCAAGGCCATGCTGCTATGTAGTGAATGAGACCCCTGTCCTCATCCCTTCCCTCCATGGACCCCCACACTTCTTGCATCTCCCATCTCAGACCGGATAACCGGACGTGGAGGGACAGGCCCCAGGGCCTGGGAGGCAGGCTTCGGAGGCCTGAGGCCAGTCAGTTCCCGGGACCTCCTCTTGATTCACACCCCTTTGGACGTGGCCCTAAGAATCCTTCCGTAACCCTGGTCAGGCAGGAGGCACCAGCAAGGGCTTGCCCGGGTCAGTAAAACTTTCTAAAAACCCAAGAGTTCTTGGACCAAAGTGCGGGCCTGAAAGGAAATACCTTGATTACCGAGCTACACGGCACTCATGGGGCCCCCGAGTCTGACGGACGCGCCCGCGTGTCCTTGGGAAGCCTTTCCCGGCTGGCTGCCGCGAGTGAACGTCCAGGAGAAGGGCGGCAGGGATGGTCTCTGTCTCCATCACCACCACTGACCACAAACATCCCTCCTCGGGAAGCAAGCGGGGCCAAGTGGCAGTGGGTGACCCTCGCCTGATGCCAGAAAGGGGCGTTACTGCCGGCCGGGTCAAGGCCGAGCTCCGGGGGTAACGGCGGGGTCAGACGGCTTTGGGAAAGTGGGGCCGGCCAGAGCCTTGCCGCCCACAGAGAGCGGAAGAGGGCAAGTGTGGAGCTGGGCATCACAAGTGCATAAGCACACAGACGTCCAGGCCCCGGGCGTTAACCTCACGGGTCTCGTGTTCGGAACCCGAGTGTTTTCCGCGTTCAGCGTCCCCAACAGCCTGTGCACACAGTAGGTGCTTCATGCACATTTCACAGGACAAGCGCGGAACACAAAGCCACTCGAGGGGTGTCTCCCCTCAAATGCAGGGGACACGGCAGGAAAGGCCCCTCCTCGGTCAGGAGGGCCCTGGCTCCTGCTTCCACGTCTCCAAGCGAAGCAAGAGAATGAACTCCAAGAGAGAGAGCCGGGGAACAAGGGGGATAACGGGGAAGAGACCCGGAGGAGCTCTAACCGGGGCATCTGTTCATGCCGCTGGACTCAGCCCTCTCCGGTGAGGAGCAAGCTCGTTCAAGAGAACTGAATTCCAGCTACTTGGCTTTGGAGACAGATGAATGTTCTTTTTAAAAAAGTCTGGAAAATTCAACACGCTCGTGCCTCTGAATCCGCCTCCCTCTCCAAATCAGGGCCGCTGCTCCTGCTCCGTCACTTGGACCAAAGCCAGGGTGAGACACACACCGGGTCAGGCGGGGAGCACAGAAGGTGGCCTCTTAGGGGAGAAAGAAAAGGCAGCAGGAGACCTACGGGAGGCAGCTGGCCCGGCGCCCCTCCCGCGACGCCACGGGCAAGCCCACCGCCCCATGCCATACTCACCCGCACCACCACCACCTGCACGGACACGTGCTCCGGAAGGCGGATCGGGGCCCGGAAGTGCATGGCCAGGGCGACGAGGAGGTGAAGGATGGCCACCAGGTTCTTCCCATGAATGGCTGGTCGGGGGAGGGAAGAGGGAGCAGCTACAGACCAGGTGAGGCAGGAGCCCGGAGCCCCGGCCCACAAGGTAACGAAGAGACGTTGCGTCCAAACGAGACCGCGGAGAACAACCATGGAGAAAACAGCGCGGGCCGCAGAAACACGGTGGTGACGAGCACCCTGTGTTTCTGTTTTCTTTCCTGTCGGCTTCGGGTAACATGTCTAACCACTTTCAAGGGCACGGGTCTGGGGGCTTTTGGGGTTTTTTTGAGAGTGAACACAAGCAGAAGAGGGGCGGAGAGAGAGAGAGAGACAGAGAGACAGAGAGCAAGTAGGAAAGGGGCAGACAGAGAGAGAATCCCAAGCAGGCTCCACTCGACACAAAGCCTGACACGAGGCTCGATCCCACAACTCTGGGATCATGACCTGAGCTGAAATCAAGGGCTGGATGCTTAACTGATGGAGGCACCCAGGCGCCCCCAAAGCAAGGTATTTTTAAAAGGCGTCAACCGGGTAGTGTGAGAAGGAGACAGAATGGGCAGGAGAGCGAAATTAGCACAAGGGAAGGGGAAAGATACAGCTTTGCTCCAGCCCTCGGGCCCAGCCGTGGTCACAGTGAGTCCTGAGCAGGACTTCACGGCTTGCAAAACACTCGATTCCCCCCCACCGATGGCCCCCACAACCCAGGAGGTAGGCTGGGGTCTGTGGCAGGTCTCGATGCCAAGAAACCAGGTGCCAGTCTCCTCACCACAGCCTAGAGCTCATCCCTCCGAAGCACAGGGGCCCCTGGTGGCTGCCGGGGGGGGCCTCTGAGCCAGGCCCTGACTGCCCTGCTGGGGGGACGGCACCTTCTGGCTTCTCTCTCTTTTCTTTAATGTCCTTTTTAAGTTTATTTATTTTTGAGAGAGAGAGAGAGCGCACAAGTGGGAGAGGGGCAGAGAGAGAGAGGGAGGCACAGAATCCGAAGCAGGATCCAGGCTCCAAGAGCCCGACGCGGGGCTCAAACTCGTGAGCTGCGAGATCATGACCTGAGCCGAAGCTGGACGCTTAACCCACTGAGCCCCCCGGGCGCCCCGGGGCTTCTCTTGCTTCATTTAACCCTTCACCTTTCAGGCTCCGCCTCTAGGCTGGAAATACCGTGAGGTCACCTGCCTGTAGTGCCAGCACGCTCCGTGACATACCCCGGGGGCCGGCGTGATTCCTTTCCCGAGGACCTGCCACAGTGGGTCACGGGTGAAACAGCCCTTTCGGTGCTGGCGCCACGGGGACCTGGGGTTGGGTCCCTTCCACGAGCCCCACGGAGCTCCTCTGTCTTTCCCCTCCTTCCTCTGCAAGCCGCCCCTGACGCCCCAGACCAGAAACAACTCCTCTCTCCTCTGAAGCACGGGGGACAAGAAGATAAGACGGGAGACCTCCGCTCTCACCTAGGAGCTGGCTCCCAAGCATGGGGACGCCATCCTGTCCCAGCCGCCTCCCATGGGGCAGCAGCCTGAACGGGTTTGGAAAGCGCAGGCCCAGAAGCCCCAGCGAATGACACCGTGGAGAGCCGAGGGGACAGGCTCTGTGTCCCCCGGGACTACTCACAGTCGACGGTCCACTGGAGCGCCCAGCCGTGGGGCCGCAGGAGGCCGTGCACAGCTTCCAGCACCGTCTGCAGCTTCTGCCTCTGCCCTACCTCGGACTGCGTCACCTCCGCCACGTTCAGCTTGCAGCCGGCCAGCTTTTCTGCAACAGGAAGGGGCAAGAGCAGGAGGCAGGGAGTCAGGGCCACCCGCTCGCCTGGCCTCAGCGGGGACCCTCCCGTGCCAGGGGGAACACGTCTTCCCTGAGCAGCGGGGAGCCGTCAGGACGTGGAGCCCCGCAGCTCCGAGCTTCCTAGTCCTTCCTTGGGGAAGGACGCCAGGAAGGAAAGGGGGTGTGGGGTTCGAGGGTACAACCTGGGAACGCTCCGTGCACACAAAGTGGAAAAAGTGACTCGAGGTGCCCTCGGAAGCAGGGGGCTGGCGTGCAGGGAGGGAGCTGGAGCCCAGGAGGCCGTGCGGTGGCCTCACGGCGGGAAGGGGGCTCCGAGGAAGAACACAGAGGGTCTCGGATGTGGCCTTCCGCCTCCCCGCGCTCACGGTGCCCTTCTTGTTTCTCTGACACCCGGACGCCGCGTAAGGACCACGAGACGCTCCCAGGTACCGCCGCTACCTCGTCCGCCGCTACCTCGTCACCCACGGGGAGGGGGGAGCAACCCGGCGGAGCCACACAAGACCGGCCACCTGGAGGTGGGGGACTGACCCCGAGCCCGGCCTCAGCCACGGGGCCCCTCCACGTCCCCGCCTGCTAAGGCGTGGGTGTCTCCGGACGGGTCTCCTCCGGGAAGCAACAGCAGCGGCACCGCAGAGGCAGAGGCACCTGCAGGCCGGGGGGCGGCCGCTGGCCGTGGCACCGACGGGAGGGGCAGTCCCCCCAGAGCCCTGGGCTCAGCATTTGCTCTGGAGGCCCCGCTGTTTCAACGTCCTCTCCCCAGGTCCTCTCCTCCCTCGAAGAGAACAAACGCAAGCACTTTGGACGCTCCCTCCAGGATGATGTTATACAGCAATGCCTGCGGGGCTTGGGACACGCCCTCCCTCCTCCTCCCTCCTCCTCCCTCCCTTCCTCCTTCCTTCCTCCCTCCCTCTCCCTCCCTCCTTCCTTCCTACCCACCTCCCTCCCTTCATCAGCTCACAATATGAGCACCTTCTGTGCGCCAGGCACTGTCCTGGGGCTAGGTGCAGCACAGACCAGAGAGCTCTCTAGTGGGGAGGCACCACATCTAAGTAACATCAGGTCAGCAGCGGTGAGTACTAAAAACAAAACAAAACTTTGCCGCAGGAAATGGGAACGGTCCCCATTTATATATTTTGATGTCCCTCCGCATCGAGTAGGTCCTGGCTGAATAACCCACAGCTGTCTGTCTGCATGATCACCCTGAAAATACACAGCAGCCCCCCCCCCCAGGTGTTACAGGGTGGAGCAGGGGATCCTGGGGAAGGAAGGAGGGTTACAGAGGTGTGTGGTCTGAGAGCCTTGCCCACCAGAAGGGGCACCCAGCACACCTCTGCCGTCAGCTCCGCCAGCTGACCCTGCAGACTGAACACGGCCGTGGTACCCGGGCGGGGGTGGGGGGGTGGGGGGGTGGGGAGGAGTGATGGAGACGGGAAGGGACCTGTGCTAGCTCGTTAGGGCTGCAGTTCCAGAACACCACGGACCCGGGACTTAAGCAGTGAAAGTGTCCGTGCTCGAGATCCTGGAGGATGAAAGTCTGAGATCAGAGGGTGGACAGAGCTGGCTTCTCCTGAGGCCTCTCTCCTTAGCCTGCAGACGGGCCGCTTCTCGCTGTGTCCTCACATGGGTTTTCCCCCCTCCCCCCCCCACCATGTGTCCTTGTCCCGATCTGCTTAAAGGGACACCAGCCATACGGGTTTAGGGTCTACCCCCAAGGACCTCATTTTAACTTAACGACCTCTAGAAAGACCCAGTCTCCATTCGAGGACCTGGGGGTTAGGACTTCAACTTATGGATTCTGGGGGACACAATTCAGCCCAAGACAGGACCCGAGGAGGCTGGCTACGCCTGGGTGCTGTCTGCGGCTGTCCTGGAGGGCTCTGCCCCGTGGGAGAGAATAAAACATCTGGCTGCCGGCATTTCCAGGCATCACTCTGCCTACGGACGGGCTGCGGGGGCGGCTCAGGGCTGTGCGGCGGCCAGGACCTGCCTTCAGAGCACAGAAAGGGATGGAGGAAGGGGAGGGCGGATTCTCGGATGCGACAGGCAAACGGGGGTGATGCTGAACGCGGGGCCGTGGACACTCCTTACGCCGGAAGGGCCTGCCTCTTGCAAGGAGAAGGGAGTGCCCGGAGTTAGAAGCAGGACAGGAGCCAGCCGGGGAGCCCCCGGGTCCCCAGCGTGGGCACCCTCCCTCTGCCCACAGAAGGTCCACCCGCAGAAGAGTCACATCCACCAAAACCTGCCACCTGGCAGGGTCAGCAGCTGCCTCAGAGTCTGTTCCCAAGAAGAGGGACACGTCTGGGGTCCTGCCAATGACTTGCACTTGGTGATCTCACGAGGCCCAACCCAGTCTGTGTCCTCACAGCCACTCCCGCCTCCTCGAATCACCTTCTCCTCTACCCCTCCCTCCCGAACACGGCGCCTGCCTGGTGCCTCCGCCCTCATGGCTGGACCCTTCAGACCCCTCTCCGGGCCCCTCCGCTTCCCGACCCCTTCCCGACTGCCCAGGGCCCAGGCCTCTGACCTCTCCTCTCTCTAGACGCACAGAAGTCAGCTTTGGCCTTGGCACTCAGCCACAAACTCCTCCTGGCTTTGGCTTCTGCCCTTGGACAGGGAGCCGAATGTCTCGTCTACACTCCCGATAAGACTCCTGGTGTCCCGGGCTCAGGGGCCACGTGATCCTACGGGTGACGTCATCAGCGATAAAACCGGGCGAGACACGCTGATTTCCTGTTAATATCTGAATATTCTCTCCCTTTGTTCTTTTCCTCAGAGGAGCGTGTCAAACCATCTGCTTGACATGCGGGAGAGAAGATCTTCCAATGGGAAGGGAGGGCGTCTGCTCCATGATAAAAAAGGCTGCCGGAGCCAGAGTGAGCCTCACGTCAGTCTGTAGGCAGTCACCTACGTAGCAGGCGGTCTGTAGGAGGTCACCAATGTAGCAGGCGGTCCCACAGCGGCTCCAGACCCAGGGCTGCACCTGCTGGGGCCACCGGAAGACGGGGACCCAAAGGACATGCCTTGCGGGGCGAGAACCCTTACCAGACACCTGCTCTACAGACGCCCCGTCACTCACCACCAGGGAGGCACCAGCATCCTTCGTGAGCAGCCAAGGCTGAAATGTGGATGCAAATTCACAGCCTGTCCTGGGATCCGGACACAGGGTACCACGGCCACCCTGCTAACACGAAGGCTTAGGACACGACGTTTTTTGAGCAATTGGGAGAATGAAGCCACAGATACGTGCAAAAGAACGAGAAAGAAAAAATCTAAGGGAGTATAATACTCTTGAGTCTGCTTCTGAAAACGCTAGGAGGCATCTCCCCCAGGTCAGGGCACTGTGTCAATAACAGCATCACCCACAGCCAATTCTTTGGGTCCGAGAGACAAAGGGGAGCTAGGTCTTTGCCACGGATGAGGAGGGCAGCTGGTGACACGTCGGAAGGCTGCTCGCACCCGGTGTCAGCCTAAGGTCCGTGGGCTCCCGCCCCTTCTCTATTGAAAAGGAGAGTCTGCCATCACATATTTCTAGTTTAGTGACCCCGAGGACAATGCAGTCCCGGACAGTGCTGAGGGTGACCCTGAGAATGACCCTATCAACACGACGATCCAAACCATTAAAATTCTGGGGCACCTGGGTGTTTCAGGCAGTTAAGCATCCAACTCTTGGCTTCTGCTCAGGTCATGATCTCGTGGTTCACGGGTTCGAGCCCCACGTGGGGCTCTGTGTGGAAGCCTGCTCTCTCTCTCTCTCTGCCTCTCACCCACTCATGCACACATGTAGGCGCACTCCTCTCTCTCTCTCTCAAAAATAAACATTTTTTAAATAAATGAAAATAAATAAAACTTCAAAATCCTGACATTGTTTCCTATTCACGTACAATTTGCATACAGCATTATATTAGTTTCAGGTGTAAAATACAATGACTCAACCTGACCATTCAATGTTTAAACATTTCTTAAACGTTTACTTATTCTTTCATAAATAGGGAGAGTGTGCACACAAGGGAGGGGCAGAGAGAGAGACAGAGCATCAAGCAGGCTCTGCCCTGTCAGCACAGAGCCCAACGCAGGGCTTGAACTCACAAACCACTGTGAGACGGTGACCTGAGCTGAGATCAAGAGGCGGATGTTTAACTAACCAGCTGAGCCAGCCAGGCAACTCCCACCCCCAACATCTTTAATAATAAACTTGTGATCATTATTAACAATCCCGATAACATTTCAGATTTATTCTTGGACCGCAGAAGTCATTCTAAGATGGGGATCCTTGGCTCAGCCAAATACCTATGAACTCTCGGCCGCACGGCATCCAGCCAAATCATGAATCTGAACACCCTCTCCAGGAGAGGCCATCGGATCCCACGGTGTTAAACATCATCTCTGCACCGCCGAGCTCCACCCCCACCGGCCGCCGACTCAGGGAGGACGGGCCCCCACCGAGGTAAAGCCACCTCCTCGTCCCCCACCCACCTCGCGGTTCCCAAGGGGCTCCTCGTTCACCGGGTGCTCAGAACACAAACCTGGCTGTCGGCCTTGACTCCTCCGGCAGCCTCCACCTCCAACACACCCTCCCGGGGTCTACACCTCCACCTCAGTCTGAGCCTCTTTATCTGAGGCCCAGGCTGTCCTAACAGCGTTCTGACTATCTCAGCTCCTACTCCCGCCCCCCCCCCCCCGCCCCCTCCATTCTGTACGCAGAAGCCCAGGTGACTTTTTAAAACCCTTAACTCAGATCATGTCACGGCCCTGCTCAAAACCTCCAGTGGCTCCCTGTCACTTGCAATAAAAGCCTTTGTCCACCAGAGCTGCATGTGATCTGGTTTTATCCAGGCCCCCACCCCCTCCCCCCACGTCTCGCAGCCTCCTGTCACTGGGCTTTAAATGCTACAGCCTCTTCCTCACCTCAAAGTCTTGGCCTGGAATGTTCTTCTGAGGCTGGCTGTGCAGACGCCTGCTCAGATGTCCAATCTCCAGAGGGGCTGCCCCCACCGCCCGGCCCCTCTCTGCCCCGTGACCCTCTGGCTTCCTTTCCTTGCTGTTGGCCACTCTCTTAAAGCGTCTGTTTACGACACATGATATTTCTCTTTCTTCCCTCTGCCAGAATGTAGGGGGACAGCTGGGCGAGGGGGACCCCCTCCCTCTTGCTACCACTGCGTCCCCAGAGCCTAGATCCACACCTGCCACACGATGAAACGTTGCCCAACAGAGGAATGACCAAAACTAACATGACAAAGGTACTTTCTGAGGGCAAGGTGGATAAGGACACGACACGTGGGCCATCGATCCTGCGTCCTCCGCGCGGGTTACTGGGCGGTTTCCCTCCTCCCAGCCCCCGCAGGGTTCCCTCCAATCAGAGGGTCCCCCAAGAGCGGCCCGCACAGAGGGCGCAAGCCCCGCCCAGGAACGCCCCGCCCAGGAACGCCCCGCCCAGGAACGCCCCGCCCAGGAACGCCCCGCCCAGGAACGCCCCGCCCAGGAACGCCCCGCCCAGGAACGCCCCGCCCGAGGAAGGGTCCTCCCTCCCTGGGCTCCCTCCCCTGAGCGGCGGCCCCTAGGCCCTGCAGCTGTCAAGGCGGCCCCTAGGCCCTGCAGCTGTCAAGTCTCTGCTACGACAACGGGGAGAAATGCGGTCCCAGGGCAGCTGGGAGCCCAGGCAGCAGGACGGCAGCCCCCCCCCCCCCCCCCGGATGCTGGGGGCTCAGGATCTGCTCTTGACCTCTAGGAAGCGTGTTATCCACATACAAGGGGACACTGCGTCCTTGAGGCCACCTCGCAGGGTGTTCGGGGACCCCCAAAACACATCAGAGCGCCCTGAAGCCGAGGGACCCTTCGGCGTCTTGGGGGGCGGGGGAGGGGAGGACCCAGACACACAGTCCTTTCACTTGCGGCAAAAGGAGCCCACAGCCCCTGTGGTGACGAAAGGGCAGCGTCCACACCTAGAAACCGTGGCCCTGCCGCTCACAGGAGCTGGGGGACTCGACAGCCCCCGCGCTTGCTTTCGGCGCTTTGTCTTTAACCACCACTCGCTGGCGGGAGACGGCGTGCCAGGCGCCCTGCATCCGTCGCTTTGGTGCGGGACTTCGCTGGCCCCAGCGACAGCCGTCACCACCCGCACCCCACACCCGTCTGCCCCCCGGGGTACAGCCCACTCACAGAGTATCTGCTGGGGACCCTCGGCCACCCACCCACCCACCCACGCGGAACGAGCCGGCACAGGCCTCACCGTTGGGACGTGGGAGCACACGAGGCCGCCAGTAGGGCTGACCCGCACAGGAAGGGGTGATGCTCTTGCCCCATTTCCTTGCCCCCCCCCCCCAACCCACAGGACTGCTCTGGAAGCCTTGTGTGGCCTGCTGCAGCCCCGAGGCCGGGGGCTCTGGCGGAATGCCCACTGTGGACATGATCAGAGAGCAGGCGGCCCTGGAGCCACCGCCGAGGAGCGTGGGCTCAGGGCTGAGGCTCTAAGGCTCTCAGCACGTGTGACCCGTGCCGCCCTGTGGGAATCGAGCCCCGGTCCCGGCCCCGGGACCGCCCTGCTGTGGCCCTGTGCTGGGCATGCCCGAGGACTCACCCAAGAGCTTCTGCAGCACCTGGCCGTCGTAAAGGTCCTCCTCTAGCTGCTTCACGATGATCCTCTCCTCCACCAGCACGTCGTTGACCCAGTCGATGAGAACCTGGGGGCAGGCAGTGTTATGGCCTCACCCGCCATGCCATGTGGACCAGGGCGATGACTGGGCAAGCCCACAACTGAAGGCGGCTGGACACCGAGACGGACACGCCCCGGCACAGCGGCTGGGGGTGCAGGAGATGGGAAAGGCCCATCTCCCGCCCCCCCCCAACACCTCCTGGGCTGCCAGACTTCCCGTGGGACTTCGTGAGAGGACGGGCAGGGGGCAGCCACCACGGTGGCCATGGACGTCCTCCTGGCAGGAACTTGGGTACATGGGGAAACTGTCAGCAAAAGGAAAGGATGAACTCGTTCACCGTGGCTTGGAGGAGGAGGGATTACACGAGGAACATTAGCGGCTCTGTCCCGCGTGGCCCGCGGCCATAAAATGTCCATCCCTCCTCTCCCAAAGGATCTGCAGCTCGTGTCACCCTGAGCCTAAGGCCGTGGAGAGAAGGGGGTCCCCTATGGCCCGTTACTGACAGGCTCTGAGCAACTCCCGTCCTTCTCAACGGCTTTCCTGAGACCGAATTCACACGCCACACAGGTCACCCTTCGAAAGTGTGCCATTCGGCGGTTTCTAATCTGCTCACAGGGTCATGCAACCATCACCACTGTTAACTGGAGACCAGCTTCCTCGCCCCAAAGAAACCCCGCGCCCAGGAGCAGGCACCCCCTACCCGCCCCTTCCAACCACTCAGCTCTTTTCTCTACGGGTTTGCCTATTCTGGATATTTCGCACAAACGGGATTTCATATAAGTTACATGCCGGTATAATATGTGATCTTTTGTGTCTGGCTCCTCTCGCTGGGCAGGCTGTTTCCAAAGCGCATCCGCGGCGACGCACGACGTGTCAGTACTTTTTTCCTTCCCGTGGCTGAATAATATCCCCGCGCACGGATCTATTACGTCTCACTGATCCACTCGTCGGGTGATGGGCATCCGGGCTGGCGCCACAGTTTTGGCTTCGCCGAGTGATGGCTGTGATGTGGGCGCACCAGCCTGCACGGGGACCCGCGCTCTTTTCTCCAGGCCAGCCTTCCGCTCGAGACTTTTCTCGACGAGGCTCCTCTTGTCCTCACCGGTGACGTGTTGTGAGAGAAGACAGCTTTCAGCGGGGAAAAGATCCACGGAGAAACAGGGTTCCTTGGCCGCGCCTGCCGAACGCACGTCATGCAACGAAATGGACGCCTGGACGGACCGGATCCCAACACGGCAGCTGGACCCCACTCCCCTGCCCGCGACTTGACCGCACCATCAGCCCCCGGCCGAGCTGCCTCCCCTCCCGCTTTCCAGAACTCTCTTCCACGGACCCCATGCTTGCCCGGCGTGTGCCCTCCTCTCTGACCGCCCCCCCCCCCTTCCAGTTCGCTTGAGGACAGGGTCCTCCTTGACCTTTACAAGGCAGGTCTCCAGGGTCTCTCCCTGGATGACTCTCTTCCAAGGCCAGCTCACGCCCTCCCACACCTTCCGACGCTGTCCCCAAATCAGAAACCCCTCAAGATACAGCCCCACCTCCACGATCCTTCAGCTCAGGTGTTCCTAAAAGCATCTCTGAAAGAATCCATCTCCCTCCAAACCTGCCCCTTTTTCTAGGAAAGAAGCAGAACAGCATCCACCACTTTCAAGAGCCTGGACTTCCCCCCTCACCCCACTTCTGCCCACCTCATAACTGGGTCCACTTTTTCACACCCTCCTCTTCACTCCCCTTGACAAAGCCACCTCCCCGAAGCAAGGCTGGTTCCAGTGGAGCATCCTGCCTCCTTGCTGGTGTTCTTTAAATACTGCCAAGTCCTCTCTGCCTCAAAACCTTTGCACATGCCGTTCCTGCCACCCTGAACACATCTCCCTCCCCACCAGCTGGCTGCTGGCTCTCACTCATCCTTCGGGTCTCAAGCTTCTGTATCATTCTCTGATCACCCTGCCCCCCCCCCCCCCCCAGGCCACAGGCCGCCCCCCCCTCACCACACCCAAGCGTTGTTTCCCTGTTCACATCTACACTGGGAACACACCTTTGTCTGTAATGATCTCCCCCAGTGCACTTGAAGCTCTCTGAGGGCGGGAACTATGGCACTAAGGGGCTCTGTCCCCAGCACGCGGGGACCCCTGCCCGGCACCGGTGCTCTAGAAGCAGGTACCGAGTCGATTAATTAATTTGCTGAGCCTCCGCCACGCGCCAGGCTCTGGGAATAAATAAGACAAAAGGGGCCTCTGGTCTTAACGTTCTAATCGGACATTAGAGGAAACACAACAGACACACTTTGGACTGTGCTCGATATTATAAAGAAAACAAGGCAGGACACAGCGGAGAAGCCTGTCAGCCACATCAGCCACGTGATGGAGGCCGACGCCCATGGGATCAGTCACGTCGGCACTTCACTCAACTGGGGCTCCTCCTAAAACCCATCGCCCCAGTCTGACCCTGAGAAGCACATCAGGCAAGTTCCCACCGAGAGGAGTTCTACACAATTCCTGATCCACCCTCCTCAAAACGGGCAAGGTGATCATAAGCAAGGAATCGCCACAGCCCCGAGGCGCTAAGGAGACGCGATGCCACTGTAACGTGGGATCCCGGAGGGGGTCCTGGCCAGAAAACGGACGGAAAAATAAGGAAATGTGGATAAAAGGTGGACTTTGGGTAATAACAATGCATTAACCCTGAACAAGTGCACCCCGGTGATAGGAGAGGCTCATAATGGAGAAAACTGGCTGTCGGCATATGGGAACCCTCTGTAGGATGTTTGCTGTTTTTCTGTAAATTTCACACTGTTGAAATATAACCAAGTCTATCGCCTGGGCTCCTGGTGGCTCAGTCGGTTGAGAGTCCGACTCCTGATTTCGGCTCAGGTCACGATCTTACAGTTTGTAGGTTCAAGCCCCGCGTCGGGCTCTGTGCTCACAGCATAGAACCTGCTTGGGATTCGTTCATTCATTCTCTCTCTCTCTCTCTGCCCCTCCGCTGCTCGGACTCTATCTCTCTCAAAATAAATACAAATAAACTTAAAAAAAAAAAATCTGTTGGAAAGAACAGGACAGAGTTTGGGGGGGTAGAGAGGGTATCAGGGACCAGGAGATCGGGGGGGGGGCATCTGAGCAGAGATAGGAAGGAGGAAGGCATGAACCACGTGGCCACCTGGAAGGGCAGGGGACGTGCCAGGCCAGGACGCTGGGGTGGGAGGACCGGGGAGGGAGACACAGAGCCAGCCCTGGATGTCCACCTGGCCTCGAGGACAGCGGCCGGGCAGCCGTTCAGGGCAGTGGTGAGCAGAGTGGTCGCAGACACTACGGGGGGCAGAGACTGGACCCCGACATGACGGAGGACACAGGTAGGGCGGGAATAGGGGTCGGAGATGCCCCTGGGAACGGGCAGGCGAACAGGGCGGAGGACCAGGAGTGGGAGGGAGGGAGGGAGGGGGGACGGGCTGGGCAGGTGCGTGGGGCACGTCCACGGTGCTGAGGCCTCGGGAATGACGTGGAAAGGGAGGACACCTGCACCTGCACCACAGGCTGGAGGCACCATGAGGGAAGAGACAGCTGCCAGTCCACGGAGGCAGGCAAAGATCTGGAAGCAGCCGGGAGCATCTGCAGACGGGAGGACATCTGTCCCCCTTCTGCCCCGACGTCCATGGGGTGAGGCAGAGACCCAGCAAGGCATCTGGACCCCATCGCCCGCCGTCTCAGGGCCCCAGTTACATAGCTGCGGGGGCGGAGTCAGGGACCCCAGAGACCCACGGCCATGCCTTCGCCTCCCCCTGGCCACCAGCCACCTGACTCCCGGCGGGAACCCCTCACCCTCAATCCCTTAATCCCACAAAGCTCCACCACGGTCCTTCCATCGACAATTTTACAGCGATTATTGGAGCCAAGTGACAGTCTCGCATTTAACACAACAGCTGGCACTGGGCACCTTCCCCGTGCCAGGCTGTGGCGGGCAAAGGTGTCCCCGACCTCCGGGAGTCGGCACTCCCCTGGCAGACGGGCGCAGAAGATGAATTACGAGCAAGAGTGGAGGGAACGGTAGAATCCAGGCCTCGCTCGCACGCGCGCGCTCGCTCACTCTCAAAATAAGTAAATCAACTTTAAAAAATAAAAAATAACTAAATAAATACCAGATAAGTGACTACTAATCACGTCCCTAATGTCGTTTATAATTTTTTGGCTAATGGCTTTCAAACAATTTTGTAGGCGGAGCGTTTTTGTTTTTTTTAACTTTTTAATGTTTATTTCTGAGACAGAGAGAGACAGAGCACAAGCAGGGGAGGGACAGAGAGAGAGAGGGAGACGCAGAATCAGAAGCAGGCTCCAGGCTCCAAGCTGTCAGCACAGAGCCTGACGTGGGGCTCGAACCCACAGACCGTGAGATCATGACCTGAGCCTAAGTCGGTCGATTGACTGAGCCACCCAGGTGCCCCTGTGGGCAGAGTTTAAAAATGCTCCCTGGGGCGCCTGGGTGGCACAGTCGGTTAAGCGTCCGGCTTCAGCCAGGTCACGATCTCGCGGTCCGTGAGTTCGAGCCCCGCGTCAGGCTCTGGGCTGATGGCTCGGAGCCTGGAGCCTGTTTCCGATTCTGTGTCTCCCTCTCTCTCTGCCCCTCCCCCGTTCATGCTCTGTCTCTCTCTGTCCCAAAAATAAAAAAAAAAAAAAAAAAAAAAAAACGTTGAAAAAAAAAAAATAAAAATGCTCCCTAAGAGCCCGGCCTGCTGTGATCCTCCCAGGGTTGTGAAGATGATGGTATACGCCCCATGATTAGGCTCGTTTGGACCCAGTTGACCTCAAGAAAGAGACTATCCAGGAGGGCCTGACCTAATCACGTGAGCCCTTTGAACGTGACCAAGAGGTCAGAGACCACAGTCCGAGAGAGAGGGGCAACATGCGGGGGGGATTCTCCTTTTCTGGCTCTGAGGACGGCGCCCCCCCCTGGAGAGGACAGGCCTCTCGGAGCTGATGCGTCCCCGGAGCCTCCAGAAAGGAACTCAACTGGTGACACCCTGAGCAGCGAGCCCGGCCACACCATGCGGACCTCTGGCCTACAGAACTGTGCGCGGATAAACGCATGTGGCTTTAAGCGGCTGAACGGGTACTTGGCTACAGGTGGAGAGAAAACTAAAACGCCATATTCTGTCACACATTTCAAGCATCCGCGTCCCATGCAAACGCCCCCGCCGCCTCCACCTATGAAACGCGCCGCGCCGCGGGACCCGGGGTCCACGCTGGATGCCCGGCTCTCCCCGGGTTTTAGCCGTGCGACCTTGGGCCTGTCACTTAGCCCCTGCGGTCCTCAGAGTCTCCATGAAAAAGACGACAAACCAATTCCTATCCCCGTGTGTGCTGTGGGACCCGGCAATTCCAGTTCCAGAAGCTTCCGCCAAGATACTCATCCAAACGTGCCCGAGACACTGACTGACGCTGGAACGATTCTAAATTCTGCGCAGGAAAAGCTATATACGCAAAACACGAAGCCTGAAGGGACACAAATAAAAGAAAATTACCACTGCCTTCTGTTTGATTTTTGTCTTCCAGGTTTCCACAGCGTGTCTGTATATATTGCTGTGGTAGATAGGAAAAAAATAATAACAAATACCATTAAAAAAAAAATCACCATCCAGATGGCTTCTTTGCAGGAGCGGACAAGCAGGTCCTGAAACGCATATGGAAACTCAAGGGGTCCCCTTGAGCCAAAACAATCTTGAAGAAGAGGGAAAAAAGCGTTGGAGAGCTCCCGCTTCCCGACTTCAAATGTAACTAAAAAGCCGCGGTAATAAAAGCACGTGGCACGGGCCTAAGGACGGACACAGAGACCACCAGACGCCACTGAGAGCCGCGAAGAAATCTCCCAAACCACCAAAGTAAAAAGCAAGTAACACCGGACTGAAACAAAACTAAACACTTTTGTCCCTCCACAGATACCCGGCAAGGAAGTAAAAGAACAGCCCACAGAATGGGAGAAGATTTTGCAAATCTCGAGAGAGGATTTCTCTCCAGAATACGTAAAGTGCTCTCAGAACTCAGCAATAAAAAGACAACCGGTTTTAAAATGGGCAAGAGATCTGAAGAGACGTTTCTCCGAGGACGCGTGTGCACGAAAAGATGGTCAGCGCCACGTGCGATGAGGCGAATGCGAGTCAGAGCGATGGGGACGTATCGCCTAGGGTAGCTGTGATCCAAAAGATGTACAATAGGGGCGCTTGGGGGGCTCAGTCTGTCGAGCGTCCGACTTCGGCTCAGGTCACGATCTCGCGGTCCGTGAGTTCGAGCCCCGCGTCGGGCTCTGGGCTGACAGCTCGGAGCCTGGAGCCTGCTTCTGATTCTGTGTCTCCCTCTGTCTGCCCCTCCCCTGTTCATGCTCTGTCTCTTCGTCTCTCTCTCTCTCTCTCTCAAAAATAAATAAACACTAAGAAAACTTAAAAAAAAAAAAAAGACGTATAATAAACAGTGCTGGCAAGGATATGGAGAAACCAGGACCTTTCATACATTGCTGAAGGGAACGTAAAACGGTTGAACCGCTCTGCAAAACAGTCTGGCTATTTCTCAGAAGGTGAGACATAAAATTATCAGCTGACCCAGCAATGCCGGAGAACTGAACACACGTGTCCCTGCAAAATCTCGCACACAGATGTTCAATACCTTCCCTGTTTCAAACAGCCAAAAGGTGGAAACAACCCAAGGTCCATCAACAGATGAAGGGGGGTATATGGTCCATCCAGCACACCATGGAATGTTATTCAGCCATAAAAAAGGAACAGCTGCTACAACACAGATATATCTTTTTTTTTTTAGTGTATTTATTTATTCTGAGAGACAGAGAGAGCAAGAGGGAGAGGGGCAGAGAGCGGGAGAGAGAGAATCCCAAGCAGGCTTCCTTCACACTGCCGGCTCAGAGCCCGACGCGGGGCTTGAACTCACAAACTGGGAGATCACGACCTGAGCGGAAACCAAGAGTCGGATGCTTTTGTTTTTTTAATTTTTTTTTAATGTTTATTTATTTTTGACAGAGACAGAGAGAGAGAGAGCGAGCATGAGCGGGGGAGGGGCAGAGAGAGAGGGAGACACAGAACCCGAAGCAGGCTCCAGGCTCCGAGCCGTCAGCACAGAGCCCGACGCGGGGCTCGAACTCACGGACCGCGAGATCGTGACCTGAGCCGAAGTCGGACGCTCAAACTGACTTCACCCCACAGGTGAATCTTTCCAATATTACACCAAGTGAAAGAAGCCAGTCCCAAAAGGCCACACGTCATATGATTCCCCTTATGCAAAATACCCAGAACGGGCAGGTTTATGGAGACAGAATAATTCAAAAGGGACAGTGGCTGCCGGCGGGGGGGGGAGGGGAAGGAGTAGGGACTGACTGTTGGTGGTGGCGGGGGTCGGGGGGGGGGGGTGTCTTTTGGGAGTGAGGACAATGACAGCGTTCCTAAATTGACGGAGGCAGTGGCTGCGTGACTGTAGGCGCAGCCGAACTCCCGCCAAAACGTTCGGGATGTGAACTCCATCCCGATAAAGCGGTGACTGAATGACTCTCAGGAAGGCAGAGGGTAACCTCTGCTTCCGCGGGGTTATTCTGAGGATCTGGGGAGGTGATGTGGCTGGCAGTCCTAAGCGGCTACGACGGTCCCCGCAGACGTGAGCGTGGCCACCCCCGGAGCTCTTCGCATGTGACCATCCCCGGAGCTCTCCGCACGTCAAAAGCCCCTTTCTGATTCACTCAGCATAGCCAGCAGCACCTAGTATATACCAGAGGCCCCCCTAGGCACTGGAGATATAAACATGACCTCATCTCTGCCCCACACGGGGCGGTTAAGGTGTCACAGCTGCTTGCTGGGAAGGGCGTGTGCAGGGAGCATACACACGGGGGGGACACGGGGGCCGGGCCCCCTAATGCTCCCACGGCGACTAGAAAGAACTGTCCTGCTGGTAGTCTAACACCACGGGCGTCCCTGCCGCCTCTCTGATCTTATCTCTGACCACTGCCCTCCTCGCTGGTCCTTATACGTGCCAGGCACACGCATACCACAGGACCTTTGCATCTGCTCTTGCCCCTGCGGGGACGTTCTTCCCCTAGGTACCAACGAGCAGCTCTCGGTTCAAATGCCACCTCCCTGACCACCACACCTCCCACAGAGGGACAGGAAGCCACCCTGCTGCTTGTTTTGGCTTCCTGCAAAGCGCTCACGGCCATCTGACCACAGTTCGGCAGATCCGTCTCTCCAGCTGGCCTGTCCGTTCCGCAAGGGTGGGGCCTCTGTTTTGCCCGACGACACATCCCCAGTGGCTAAACCTGGAACAGACCCATGCAAGGCGCTCCGATCAAGTGCAGCACTGCCTACAGAACAGGGCCGGTCTCCTGGGCACCCGGACATCTGGCTCCAGAGGCCGCCTGCCCCGGAGCACAGTCCTGCCGTTAAACACGAGGCAACGTTTCTGCTACCAAGAAACGAGAACTTAAAAATGCCATCTGATCGCTGACCTGATCAAAGCTCAAGTACAGAACAAGACAGAAAGGGATGAAAAGCATATTCTCCACAACAAGCCCACGGGGGTCGACTCTGGGGAGCGAAAGCAGTCCAGCACCGAAGTTCATCACCAGCCCCGGGGAGACTCAACCTCCGCCTGGACGCCAACCACAAAGTACCCCGTCCTACTTCCCGGCTGGTCCCTCTCTCAGTCCTCTGCTTCACAAAAGGCTTTTTACAGAGAACGCCCGTTATTATTTTTCGGACGTACTCATCTGCAAGCCCCAAATCCTGCAGGCAAATGTCTAGGACACAAATTAATGATGCCCGTGGCAGAGCGCTCTGTGCACGTCCGCTTTACGAGCTTGCCTTAAGCAGAGTAAAAAATGACCGTTTCTCTAGTTCCTCCTGAATGATAATCAGGATCTGCGGCCCGTCTCCCCCAAAGCTATGACAGTTATGTTTTAATCACTTCCAAACCGGCTCATCGCTGCTTAATCCACTGAGGCGGGCTTTCCTGCCACGGGCGGGGAGGCCACCCGGGGCTGGGTGCAGGGCCAGGACGCATCACAGGGGGCGTCTCCGAGCGGCTCTGGCTCTCACGGCACTGCCTTCCGCCCAGACCGTTGATATGCAGTCGTTTTCTTCACAGGGACAAAGGGAGGAAGGAAACAGAACTCAACAAGCAGCAAGAGTCTCGTCCGAGAGGCCGGGAAATGAGATGTGAAATCTGCTCACGGGGCGGGGGGGGGGGGGGGGGGGAACGGCCAGCTCGCCTCGGACCAGCGTGGCTTCCCGGGGGGCAGGCCTTTCTCTGGCTGTCTGTTCCGGGAGAGCGTGGCAGCTGCCGTGCTCTCTCTTTCGAGGATCATTCAAAACACAAAACGTCTCATCTATATAAGCTGCAATCTTCCCGGGCCACGCAAGCCGTTCGCCCCGTTAAGCAGTTCGGGGAGCTTTCCGGAAGGCGCGAGAGAAAATTACTGCGGCACAAAGCACCAGCAGAGAGCTGCGGGAGGCCTGTCGGGCTCCTGAACCCACGGAAGGCTCGTGCCCACCCCCCGATTCCCACCGCAGGCCCACCCATTCTCCTCCCATGCCCGCACCGCCCGGGACGCGCTCACGTCCCAGCACCTGCCACACGGCGATAACGGAGCCTCCGTCACGGTCACGACGCCACGTTTCCCGCTTTTAATCCGGGCCGGGATGTGAATGGAGGAGGCCAGACTCCAAGCCCACCTTCGCCCCTTAACACTGCGTTATGCACAACAGACGCTCAAAGAGAATTTCTGAACGAACAGCCTCGTCCTTATGAGCTGGCTTAGCCCGAGCCAGGCTTGTCTTTTATAAGGAAGCAGAGGGCAGCTCACGGTATCTTAAACGGTGACACTTCCGCGGCAGCAGGTTGGTGGGGCCAACTCCACAGAGGAAGACAGGACAGGGGTCAAGACAAGAGGTGAAAAAGACCAGATGACGGAGAACGGAGAATGGAAAGGAGGGGGCTGACCGTACTTCCGCTGAAGGGTCCCTCGGGTGCCCAGACTGGGACGTGGCCAGCGGACCTCACCCCAGACCCGCTCAGGCCTGCGCGTGGTCCACACTCCCCACCAAAAACCCCGGTTCTGAGCCAAATCCCTGCAAAGAACCACGGGCAGGTGCCCTTTGCCGAGGCCTCCTCAGACACGATCGACCAGAGGCTTGGACCAGGCGAGTCCCCGGGGCAGAAAGGGGGTCTGGAAAGCAGCCAGAATCACGAAGGTCAAGGGCATGGAGGCGTTCCGCGGGACCACCAAGACCGGCCGTCCACACTCCCGGTTCCCAGGACGTACTCCGGGGACCCCCCGTGTCAGCGTCCAATCCACAAGCGCCCCCGCCCCCCGCCCCGTCGGTTCACTCCCCGTCCTGCAAGTGCGGATCAGCATCGCTGCGTGCGGGCACACGCCCAGGCCCTGGGGACCCAGCGGAAGACAGGCCAGACCAAAAGCCAGGTGCCAGGCCACAGGGAGCGGAGGGGAGGAGACCAGGCAGGGCAAGGAGGTGCGAAGCGCCCGGGGGGAAGCGCTCCTGGGGGCCAGGAGCACCCAGACAGGTGCAGACGCTAACCCTGCCCAGAGCGCAGGCTGGCCCGCGCCTCAGGTCCCCGGGGCATCCTGCCAGACGGGGTACCTGGGGCGGGAGCCTGGGCTGCCAGAAGGGACCCACGTGGCCCAGGATGGGGGCTCTGGGTCACCCTCTGTCCATCGGGGCGGAAGGGCTGGGGGCAGCCGGCCGCAAGGGCAGTCGGTTCCGCCCACGGGGTGGTGCTCCCCTAAACACTCCGGACCACGAGGCTTGGGAGCTTCCCTGGCGGGCAGTGCCCGAAGAACACGGTCATATCGTCGCCAGTTAAGTGACGCTGTCCTCGATGCCGCCAGAAGGCAAGTGGACGGTGCCCTCCTGGGCCTGCCCTGAGCTCCTCCCCCCTCGGCGGGTTTTAACCTGTGTCCTTCCACCGTGACGAAGCACGGCTGAGAGCACGGCAGCGCTCCGGGAGCTGTGCGAGTCTTTCTGGGGTCAAAACCTCCATGTCGCCTTGGGGACCCCAAACTTATAACTGGCGTCAGAAGCGAGGGTGGGCTCGGGGGACCGGCGGCTCTAACCTCACACCCGGGTGGGCACGTGCTCGGCAGCAAAGAGGCCGGGGGCTCGAGCACGGGGAGCAAAGAGGGGAGCCGGGAGGCGACGCGGCCCAGGCTGCCGGCCCCCGAGGGCAGGCCACGGTCCCGGCCTCCAGCCCCAGGAGAGGACGGCAGGTGACCCTCCCGGCTCACCCCTCACCGGACACGCATGCTGCTCCCAGGAGAAGCGGGTGCTGACGCAAGCGAACCCCGACTCAGGGACACACGCGGGCCCCGCACGCAGCACCCCACACGCCCGGAGCTCAGCACAGGCATCTCCCACACCGCCACCCACACGCGACTCTGGTCCAAAAGGCTGTGGTTACCGGGGCGCCTGGAGGGGCTCCGTCCGTTGGGCATCCGACTTCGGCTCAGGTTTGCGAGTTCGAGCCCCAAGTCAGGCTCCGTGCGGGCGGCACGGAGCCTGCTTCAGATCCTGTGTCCCCCTCTCTCTGCCCCTACCCCACTTGCTCTCTGACTCTCTCAACATAAATAAACTTTAAAAAAAAAAAAAAAGGGGGGGCCGCAGTTAGTGAGAACGAACACTTTGCGTCGGCCCCTCCACACTCCACCACGGCAGCTAATGTTTCGCCGATGCCCACCCAGTGCCACCGTCCCGCTTGCCGTGTTAACGCTTATTTGGATAACGCTTGAGGAAGTAAAAAAGTACGCCCCCAAGCCTGCCTCGAGATGCTGCCTGCAGCCAGAAAGCAGGCGGACCCTTCCGGAAATGGCCCATCTCTTGGCACGTGTGCTCCAAGCTGGCGGGACGGCCACATCGAAGCGTCTCGCAGCTGGCCCTTCCAGGAACTGACAGAGTGACCCAGGGGCACTGGGGGACGAACCGGCAGCTGTAGCCAGGAGGAGGCACCTTGGGGAAGGGAGGTGACATAGGCTGGTGACGAGGTTTCCTATGGCTGCTCTAACAAATGACCTCCACGGTACCCGCGTATTATCCCCTTCCAGCCCTAGAGGTCAGAAGTCCAGAATCAGCTCCACGGGGCTAAGGTCAAGGTGGTGGGAGGGCCAGCTCCTTCTGGAGGCTCCAGGGGAGAATCCGTCTCCTCGCCTTCACCGGCTCCCAGACGACGCCTGCACTCCTTGGCACATGGCTCCTTCCTGCACCTTCCAAGCCTGCAACGCAGCACCTGCTTTCCTATCATCAGGTTGTATCTACACCCGTGGTCGAATCTCCCCCTCTTCTAAGGACCCTTGTGCCAGGACTGGGCCCACCCGGGCATCCCAGGATCCTCTCTCAAACCAAGACCCCTGCGTTACGTCTGCACTCGAGCCCCTTTTGCCCAGAAAGAGCGCCCGGGGCCAAGCTCGCTGCTGCTCCCTTGCCGGGGGACGCAACCCCAGACCAGCAAGAGTGACCAGAAGGGGGGCGAGGCAGGGGCACCACGGAGCTGGCCACGGCTTTGGAACAACACCCAGTCGATGCTCGGCCACGCGGCCGATCTCCTGTGGAGATTCGCAGCTTAATTCACAGTTAGTGAAGGCGCACCTCACTAACACACACGGTAAGCTGGCGGTGGGGGGGGGGGGGGGGGGCGGGGTGCCTCTCCTCTCTGTCCCCGTGTCAAAGGGAGGAGGGCACCGGCTCCCCTGGGGGTGTTTCAAGCTGTGAACTCTCAAGCTTTGCTCACATGTCAGAGAAGGAGAAAGCCCAGTGGTGGTGAATACTAAGCGTCAGCAGGACTGAGCCGTGGGCAGCCTGGGCAGCCGGGCAGCCGAAGGTCTGATTCAACATTCCTTCTGGCTGCCTCCCTCCTTCCGTGCTTCCGTCCTTCCGGGAGGGTGTTAACAGAAGAGATTAGCATTTGAATTGGAGGACCCAGCAAAGCATAGGAGCCTCCCCATTGCAGAGGGGACCTCCCGCGCGATCCACAGGAGGGCCCGAATGGCGCGAAAAGGTGGAGGAAGGCTGGAATCATCCTCTTCTGCACATCAACCCCTGTCCTCAGTTCTCCTAGCTCGCTGGCCTTGGAACGACAGCACCCACTTTCCTGGGTCTCCGGCTGCAGACGGCAGAGTGTGGGACTTTAATCGTGTGAGCCGATTTGTCACAATAAACGTCCCAGAGATACACAGGCAGGCAGACAGACAGAGAGACGGATGGCTCTATTCTGTTGGTTCCGTTTCTCCGGAGAAGCCGAACCCTTTCCACTACCTCGACATCCCCTGTAGTAACGTCTTGGGGGGCTGAAAGAGAGGGTCACTTTTCTCACCAATTCTCTTGTGTGGGATGGGAGAAAAAACTTCTTCAAAAAAATAAACTAGGCCATTTAAGTTGTTAAGAATCCACACTTGGGGGTGGGTCCTAAAACGGACATCTTCAAGGTCAGTTTTTAAAAGGACACAATTTGCCAAGGTTCTCTTTATTCTGCATCAGCCCCTGTGAGAACACGGCCGTGTAGCAGGCACCTCGGGTCCGACGGCGGAGGCTGAGGTGGAGAAACGTGTTTGAGGAGCGCTTTTAATAGACTATGTCTGTGGCCTGGCCTGGCCTGGCCTGGCCGTGCACGGTGTTTTCAGCGCCTTGGGGGGGTCACCCGAGCCGACCTCGAGCTGCAGAAGAGAAACCTTTTCCACGGCTGCCCAGGCAGCCCGGAGCCGGGTCTCCCGGGGCGGGGAGCACGCTGTCAGCGCCCCGAGCCTTTGCTCAAAGTCAGAAGGATTGCCTTTTGAAGCCCTGTTGTGGTTTAGATCAGAGCAGTCAAAACCACAGGCCACACGAGGACACACACAAATGCCACAAATACGGCCTCACCGCTGAGCCGGAGCTCAGAAAATCAGGCGGAGGACGCAGAAGGCACCGCCGTGGCTCAGAAGCAGTCCCGCCCCCCCCCCCCCCCCCCCGCCCTGCCATCACTGCCTCCCTGACCCCGGGGACCATCTTTTGGGCTCAGCCCCTCACCCTCCGCCCCCCGATGCAGCCCAGCAGCGCGAATGGAACGTGCTAACCGAGGCGCTCCTTACCTTGACCAGCTCCTTGAATTTGGGGTCATCCTTGGACGTGGGGTCGATCATTGTGCGTTCCTCATTCTCCTCTGCCGGGGAAAAGAGTCACGGTCAGCACTAGTGGGTGTGCGGGGGCACGGGGACGGCCGGCTCCCCTCGCACAAAGCGGGGCAGACGGACTGAGAGCAGAGAGCCACTGGCCCCGCACGTGCCACGTCAAGTCACACGAGCCGGAGCGGGCAGCCGACTTCTGGGAGGTGGATGGGCCCGGCCCCTTCCTGAACGGGAAGCAGGAAGCCGCCCCTGGCTGGGGACGAAGGGAGAGGACGGCACGCACACGGCCCGAATCGGATCTGTGGGAAGAGCTCCCCGCAGCCACCGTTAATAGATACGTATGCTGAGAAAGCTCACCACTACGTAAAACAATACGGACCAAAAAATTAGGAAAAAATAGCGAAAATAAGTGTGGGTGACAGTGGGTGAGGTTTCACAATAAAACGTGTTCATCCCTGTTCTGTTTACTTGTCACTTGTTTTCGCTCCACGTTCAGGCCTTGATCGAAGGACGCTGGGGCCCAGCAAGCTGCCCCTGAGGGACTCATGTGACAATAAGGAAGATCCACGGGGGCCGGACACAAACCAGAACAAAACCGACCAGGGCCCGGAAGGAGAGGGGGTGTGGGAGGCACGGCTGGCTGCGTGCGGGGGAAGCGGAGAGGGAGGCCTCGGGGCCTGGGCAGGGGTGGGCCCGCAGGACACACAGGTGACAATGACCAGGCTCCTGGGGCCCAGTCCGTGCCGGAGGGAACAAAACAGCTTTGAGTGGAACTGGCTTCACAGCAGGAAATTTTAAAACGTGACAAAGTGGAGAACTATTTTTGGAGTCGTGCAGATCCGATGCTTGAGAGGGATGTTCCAGGTGACATACGGGGGACCACACAGGGGTCCCTCGTGATGTCCCTGCTAGGGCCCTCAGCAGCCTCCTGGTACTCCTGGGACCAAGGCCAGACCCCTCCACGTGGCCTCCAAGGCCCTCTGCAGCCTGGCTTCCCCAGCTGTCCCAGGCACTCTCCACTCCAGCCCTCCCAGCTTTCCCCTGCCCCTCAGCAAGCCTCACCACTGCCTGCCGCAGGGCCTTGGTACATGCCGCTGTCCATCTGACACCCTCTCCCCCCACTCCACAACCCCTCTGGCCTTCAGATCTCAGTTCCAGGTGCTAACAAGGTCAGTCCTTATCGAGGTCACCCATGCTTCAGGGACGAGTAGAATGTTACGAAGCAAACTGAAGGGTACCAACTCCTTTGCCCAAGAGCAGCTATTTATAAAGATGGCAAAACAGGAGGGTTAGGGCCCAGGCAAAGGCAAGTTCAAGGCATTATCAACAAAACAACAGCCTGACAGATGTTTCCAATTAACCTTCTAGCCCTCCTGTTGGTTTAAAGCAGGGTTCTCAACAGGACTGACAGTCCCTTCACCACCCCAGGGGGGCTATAGCAATGTCTGGAGACGTTTTTGGTCGTCCCAGCTGGTGGCATCTAGTGGGCAGAGGTCAGGGATGCTCAAACCCACAACGCACAGGACAGGCCCCCACAGTAAAGAATGACCCAGTGCCAAATGTCCACAGTGCCGAGGTGAAGAACCCTGTTCTGTGTCAGGCTAATTTCCGGACCCACAAGCTAGTCCCCGCGTTCCCCTTGGAAAGGGTCACCCGGGAGCATCTGCCTGGACAGCAACTTCAGCCTGGCTGAAGACAGCCAAAAGCAGGACAGTGAGGGGTGACACTCTTCCAAGAAGAGAGAGGGGCCACAGTGGACCCCAGCAGGATCTCAGGGGGCTCGTCCAGCACTGGGCTTCAAGCCTGCCAGGCTGAACCTGTGTCTGCATTTCTCCACAAGCTCCCGCTGGCCTGCCCTTGTCGTGGAAACCACGAGGGAGGGACCGACCAGGACTTCCCTTTGAACCAGAGTTTGGAAATACACGGAATGTTCCACAACGGCCTCTCAGATTGATCAGATCCCAAAACGTGCGTTGAGAAAAACACGTCGCCTGTCGCCTCCTCAAGTGCCGGCTGTGACGTGGCCCCAAGGAGGTGGGTGCAGGGGCCTTGCCACTCGCTGGGTCCTCCCTAGCAAGCCCGTGGCTTTGGGATAGCTCTGGCTCGCGCACAGATGAGGGTGTACTAATTACGTTTCTTCCTTTGTATATTCGCTAATGCTGTGACACCTCGGGGCCTGTGGACCTAGAGATACTACTGCCCCTACCCGGGCTGGCCAGTTCCTAAGATGGCAAACAAGTCCCCCGTGACTGCCTTTTCTGGGCAAACCAACCAACCCGGAGCCCATCCCCAGCCACCTCTTTGACTGGGTTCTCACACCCCCTGCCCACATGTCCCTAATCACCCGGGGGCAGCTACAGACCTCTCCAGAGAGCCTCTGGAGCCCATGGATGATCAACTCGCCGAGCCAAACCTGCCTACCCTGCCCCACCCAGCCCTTCCCGCAAGGAGAAAGGCCCCGCTCTCCCCTCCTGCCTCCCAGCCACCCCTGGCAGGAACCCCCCCACCCCGGGAACTGTGCGTGTAACAGGCCATCGTTTTGGGGGTGCTCAGCCCCTGATCTGTGGGCCTCGTCGTACTTAAATGCTAACAAAGCTCACACCTGAAATCAGAGAGGTGGAAACTTTCAGAGGAAGATGTGGTTTTTCCTACGGCCTTTTCTAAACGTGACCTTGAGCCAGGAGCCCCGACTCTCAAACGCCAGCTGGGATGATGTGAGATCCGCAGACCACGCCGACCGACGGTGCCCTCTGTCAGCCTCACCAACCCCGGGCACACGCCGCGGAAGGCCAGCTCGCTCACGACAGGGGGCCGGCAGGACCCGCCTTACCTAGCACAGTGTCTTCGGGGTGGACGTCCACCGAGGCAGGGGACATCGGCGAGTCGATGGCATGTCTGCCTTCTTCCTGTAGGTCACTCACTGTGGAGCAGGAAGAGAGAGGAAAACAAGGGTTGGTGAGAACAGAATTCCGTGGCCTCGCACGTTGGCAGCAGAAACAGGGAGGAATCAACTCCTGTTTTCCGAGCCTTTAACAAACATTCCTAAATGGCCTGCTGCCCAGAAAGAGTCCGAGGGAAAATGCTCCGAACCGAGAATACATCCCCCGGCTCTTCCCTCTCGCCAAGGACTTCTCGGGCCCGCCAAGCCCTGCCAGTCTTGTTTTCGCTGCTCTTTGGAACACACGAGTAAGACTCGGAAGCTTCTGGATGCTTCCAGACCCTCCCACGGCTGCTGAGATGGACAAAGCTGGAATATCACAGCGACGGGGCCTACAAAGGCGGGCGCCCCTCTGCTCCCGGCAGAGCTGTGTCCTCAGCCGCGGAATCTGGGGGTGCAGGCCCCTCCCAGCACGCACACACGCAAGTCCGGAATTTAAAGCAACGCTGTTGTCGACGGCCAGGTTCAAGGGGACAGAAGGCTGACAAGCAGGTAATGGCCAGGGTTGTGGTGTTAGAGCACACAATAGGATCCAACAAACCAGACCACAGGCTTGGAGCTGGAGGCACCATGACCTCGGGTCTAGACAGCACCAGCCTGTGTCTGTGTGTGTGTGTGCGCGTGTGTGTGCGTGCGTGCACGTGCTGGGTAGAGGGCGCACTTTACAGTCACAGGGCTCGGATCCTAGAGGATCCTTCGCTCCCCACACTAGAGGCCCTCCAGGAGAGTGCCTGCAGTCACATCCGCCACAGGGGACCCCCAGGACTAACACCCCTGCCCTTGTCACACTATGTTTCCTCTGGCGCCCGGCTGCTCCTGGGACTCCAGCCTCCAGACGCAAGATCCGATTCAATGGGTGGGGCCTGGGCACCTGCTGCTTTGACAGCCCTGCTTAAGGACACTGGGCAACCGTCCCCATCACATGCCACAGACCGGCCTCTCCATCGGTCACCGGTTTGCCCAGGTCTTCTCTTCTGCGAAACGTTCTCACGCATTCTCTCTCAATACCCCAGTCGCTGTGAACCAACCACACGTCCGATCCCGGGCATGTGAAGAGTAAGTGGCATGGGGACAGGGCCTGACGGCTTTGGGGCAGGCAGGTGGGGGGGATCCCCCCAACTTTGCTAGTGTTGTGACCCAGGCAAGACCCAGTGACCCCTCTGAGCCTGCTTCCCCAAAATGTCAGGGCCCCTGGAAGGGTGAAATGATGAACACCAGGTCTCCAGCCCAGAGCCGGGCACACAGCGGGCTCCGCGGACAGCCGACCCTCCGCCCCGCACAAGGGCAAAAGCAGTGGGGCCCCAGGTCGCCTGCTTCTAACACCGGTGAAGAGCCTGAGGCGAGGCTTTTTACGCGGTCAACTTTCGCATTCGCATGTTCCACAGCAGCACGATTCACAAAAGGTGGCCAACAACACAGGTGCCCGGCAAGGGGTGACAGAATGAAGCAGGATGTGATGTACCCACACGATGGAATGCTGTGCACCCGGAAAAAGGGAGGAGATTCTGGGGTGCCTGGGGGGCTCGGCCGGTTAAGCGTCGGACTCTCGGTTTCAGCTCAAGTCATGATCTCACAGTTTGGGGAGTTCGAGCCCCACGTCAGGCTGTGTGCTGACAATACAGAGCCTGCTTGGGATTCTCTCTCTCTCTCTCTCTCTGCCCCTCCCCTGCTCACATCTCTCGCAAATAAATAAACTTAAAAAAAAAAAAAAAGGAAGGGGGCGTCTGGGTAGCTCAGTCAGTTGAGCAGTGGACTTTGGCTCACGACTTCACAATTCATGGGCTCAAGCCCCGTGTCGGGCTCTGTGCTGACAGATCAGAGCCTGGACCCTGCTTCGGATTCTGTGTCTCCCTCTCTCTCTCTGCCCCTCACCCGCTCACACTCTGTCTCTCTCTCTCTCTCTCAAAAATAAATTAAAACAAAACATTTTTAAAAAGTTTTAAAAAAAGGACGGAAATTCTAACACCAGCTACCACATGGGTGAACCTGGAAGGCATCAGCTCCTTGAAACACTCACAACAGGACAAACACTGTACGATTCTACTCACACACTGAGGGACCCGGAGTCGTCACATCCAGAGACATGAAGTGGAATGGTGGGGGGAGGGGGAAGAGGGGGGAGGGGGAGTTCCCCTAACAGGGACCGAGTTTCAGTTCCCGATGAAAAGCAGCTTCAGGAGATGGGAGGGTGGTGATTGCACAACAACACTGTGAATGGAATGAATGCCACTGAAAAAGCACACTTAAAAAGGGTTAAAATGATCAATTTGATGTTATGTATGTTTTACCACAAAAAAAAAGTAGAGAAAAGAAAGAGAAAAGAAAAGAAAAAAGAAAAGGAAAGAAAGAGAAAAAAAAGAAAAGAAAAGAAAAGAAAAGAAAAAGAAAAAGAAAAAGAAAAGGAAAGGAAAGAGAAAAGAAAAGGAAAGAAAAAGAAAAGGAAAAGAGAAGAAAAGAAAAGAAAGAGAAAAGAAAAAAGAAAAGAAAGAAAAGAAAAAAGGAAAGAAAGAGAAAAAAGAAAAAAAGAAAAGAAAGAGAAGAAAAGAAAAGGAAACAAAGAGAAAAGAAAAAAGAAAAGAGAAAAGAAGGAAAGAAAGAGAAAAGAAAAGAAAAGAGAAAAGGAAAGGAAAGGAAAGGAAAAGAAAAGGAAGGAAAGAGAAAAAGAAAAGAAAAGAAAAGAAAAAAGGAAAGAAAGAGAAAAGAAAAAAGAAAAGGAAAGGAAAGGAAAAGGAAAGAGAGAAAAGAAAAGAAAAGGAAAGAAAAAGAAAAGGAAAAGAGAAGAAAAGAAAAGAAAAGAAAGAGAAAAGAAAAAAGAAAAGAAAGAAAAGAAAAGGAAAGAGAAAAGAAAGAGAAAAGAAAAAAAAAGAAAGAGAAAAGAGAAGGAAAGAAAGAGAAAAGAAAAAAAAGAAAAGAGAAAAAAAAAGGAAAGGAAAGGAAAGGAAAGGAAAAGAAAAGGAAGGAAAGAGAGAAAAGAAAAGAAAAGAAAAGAAAAGAAAAGAAAAGAAAAGAGGAAAGGAAAAGTGAATGCTTTGCCAACAACATCCGGTCTGGAGGTCTGCCCGGCGGTCGGCCCCTCGCACGCGCACAACCTAATCCGACCCCCACAGGGCGCATCCTAGGAACTGGCCCCATGCACAGCCGTCTTTTCACCCCCAAGCCCTTAGCCTGACTCCGTGCAAGATCCAGACAAATGTTACCACCTTGACGCGTAAAGGATGCTCAGGTGGGTTTCTGAGAAGTCCCCACCCCCACTCTCCCAGCAATACTCTGAAGATGACGCCCACCGGTCGCCCAGGCCGGCCGAGACAACAGCCGCCCCGTTTCAGCAACTGTTTTTCACTATGTAACGAGTTACAAAAGCCATTTTAACCAGCCCGTCGGGTTCAAAGGCAGAAAAAGGAAAGAGGAAAAGAGCTCTTTCAGAGGAAGTCCTCACGTATACACGAGGCGCATACTTGTGGGTGTATGCAGAGACCCTGAGCTCCTAAATCCCATTTCCCAGGCCGACATCACAGAAGGACCGAGAGGCCAAGGAGGTCCGCTGGGGTCCAGGCCGCGGGAGACGTGGTTATGCTCACAGCCCAGGAGAACAAAAGGCTTTGGATTCATGTCAGTGGGGGGTGGCCCAGGTGGGCTTTGGGACACCACAGGTGAGTCACGACAACGAGCCCGTGGAACCTCTAAGAAAGACGCCACACGGGTCGTCCGCCCACCGGGACACAGGGCGTGAGCCAGAGCACGTGGACACAGAGATGATTCCAGAGGGCCCTGCCGCCTGGTCTCAAAGACACAGGGAGCAGGGCAAGAGAAAGGAACCGCATTTTCAAAGCACAGAAACTGGGTCACATGAACACAGAGAAGTTTCCACCCCGCCCTTGAACATCAAAGATAACACTAAACAGGACCCGAGATTTCTCGACCTTAATAAACGAGAAACGCTCTCGCACAACGACCCAGGCTCTGTCTGGCTCAAGGACTCACATTCCAAAGGAGTTTGTGCTCAGAGCCGGGGGGGGGGGGACAGGACAGGGCCGGCGGTTATGAGCCCGGGGCTGTGCCCACAGAGCTCGGCGTTGGAATCTCACTTTACCACACGCTCGGGCCCGTGGTCTGGAGTGGGTCCCTTTGCCTTGCTAAGCCTCAGTTTTCCCGTCTGTAATGTGGGAGCGGTGGCAGTACCCGCCTCGCAGGGGTTCTGAGGAATAAGCGAGATCATGAATGCTCAGCTCCGCGTTCACAGCACAAGCTCTGAGGCACTGAGGGAAAAGGGGAGGCATCCCAGGAAGAACCAGGGAGGGCTTCTTGTAGGAGGAAGCAATTGGGTGCAGCCTTGAACGATCAAGAATCCGGATCTTGATTCTGCAAAGCATACGGGTGACACGTCAGAGCCGGGATTCTGGAAGCCCAACGTGGCAGCCACGTGGACCTGAGCCACGGCAGGGATCCACAGACGCCCCTTCAGGACTCCGCTGCTCCTCACAGACGGGGTTCCCCAAGGGACACAGCCCCGTCACGGAGGACCTTTCTGTCTGAATGTGTTACCGTCCTCCGACGGTCAGTCTGACATTTGGAAGGAGGGGCTCTGCTTGAACCGCGGTGGCTTTTCCCCAAGGACCCTACTCTGCCAGCTTAGTGGCTTTCCCTTGATCCCTGGAATGTTCTGGTTTCTAAAGTACTGGTCCATGTGCCAGAAAGTGGAACGCTTCAAAGATGCAAACTGCCAGCTGCCCTGAGTCACGGAGAAAGATCCGCTGGCCTGGGAGGGCCAGCGTCTGGGGTGTATAACAGGTGTGGACGTTCAAAGGGATGGGGGCTCCGTGTCACGAGGCTGGGGACTCACTGATTTCCTGAGTGTGCATCACTGTTTTGAGGTGAACGCCCTTGTCCACACCAAGCCTGACAGCCAACCAGGAGGAAATCGATGGCCAAGGTTCGCACGGCACCCAAGTTCAGCTTGCGGGGGTGACCGCGTGGCTGTGGGACAGGGGACACAGGGCTGGGGAGATGCCGGGAGCCTGGGGGACAGGATGAAGCCCGGGTCAGGAGACAGAGCCAAGCGGCCGCCCGTCGCTCGGCCTGGGGTGGGGGGCAGGCCGAGAGCAGTCACCAGCGTCACGAGCTTTCAAAAAGGCTCGAAAGTCAGGGTTTAGTGTGGAATCTCCCAATTTATAAACGTGTGCAAATCATTCCAGTTCTGTCGGCCAACCAGGGGTCACCGGTTTGCGACCTCAGGTGGCAGTGAACGGATTATCCATGTTCTTACTGTCCGTGGGATGTGGACTGTGGGCCGCTAACATTTCCTGAGCACCTACTATGGGCCAGGCACCTTCCATGCCACCCATTCATCTCATCTCCTAACAAGTGCAGGGTCCTGGCTGAGCCCCAGTCTCCTCGTTGTGAATGCACCTGACATACACCCCCCGCCCTCCCGCCCCCCCCCCGTGAGCCCCAGAGTCAGGACCAAACCTGGTCTTGCACCTCCCTACGCCCAGCTAAGTCCTCCCCACCTTCAAGCCTCAGCTTATTGGCAACCTCCTCCAGGAAGCCCTCCTGGGCGTTCCCTTCCCACCCCGGGCTCCGGTCTGCCTAGCTCACATCACACGGCCCTAGAACCCTCTCTTTCCTGGACCATACGCCCCCATCCACACCAGTGCTAACTCAGCCCGTGCACACAACAGGCCTTCGCATTTGGGTAACAACACAACAGAAGCCTCCTGTCGCTTTCGGATCCCGGCTCGGCCGCCGACAAGCTGATCCTGGGCAGGCATGCAGGAAGTACTCCATAAACGCTCGCCTTTCAGCATCTGTTGAATCGATGCACGAAGGCATGATTCCAAAGCCCCGTTCCCTTTCCATCACCCCACCCAAGGACTGGGCAAGGCTTAAAAAAAAAAAACAAAAAGACAAAAAAAAACCCCACCTCTCCTGCCTGGAACTAGGAGCACATAAAACGGAGGAACGACAATTGAAAACCACAACCTCAACACTTGAAAGCTATCTCATAAAAAGCCTGCCACTCACACCCCAGGCCAAATGCAAAGGCTTCATCTTTGATTTTTTTTTTTAAATCTTTTCCTTCGTATGGGTTTCATTTATTTATTTATACCCAGGCTCTTTCCCAGAAAAAAAAAAAAAAAAAGTGCTTTTAGGCACCTTGTTTTTTTCCCCTTTGACATGACTGCAAAAGCCCAACTCTGAGAGCTGCTGGCTCACGGAGGAAGGTCACGGTCAGGGAGGCAGAGGTCTGAATGCATAGAGGCTTCTCGGCTTCTCGCTCCGTGAGGGGCGCGGGGGCAGGAAGGGGGACCACAGCACAAGGCCTGCCGCGACGGGGTGCAGGGAGCCCACTGGGGGCTCACCTGCTTCGCGGAGGATCCAGAGGCCTCACGGCGGGGGTGGGGGGGGGGGTGAGCCATGGCCTCTGGAGCTCAAGAGTGATAACTGCATTTTCTGCCATTTTTCTAAGGGTGTCATTTCCACGATGCTTTGCCTCCTAGGGAGACTTTTTACGCCATATGTAAACGTCCTGATTTTGGTGTACGAACAGATTTTGGTGCGAACAGATCAGGGGGAGAATTTTCAGCCCCGTGTGGACCAGCTCAAAGAGAAAACTCCAACAAAAACAGCGTGCGGGCCACCCGATCCCCGTCTACAGGAGGAACTTGAAGCCGGGAGGAAAGCTTACCGGCCCGGGTCCAGACACACCCACTTGCAGTCACAGCCGGTCCTCAAAGGAACTGAGCGTCCTCGGAGTTGCCAGCAAAAGTGAGGGAGGGTAGGGACGTGTCCCCCCCCTCCCCCCACCACGGCCGGGGCAAGGACAGTCGGGGGGACGGTAACCTCCCTGTGCTTTAGGAGACCCAACAATGAGGCTTTCCAGGCCCCTGCCAAATAGCGAGGGCTTCCTGGGAGTTTTCCGGCTTCCGTCCTCGCTCAGGGGGGTCGTTTCTCTGCAGAAGTTATACTTTATCAGAATAATTATGGGCGCCTGGGTGGCTGAGTCACTGAAGCGTCCAAGGCTCAGGTCACGATCTCACGGTTTGTGAGTTCGAGCCCCTGAGTCAGGAGTCGGGTCTCTCCCGTTCTCTCTGCCCCTCCCTTACTCGCATGCATGTGCACACGTTCTCTCCCTCTCCCTCCCTCTCAAAATAAATAAACTTTAAAAAAAAATTTTTTTTAAGAGAATAACTAAATGCATCAGCCTTGAAGACCTTAACACAGTGGTTCTTCCAGACAATAAATCAAGTCGTACTTCGTGTGAAGATCTCACAGCTCAGGTAAAACAGGGCCCAATGCAGCGGGTTAAGCATCCGACTTCGGCTACGTCATCATCTCACGGTGCCTGAGTTCAAGCCCCGTGTCGGGCTCTGGGCGGGCAGCTTGGAGCCTGGATCCCGCTTCGGATTCTGTGTCTCCCTCTCTCTCTGCTCCTCCCCTGCTCTCACTCTGTTTCTGTCTCCCAAAAGTAAACGTTTATAAATACATACATACATACATACATAAAAACAGGGCCCAAGGAAGATCTAAGCAAGAACACGCTCCACGGCTGGGGGAGGGGAAGCTATGAACAGCCCTCCGTGACACCTCTGGATTCCGTGTTCAGAGCGAGCTATGGATCACAACTCCAAGGGGTGAGTTACTCCCGGTGTATCACGCTCGCAAAGGCCTTGAAACGGGAGGCCCAGTCTTTCCCAGGAGGTTAGGGGGTCCGGGCTGAATCTCCACCATCCCCGGAATTAACAGCAGATGGAGGGCAGTGTTCGGCCCAGGGTCAGAGTCTGTGGGAGCGGACAGTCCCCCACTGTCCTTCCCGACCCGGACGTGGGACGGGAGTGAAATTACTTCCAGCGACCCGATCCAGCAGTGCAACGTAAAACAGCCTCTCAACCTTTTTTAAAAATTTTTTTTAATGTTTTATTTATTGTTGAGACAGAGAGAGACAGAGTGCAAGTGGGGGAGGGGCTGAAAGAGAGGGAGACACAGAATCCGAAGCAGGCTCCAGGCTCCGAGCCGTCAGCACAGAGCCCCACGCGGGGCTCGAACCCACGAACCGCGAGATCAGTGACCTGAGCCGAAGTCGGACGCTCAACCGGCTCAGCCACCCAGGCGCCCCTGAGCCTCTCAACCTTTAAAGTGGCAGATCCGGCTTGTTCTTCCTGAGGAATGACATCTGGCCTCGTCGCGAGCACGCCGGCCCACCGTCACGAGTTCCGTATATTTGTGTGTGTTTACCTCGCGGTCGTTTCTCGGCGGAGGATGAATGCCTGAACCGCACAGACACCACCACAGCAACAAAAAAGTACCGTGACGGTTACCCAAACCACACGGGTCGCTCAGTCTGACATCTGATTTATGGGGTTTCGCTCTGCCGGGGCACACGCTTCTACCCCGGCTCTCGACGTTTACAGGCGAAAATAAATGTGCGAGCATTTCAATAAAGGGAAATCCACAGGAGGTCAGCAGGCGTTACTGACCTCACATCAAGAGCTCGCGGCTAAAGATCTGTCCCGTTGGGGCAGCAGCAAGCAAGCCTCAGGCCGGGTCCTACAGCCTGCTGATCTAGCCAACACCCATCGAGGGTCACCTACGTTGTCGCCGTTCGGCCGGGCACTAAGAGGAGAACGAGACGGAGCCTGTCCTCACTGTGCCGATCGTCGCGAGCCGGCAGGAGACGGAGGGGAAGGATGTGTCCTGGCCCCTGGCATCCAACGTCCTGGCCCAGCACCTAGCAGAGAAAGCACTAATGGGATGAATATAGGGGTACGTATATATGTGTATATATATATTTTTTTTCTAAGTAGGCTCCATGCCCCACGCAGGGCTCAAACTCACAACCCTGAGATCAAGACCCGAGCTGAGATCAAGAGTTGGGACGCTTAACCAACTGAGCCACCCAGGTGCCCAATGTATAATTAATTAAGCTCAATATGCATCATGGTGTTGAATTATAAAAAGCAGGTGTCAGGGGTGTCTGGGTGGCTCAGTCCATTGAGCGTCCGACTTTGGCTCAGGTCACGATCTCACGGTTCGTGGGTTTGAGGCCCGCGTCGGGCTCTGTGCTGACAGCTCAGAGCCTGGAGCCTGCTGCGGATTCTGGGTCTCCCCCTCTCTGCCCCTCCCCTGCTCATGCTCTGTCTCTCTCTCTCTCTCTCTCAAAAATAAATACACATTAAAAAATAAATAAAAAACAGGTTTCAAGACAATCCGGCGTGATATTTATGCAAACAACACAATCAGAAAGTCAAAGCGATATATTCCTAGGTGTATGCATCTAAACTCATAGAGAGGAGAAGGCAAGGCCCCGGTCCCCAATGACAAGGACAGTGTGAAACCTCTGGGAGCGGGGAGGGCAGAGGAAAGTAGGAGACGGGGAAGGCTTGGCCATGGCCGTGTTCCTACGTTCTTGTGAAGTAAAGTTATCAGGACATTGTGGTAGGAGGACGTGCCCCCGGCCCCAAAGCTCACGACAGCCAATGCCGCAGGGGAGGGGGCCCTGCCGCAGCCGAGCCTGTCCCGGGGTGCTCACCTCTGAGGCCAGGAAGGGCCGAGGCGCAGAACTCGCCTTGCCTGGCGGCCCTGCAGGAAGAGAGCTCTGTCTGCAGCAGACCCCCCACCCCCACCCCGAGGAAGTCACAGAGGGCCACACGCCTGTGCCTTCACGTGTGGGCAAGAGAGAAGCCGTAAGTTTGGGGGTGAAGAAATAGGTCGCTGTCATCACCCACAGGCTCAGAGGCGTATCTTCTGCTGGATGCAAGAGGCATCTACACGGCTCAGAACCTTGGAATCCCCTGTCCTCGGCGCCGTTTTAAGACCCTGTGCTGCTCCTCTGTGCTTTGACGGAAAAGATCATTCCATGCCTTCTGTCTCCAGTGACACCGGGGAAATGCACGCCGCCTGGATCAGCCTGGGAAGGGCGTGGGAGGGGGGCTCAGGGGCCACATCCTGGGGAACCCAGCAGGGGGCACCTGCAGAGGGAGACCAGCCCCAGGAGGACATCACCGTGGATACCCCTGTTGTCACCGCTGGGATGCCAATCGTCCCCCCCACCTCCTGTCATCAGCCAGAGCCTGCCCTGGGGCCTTGGCGAACCACTCACCCCCGAAGCACTAAACTTGGGATCCCCCTGGGCTCACAGGCTGATCCGGCAGGTCTGGGCGGGGTCTGAGGCTCAGCATCAGTAACCATCACCCCAGGGTGACGCTGCCGATGTCGGGCCGAGAGCAGCAAGAACTTAGAAGACACGAGCACACCCCACCAGCCCCCCGAAATCCAAACCGGTGAGTGACTTCTGTGTCCCTTTCAGAGATGAAGACAGGGGCCACGTTTCAGCAACTTTCTACCTGGCCAGCGCCTGCCCCAGGTGACTGCCTCCCCAGGAAGGAAGGAGATTTACTGAGCACATCTTCCCCGAGCTATCATGCCAGGCTCCCACCGGGGACGAGGTCTCTAAAAGAGCGAGCCACCTCCGAGCTGGCGCAGCTGGTTAGGGATGAATCCGAGCACCCGAGGCCTGCAAGGCCCCAAACCACAACATCTCCCAGCTTCTAGCGGGGTCGGAGGGAAGCAGAGACCGTTTCCTGCCTGCAGGAGGGGGAACCCAGAATTTAATTCCTTCTCCAAATCCCTGTTCTCAATTTTGAGCCAGATGCAGAACTGCCTGTCCCCACGGCGATCATCTTGCCACCCTGGCTTCTCCCGAGACCCTCTTTTCCAAAGGGCTGGCGCCCACACCATCGGGCTGGGGTTCCCCCAGCAGCACTGCCCCAGCCTCGGGGGACACAGCACGCAATCTGGAGGGACAGAGAAATCAGAAGAGGGAACCCCACAGCACAGCCCTGACCACAAGAAGCCACTGCAAATGATAACCTCGACCTGGAGCCGTGGGTGACTGAAGGTGGAAAGTTCCCGACACACATATACACGCAAAGGGCACAGAGAGGAACCGAGACGCTAGACAGGACCCTCCTCAGACCCTGCATCCTGTGTCCGGTCCTAGGGGCAGCCGGCGGGGAGAGGGGAGGAACCCGTCACCAGGAGGGCCACTCAACCTCCCGCGGGTCCCGCCTCAGCCTCTCCGCTTCTGCAGGTGACCATCCTGGACTCTGCTGTTTCTTCTCCCCAGCGTCCGGTCGCCCTTCTTCTGGTCAAACAGAGCCCAGCATCTACGCACCGTTCTCGGGACTTACAATCCAGGTGGGAATCTGCCTCCAACCCCAGGTGGAGCCAATGGGTACACTATTCTCCCCAAAACACAGTTATCGAGGCAGGAACGTGCTTGGCCTGATCAGGGTCAGCGGCCCCAGGGAGACCATGCTGGGAATGCAGAACGAGACGGGCACTTTCTCCCAACGGCCTCGATCCAGCAAGGATGCACGTGGGAACGGCACCATCATCCTACCCCCCGCCCCCCCCAGCCGACCCTGGAAATGAAGACAGGGTCAACGGAACGGAGGGAACAGTTCAGCAACACCATCCGTGTGCTGGATCGAGCCTTACCTGAGGCCAGCCACAGGCAGCTCTTTCTGTCAAACGCGACGGGGGATTCTGTTTTGTTCCTGTTCCACTTTGGGTTGAGTTTCCTGCCATTTGCAAACTGAGTCCCGTCGGAAGCAGCAGTCCTCCTGGCACGCAAAGCTAACCATGGTGTAATCCACACCACGGCTCCCACCGGCTCCGGGGTAAAACCCAAACCCCCCAAACACGTGATGAGCGAACCCGACCTGTTTCCGTCCGGCTAACTCCAACTACAGCCCCCGATCTGTCAGGACAGCGTTCCGTTTGCGTTCATGCCCTAGACAGAGTTAGGGCTCCTCCGGTTCCAAAGCCCCTTGCACGCGACAACTACGATCTTTTACCCCCTGTCACGTGGCTGTGGGGTGTGTCCGCCTCCCCGCACCCTGCCCCCCCTTCCCCAGGGCCGTCGAGGCGCCAGGTGCTGGTCCGGACCACGACCTCGTACCTTGCACAAAGCCTGACACGAAGCATGCGATAAATATTTAGGGAAGGAACGAACGACTACGTGTTTACGCAGACAAAACGGAGCGGAGCGGAGAATTTAGGTGAGAGGCACAAAGTCAGAAGAGCAGGGAACAGAGTGTTCTTGCAAAACATTCCACCTCCAGCCACTTAATTGGGTGGAAAAGGCGAGTCTCCATTAAGGCTTACATTAGCCTGGCAGTCGTGGGTCACCAAGGACCCAATTACTGTGACGTGGCTGTGCGGAGGGCGAGGACCCGGGAGGGAGGATTCTGCTCTGCAATTAGGGACATATTGGGACAAGCCGCCTCTGGAGCAGACCTCGGCCGCCAGCGGGTGCACGCCGACCAGCCACCTGCTGCAGGGACCCGGAGCAGAGACCGGCAAGAACAAAGCTGTCTGCCCGTCTCCAGGAAAGCAGGCCTTCTGAATACCAAAAGTTGCTTCAGTATAAATATTAAAAAAAAAAAAAAAAAAAAAAAGCCTGGAGCTCAGAGGCTGATGTCAAACAGAGAACTTCCCGACCCAGATCAGGCCTTTTCCTCCCCTTCGCCCTGGCTGATCAGAAAAACGCCAGGACCACAGAAAAACCAATCGTCTGTGGGAAGGAGGCGGGAAGAAAGACTTCCAGGTGAACGTGAAATGTCAGCTTTACCACATAAACCGCGTGGCGAGCAGAAACCGGGACACGGGAGGCGTCTGGGCTGCTGGCTCACGAAGGACGACTGATCCTTTAGGGGCGAGTCGACGTGCCGGCTGCTCAGGCGGGGAGCAAGTGGGTCAGCTCATTCGAGCCACCTCCCGGATGCCCCAGGGAGACTCTTCGGGGGCCGGACACTGTGGCGGGACGAGCACAAGGCCGGGGCGTCCGCTCTAGTCTCTGCGGGTCTCGGGTTCCTGGTCCCTCCCTTCCGGTCCAGCTCCCACAGGTTCTCAAGACTGTGTCCCGTGAACACAGCCCATCAGGTCACTCCTGTGCCCACAGACCGTCCCCGTCCTCCACTGCCTCCCTGCACAAAGACCAAATCCCTCCCCGTGGCACCCTACCCCCAGCCGCCACTGACGAGCTCGGGGCCGGGCACGGGCGCCCCAGGACCTTTGCACAGGCTGTGCCTCCTCCAGCAGCACCACAGCCTGCAGCTGAACCAGCCCAACACGCCGTGCGCTCTTACAGTTCGCTGCCAACCTCCATTCTTCCAGGGCCCTGCGCCCTCCTCCAAAGCCCCCCGGGCCCAGGGCGGGTGCCGGGACGGGCAGAACAGAGAGCACAGAGGCTCTGCAGGTGCATCACAGAATGACCTTGGGCACAAGCTTCATCTCCTTCCGTCTTTTACTGTCTTTCCCCCGCAGAGGGATGATAACCAGACACGACCGTGAGGCTGTCGTGACAACTAATTTAACAAGAAACAGCAGAGCGGGAAGTGTTGGCTCTCCCCTTCGGTCCCGCCATCAGCATCTGTGCTGGGTGACAGGGAGGGCCCAGCATCATGGAGAGTCACCCACCTGACAGGTTCACCCGGGGGGCCAGGCACCATGAAAGTCTGCAGGGTCTGGCCGTGAGCTCACTCACAGCCCTGGTGCTCCCGGAGGCTACGACCTAGGGGATGTGTGCACGTCCCACCGCCGGATGACAGAGTCCCGGAGGCAGAGGCCGGCCTCCCTCACCCCTGCGTCCCCAGGGGTCGGCCCCGCGTGGAGACGACCCCACGAAGGTGCGCTCACCTGATGGGACCGAGTCGAACCGAATCCCGACAGCCTCAGGCATCTGTGAGTATCGAGGGGTGGGACGGCCTCATTAACTGCACGTTCAGATGACAAGAGGCCACGAACCCCCACGTCACCCATTCCCAAAGAATCCAGACGTGGAAACATCCACTTCACTGCAAACCGGGCATGATCGGATCTCAAAGATCCTTAATTTACTGCACAGGCATCACCGCAAACATCTTTATACGGTGGCCGAGCATTTAAAACAGACGCTAATCAGGCTGAATTGTAACAGAACCTCGACTCTACATAAAACACCACGATGGCGGCTGGACGGTGCCAGCAACACGCTGTGACCCTCCCCCCCCCCCCCCCCCCCCGCCACGCCAATTCTGAAGTCCAAGGTGCCGCCCAAAGTTTGCCAGTAGGGAGCCAAGGCCAGCCACCGCGAATGGTGACCGGCGACCAGGACAAGGAAGTCAGAGCCCACGGGAGGCTCAGAAGCATGTCTCAAGTGACTCACAGTGAAATTAAAATGCATATACATGCCAGGAACAAAGGATGGGGGAGAGCCCCCCCCGAGGCAAACCTGCTTTTCTGAGGGTGAGGAAGAATCCTGGCTTCCTGAAAACCTCAAGGGCCAACATCATGTAGGGGGTGCCCTTTGGCACATGTCCGTGAGCTGACGAACAGCTGGACCCACGTCCCCGCGGCCAGCCTCCCCTGACCCCCGAAAGGGCAGTCCGGTTTTGCCTCCTGCTTTCTCGGTCCCCTCCCCCCCGCGCTTCGCACAAACGTCTGGTAATCACCGCATCCTGGCTGCATCCGTGCTAATCTGGATGAGATGTGTGTGCTCTGTTCCCTTGATTTGCGGATGGTGAGTTTATCACATTTCTACCAATCAATCGTGCTGGGTTTCGGTGAGGACGTGGAAGCAATTTCAATCACTGGTCATGAAAATCTGCCATGAGTCAACAAAGAGGGAGGAAGGATCTAGAATAAGCATTAGGCGGGGGGCAGAGGAGGGAAACCACCCCCAAATGAAACTCAGAATTCTCAAAAAAGCCACATCGACGTCCGACGTCTCCCCTTATGCGTATCGGCCACGGCCCCTTGGGGCCAAGTGGGGCAGGGTGCCCCGACCAAAGGGGGGGGGGCGGGTAAGGAAATCTGGTCATTTCCAGGAGCGGACAAGCCCAACAAGGTTAACACACCAGGAGAGAAGTCTGCTTAATAAAGAGAAATGGAAATGGCAGGGAAAAACAAAGCCCAGTGAAGCAAGTTCGCCTGGTCCCTGCTCGGCGAACTCGTATTAATTAACCTGATCAGTAACGTCCCGTTGTATTCGGGGACATCCAAAGCGTGCTCTGCTGAGAAAATAAGAAGATTAAATCATTAAGTCGTTAAACACACACACACACAAAATTTCATGTGCACCTGCCACAAGAAACCTCAACTAGAGAAAAAACTAGCGAAGCGCTTGCGGAAACCGCCTGAAGGATGGCGCCCTCTAGTGGCCCATCTCCGCCAGTGCAAGTTAGACCTCATACCATCTGCTAAAGGTTCCATCCAAACTAGAGAATCTGGTCTGCTGGGCAGAGGGGCACCTTCCCAAAGCAGGTGGCTTTGGGGCAGCCCTGGGGCTGGCAGCTACGCCCCCACCTGAGATACTCCAGGGGCCGACGTGGCATTTCAGGTGGCCCGCCTGGGCAAACGGGACCACACCCACCCCGAATGGATGCAACACTCCAGGCAACAAAGGGGAAGGACCGTCACGACCCACGAGGGTTTCCCGGTGACCAGCCTTCGGAGGGAAAGCCCCAAAGGAGCAGCTAGAAGCCAATGGGGAGAACCCCTCCCCGCCAGCCAAAGTGAGGCTCCCCACGGCACCCCACACAATCCCGTGGGCCCCGTGCTGTTGTCGCCCTTTCGAGTATGACCACGTCTCAGGCATCTGTGTGCACCTGCTGCTGGAAGGGCAGGCGCACGGGGCCCGGCCCAGAGGACACACACGGCGAGTCAATGGTGAAATTGTCGACGAGCGAACGAGTGAACGTTTCAGGACTCTGACATCCCCCTCCGGTGCTCCTCTTTGGAGCTCCTAAGGGCAATTTTCTTTTAGGGCCCCCGTGCCCGGCTGAATAACGCCCCGCTTCCCCCCAAAGATATTTCCATCCCCATCCCTGGAACCCGTGACTTTGCACAGCAAAACGCCTTTGTGGGTGTGATTAAGTTACGGATCGTGACACGGGGAATTATCCTGGCTCATCCAGGGGGGCCCAAAGACACTGCAAGGGTCCTTTAAAAAAGGACACAAGTGGACCGTGAGCAAGGAGACGGCAGAGACAGGGAGAGATCCGAAGACACCGCGCTGTTGGCTTTGCAGATGCAGGACGGGCCCCACGACAAGGAACACGGGAGCCTCTGGGAGCTGAGAAGTCAAGGAAACGGAATCTCCCCGGAGCCTCCAGAAGGCAGGCAGCCCTGCCTACGCCTGGATTTGAGGACGTAAGACCTCCAGAACGGTACGTCTGTGTTGTTCTGGACCACTGACCGTGGTGACTTGTGACTGCAACCACAGGAAACTCGCACGGCCTCGAGACGGGCCCAGCTACGCCACGTCATTTCAAAAGGCCCAGAACATTCTTTGGCTGCGCCCGTTTTACTGAGCACCTACCGTGTGCCAGACCCCAGGCTAATAAGCCCCGGGGACACAACCGTTATTGAAACAGGCACAGCCTGGGTCACGCGAGCGGAACAGACACACGCGAGCACAGAGGATGCGTCCAGCCAACGCCGTGGATAAAAACGCAAGTGTCCCCGAGCGTCCCAGGTCACGTTCATGTGACGATGGGGCCGGAGAAGGTCGGCTTCGTGGTGGCAAACCCACTAACACGAGTCACCTTGTTACCTTAGCTGCAGAAGGAACAGGATGCGCTCGTGTCCTCGCGAGACCCGAGGTGGCTCCCGTCCCCGCAGCTGCTCAGGACCGGCCACCACAGCGGCCCACGGGGCCACCGTGCTCCTCACCTCCTCCTGCGCCTGGCTACTGAACGGGTCACGGGGAACAGCCGGGGACGTGCTAGGCGCCTGCCCCTTCCGACCACCCCTCTGGGCCTGACCCTTTGCGTCTGGCTCTAGGCCCCAGGAGCACCTGCCCTATGCGTCTTCTCAGTCCCGCCTCCGCTGCTCTAGATCTCGGCCCCCCGGCGTCCCGGGCAGCAGCCCCAGCCGCCGTCAACCCGTTCTTTCTCGAGGTCATCGCTCTAGTCGCTACCAACAGGAAACACAGGCCCAGATGCCAGAGTCGGCGCCCGGCCTCAGGAGACACCCAGTACCGGGAACTCATCAGCAAGCCGACGAAGAAAAGGTACCTCGTTGCGGCTTCGCCCACGTGTGCCGGGACCGAGCATGCTCTCCAGGTGCAGGCAGGGGTGGGGGGGGGGGGTTGGGCAGGAGGAGGACTCAGGTGAAGCAGGTCCGGTCTGACTACCCACCCGGCTGTGATCTCGGGCAAGGCAGCTTCTCCCAGTGCTTGCCACGGTCTCTGCTCCGACATGAGGAGGCAAGCAGGGCTGGCGGGGAGCGGGGCAGGACCGGGGCCTGGGACGCCGATCCAGGGCTCCCCGCCACGCTCTGTAAGCCGCCCCTGGCTTTCAAGGAGCCGGTCCTTTGCACTCACGTCCCCAAGCCTGACTAACACGCCGCCCGTGTGACTCTTCGTGGCTCCTCGAACGGCTGCTTCCTTCGTTGTAAAGTTTAAAGACCTGCAGGTCGTATCTCTGAGTTCTAGAGCTGCGTGCGGACGACATTCTATCAGAACGAACAATGAGCCCACGCGGTTCCCCAAACGCCGACACGGGTGCCTGCCTCCCAGAGGCCCGCCGGGCACGCCTCCCTCCTCGGAGCCCCGCACGCTTTCTTCAGGGAGGCCTCCCTCCTCTGGGTTGTACCGGCCCTTTGGGAGGCAGCCAGATCCGGAAGATGTGCAAGAACCCATCACGTGCTACGAAGGGTTGAAGTTCAGCCCCCGGAATACATGGTGCAGCCCTCGCCCCCGTGCCCCGAATGTGGCTTTATCTGGATACAGTGTCTCTGCGGATATTTCTGAGACAAGGCCACCCTGACCACTGGTGCCCCAAAGACGAAGACATGGGGCGCCCGGGGGGCTCTGTCGGTTGAGCGTCCGACTTCGGCTCGGGTCATGATCTCGAGGTCCGTGGGTTCGAGCCCCATGTCGGGCTCTGTGCCGACAGCTCGGGGCCCGGAGCCCGCTTCGGATTCTGTGTCTCCCTCTCCCTCTCTCTCTCTGCCCCTTCCCTGTTCTTTCTCAAAAATAAATATTTTAAAATTTTTTTTAAAAGCGAGAGAGAAGACAGCCACGTGAAGACAGAGACAAAGACCAGAATCGAGCAGCAATAAGCCCAGGAGTGCCTGAAGCCACCAGAGGCCGGAAAAGGCAAGGCCGATCCTCCCCTCGAGCCCCCGAGGGAGCACGATGCAGCTGACATCCTGACTTTGGACTTCCGGCCTCCCCGCGGTGACAGAATGAGTTTCTGCCAAGCCACCCGTCTGCGGGGCTCTTGCGGCAGAGTGGGGCCCAGGCACCCTCCGCATTTGTGGACACCCGGGACCCTCCGTGTTCTCACCTGCACGTGGGGTAGAGGCGCCTCAGCTTAGGGGCCGGAGGGATCTACCGACGTGCGCCCCGCGGGCCCGGACCGGCCGTGACCTGGTCTCTGGCAGGCATAGGACACCCTTCCCACTCCTGCACGGAGCCAGGAAAACGGGGATTTGTCCTGCCGTCCTTCAAAAGACGTCCGTGCACAGCCGCGCGCGGCCCTGAGCGCCGGGACGCTGTCCCCTGCCATCTCGCCGTTCCCCCTCCCCCAGCCTCCGGGGACAGTTCTGTCCCCCAGGGGCCTGGCAGCGTCCGGACCCGGTTACGGCCGTCCACCTGGAGGCAGGAGGTGTTACTGGCATCTAGCGCGCGAAGCCGCTCCACACCCGACTGTGCCCGCGGCCGGTCCCGCCACCGAGAATCATCCGGTGCAAAGCACGAACAGTGCCGAGGGGGAAAAGCCCTCCTGCAGCCGCCTCGGGACCCCCAGAAGCTGGCCAGGCGGGGACTCCCTGGGACCCTCGCTCAGGTCGGAATCTCCCGGGGCCGTCAGGGACCCCGCCCGGCCGTCCTGGGCTCTGCAGACCGCACCCTGGGCTCCGAGGGGACAGAGGGCCCTGCACTCAGGGAGCACCTGTTCCTGTTGGAGACGATGCAGAGTATTAAAATAGTAACAGCGTGACAATCTCGCACCATAACAGAGCGGAACTAGGCGTAGGGCGTGGGCATCCCTCAGCCTACGTGGCCGGGGTGGGGCAGGGTCCCTGACTCTAGACCCTCGGGACAAAGGTCCACCCAGGCCCCACCTCCGGCCTCCGGGGAACACGCAGGGTGGGTGTCCTTGGCACAGAGGGACAGCCCGCTCTTCTGTCCTTCTGCTGGATGACGAATCCAGTGTGGACACGGGGTGGGGGCCCGAGGGCAGGGCCGAGCTCAGCAGCTGTGCGCATCTCTCTTCCTTACCCTGCTGCGCGCTGGGCCCTCGGCCACACGCTCGTGCCCACACACCCTCCCCGGCCCCGCCAGGCAGCTGGGGGGCGGTGGGGACACGGGGGAGGAGGCAGCGAGTAACGCCTACCGCCCCCCATCCCGTACCCCCTTCCTAGGGGGGAGGTGCTGACAGGGATCCTCTGATACTGTGCCCTGCAGTCCAGGATCAGCCCTCCCCGCTGGGGCGCCCGCTCACTCGCTCGCTCTCTGGGGCTGCAGGAGGCTCAGCCATTTGCCGGAGGCCTGGCCTCCCACCCCCTCACCTCTGGTTGTCCCGGCAACCAGGCCCCCTCCGTCCCCAAGGAAGCCACGGCTCCCGCAGGGTGAGGCTCTGCACAATGGTGACAGCAGGGGCTAGGCAGGGACGGCTGGACCCGCCAGCCAAGTGTGCGGCCGGGACAGCTGCTGTCGAATGCTCCCCTGACCCAGCCCAGGGTCACGGTCCCATGACCGCCCTCTGTCCGCTTTGCTGACGCAGTCAGCCGCACAGGCGACAGGACCGCACGGCTTTAGCACGAAGTTTTGAGGGGTCGCTGAGTGTGGGGTGGTGAGCAGGTCGGGTCGGAGGGGAAGGGGTGAGGAAGCTCACCCCACGGCCTGCGGCCCCCCTTCCGAGGGGGGCTCCCTCCCGGGCCTCCGCGGGTGGGAGTGGGGTGACCCCCACTTCCGCCCAGCAGACCCCAATTCAAAGCGCACCTGCTTCCCCAGCTGCACAGAACATCTGCGTTTGGAGAAACTGAGGGACGCGGTTCAGTCCCTCGCCCCCCTTTGTTTGCAGACAGGGGTTAACGGTCAGGGGGTGGGGAGGGCAGGCGCACCTGTGTTCGTCCATTTTCAGTCGATATTTCCTCCACTTCACAGAAGAAGGCTGGCTTTCGATGCACATTTACAGCTGAGCCGCGAGGGGACTGGGCTCAGTTTACTTCTGCTCATCTACTCACCCGGTGACCCCTAGCGACATCCACCAGCAACCAGGCCTGGCAGGGCAAGGACGCAGACATAGGCCCTGCCCCGAGGCCTCAGCGTCCAGGACACAAATGGTGGAGGGACCGGAGAGGGAACGGGCGGCAGTCCAGGCAGGCTTCCTGGAGGAGGTAACCTTGGGACTGAGTCTTGAAGGACCCTGGCCCACAAGGCTGGCGGGGAGACGGTGCCAGTCCCCGGCCCCACGTTCCCAGCAGGTGGGAAACGTGTGTCCTTTTGTTCTGGGACCTCCTGTAGCAGGAGGCTGGCTAATAAGCCGGGCAGAGAGGATGTCGGTGAAGTCCCGCTCAACAAAATGCCACCTCTCCGTTCTCAAGGTCCCATTGCCTTGCCCCATTCCACCCCCACCTCGAAATCCCCCACCCGCAAGGGCAGCGAGCGATGGCCTTCGGGGTGGGGACAGAGATGGCCGGACCTGGCGCCGCGGAGGAAGGAAGTCTGTCTATGGGGAGCCCCCCCCCCGCCCCCCAACATCCTCCTCCACGAGCTCACTCGGGCTCCCCCTGCCGCTGCAGACCGGGGACCGGAGGCTCTGCACACAGCCGACCTGCCCGAGGAGAGGCAGCCAAGTCTGACATTCCTACTGGAACCAAGTCTCCCCAGCGACAAAGTGCTGCCCACGACGCAGCAGTCAGGGGGAAGTCACGGGCAGTTAAGAAACCTTAGAAACCTCTCCCGGTCCTGGATCCCCACGGGTGGGAGGAGGTAGGGAGGAGGGAGAGGGGAGGCAGAACACGAGACGACAACAGGCAGCGACACGGGGAGAGCGGTGCCTTCCGGGTGCCCGTGGATGGCCGTGGGGGGTCTAAGTGCCGTGAGGCAGGCCACCTCCCTTATCCCCACTTTACAGACGAGGAAGAGAGAGCACTGGCCGAGGCCCCAGGACCGGGAAGAGAGGGGCCGGGATTTGTATGCCGCCGTCCCACGAGCTGAGCATCCAGAATAAATGCGCACCTGCTACCCTGAGCCCCGTCACGCCTACCCTGCCCGCATGCGCAGCAGGCCACAAGCCTCAGGAGGGGACAGACACGCTGGTGTCGGGCACCGTTCCAGAAAAGGCCTCTGGGTGCAAAGCAGAGCAGGCTGCGGGGCGTGCGGGCAGGCGGCCGCGGAGCCGGGTACTCGCCCGTCAGTCCCCAAGCTTTGGGAGCCCGGGGCCCCTTTCCTAACCGAGAGTTTAACGGACCTCCACCTCCTTCGGCCACCGTATGCTCCCGGCAGAGAGTACATTCAGCACAGCTTTAAACTAGCTTTGGGACGCCCGGCAGACCCGGAGAAAATGGGAATACCGTGGGGCCCAGGTGAGCAAGATGCCTGCCCGTTCATCCCCGTCATTTCTGGTCCCCACGTGGGCTCCACGGACCTGGGCGCTCCCAGGTCGGGCGGGAATTAAGCCAGGGTCGAGGAAGCAGAGGAAGGAGTGGGGGAAGTGGAGCTAAACAAGGGACTTTTTCTGCAGGACTTCTCAGAGCCTTGACTGTGCTCCTGTGCCTCGTGCCTCTCCCAGGGAACAGACAGGGAAGGCAGCTACCCGGCACTTCGGGAGAAGGGGCAAGAAGGTCCCCTGACAGCCTGAGGGGAGGGTGGCTGGGTGTGCCCCTCCACCAGCCACCCATTCCCCCCACCCCTCCCCAGCCCACCCCTGCACGGGAAGAGCCAGAGGCCCGGTTCAGATGCTTTCTGCTCCTCACGGTAAGGCCTTGGGTCTCTGAAGGGCGGCAGAGGAGCAAGCAGAGAGCCCCCTGCATTCAGTCTCCTTAAGCTCCTCCCTCAACTGCTGGCTTCCCCTCCAGAAATGTCCCCACACGCCCACAAAAAGCCCGTGATCAAGGCACGGGCAAAAATCAGCCTGTGACCTCTTTTTTTTTCCCCCCAAGTTTGTTCATTTATTGATTGATTGATTTAGCGAGAGCAAGAAGGGAAGTGCAGAGAGAAAGGAGAGAGAGAGAGAGAGAGAGAGAGAGAGAGAGAGAGAGAGAGAACCCTCAGCAGGCTCCATGCTTTCAGCACAGAGCCCGATGCGAGGCTCGAACTCATGAACCGTGAGATCATGACCTGAGCTGAAACCCAGAGTCAGACGCTTCGCCGCCTGAGCCCCCCAAGGCGCCCCAGCCTGGGACCTCCCTTGCCCACCTGAGCATCAGCTCCTTTTCTGTAAGGATACGGCGGGCAGAGTCCAAGAGAAACGTGGCTTCTCCCCCACCAGGTGGGTGGGAAGGAGCTGTCTTTCGCTGTCAGAGGCACAGGAGCATCTGAACAGCCGGCATCTCACCGCCCCCCTCCAGGCCCCAGGGAGGTGGCCGGCGAGAAGAGCTCCAGACGAACCCGACTCCAGGTCTCAACCGCCGTGTGACCTCGGGTGGGGCACTCGGCCCCTCCGGGCTTCGGTGCCCTCAACTGCGAGGTTACGAGGTTGGCACGAGACACCTCGCCTGTCCCCCTCTCTCCGTTTCTCAGGTGGGAACACACAGCATCAGAGTGACCGCTACCAGCTGCCATGATCGTGCTGATGAGGGCAGAGCTGGGCGCACCCCCACGCCCTCGACGCACCCCCACGCCCTCGACACAAACTCCTCCGCCATCTGCCGTGGCCGAGGAAACACAGGATGAATCTCTCATCCGGGGGCGACGGGAAGAGCCAGTTACGGGGGGAAGACAGAAATAGAAGGTCGTTGCAGGAAAACCCGTCACATCGGGGAGCCCATGAAAGAAGCCTGGTGGCAATCCGTCCATCCCTCGAGACGTTCCAAGCGCCACTCTTCCGGGCCCAAAAACCCAGGGATGGAAGCGTCCCACACGCCTCAATGCCCAGAGCTGGTGCCCGTCCATCTGGGCCGAGGTGAGGTTCCCGAGGACCCTCCTACCCCGCCGTCCTCACGCCTTCCCAGGAAAAGTCAAAAGTCCCTCCAGCCCGGGGCCCTCCCTTGTCTGAACAGCCCTCGCCCCAGGAAGCAGGGACGGGGTAAGGGCCAGCCTGGGTTTAACTCCTGCCGAAAACGGTCAGAGAACGGGGGCACTCACTGGCCAGGCGGGGGTGCGGCTGGAGGAGGCGTCAGAAATGCAGGGGAGCGGGAGGCCAGCGGGCACCCGGCATCACGTTCATATACGGACATGGGCGGGGACGGCATGACTTGCAATTTGAGGAAGGGGCCTCTTTAGGGCTTTGAGGAAGGCCCGTGAGGGATCGGGGTGCCCAGAGGATGGGGCTGCTCTCCGACGATAGAACTCCGCCGACCACAAAGAGCTATTTCTATCCTCACTGCCAACGGCCTCGTGGGCAAGGAAACTGCTCCGGGAAAACCAACCCACGGGGCACAGAGAAGGAAGGAAGACAGAGTCCACTCCCGCGGTGTGACCCAGCTCGTGTTTATTTGGCTCTGGGAAAAACCACGGCAGGCTGGGGCCTCCGATAAGCCTCCGATCTCGGCCCGACGCCGGAGGCCTGGCTACGGGGCAGGCCCGCGGCGCCCCAGGCTGCATCCTGGCCCCCAACGATGTTTGTCACCCCGTCTCCACGACAACAGAAATCAGACACCAGAAACAGACAGCCGAAGCCAGAGCCGCGGCCAGACTGTGGAGGCTGGTCGATGTGCCCTGGGTGGTGCCTCCTGGCTTCCCGGGACGGAAGGACCAGGGGCCAGCCCGCAATGGGGAGACGCGAAGCAGAAACAGAAACCGGCCTTCTCCCCGCTTTGGCCACGGGACACACCATCTGGTTTCAAGGCCGGGCCCGCCTGCCCCCCCCCCCGCCCCCTCCTGAGCTGGGGGACCTGGACAGGCCCCGTGTCTGCGTTTCCACATCTAGAGAGTGGGGATGTCACTGGGATAGGCGAGTTCACACGGCACCTGGCACCGGGAAGCACTATTAGCTACTAGCTCTTCTTTGCGACGATGATGAAGCAACCCCCAACTCCCGGAAACACATTTTCCTTGCAGGTGCCGCTCAGTACCGTTCTCCAGTTCCCAGGTTTGCTCAGACAGAAGTGCGTGAGCCCAGCGGGGACACGGGCGTCCGGAGCTGGGCCTCCGGCTGGCAAGGGCCACGAGCAGTCACGGGCATCGGGATCCCAGCCTCCAGGGCCGCCCAGCCGCCCCCCCCGCCACTAGACACGGTACAAAACCGAGGTTCACACAGAGGTGACACCGGGGAACTGGGACAGCAACTATGAGCGACCCGAAGCCAGTGCAGTCCCGAGGCTGGTTCTCGTGTTTGGGGGTCTATGGGCTAAACTGTATCCCCCCAGAATTCAAATGTCAGAGTCCTCACCCCCAGGACATCAGAACGTGACCGTGGTGGGAGACAGAGCCTTTAAAGAGGAGATTAAGGGGGCGCCTGGGTCGCTCAGTCGGTTGAGCGTCCGACTTCGGCCCAGGTCATGATCTCGCGGTCCGTGAGTTCGAGCCCCGCGCCGGGCTCTGTGCTGACGGCTCGGAGCCTGGAGCCTGCTTCGGATTCTGTGCCTCCCTCTCTCTCCGCCCCTCCCCTGCTCACACTTTGTCTCTCTCTCTCTCAAAGATAAATTTTAAAACGTTTAAAAAAATTAAAGAGGAGATTAAGGTAAAATGAGGTCCCATGGGTGGACCTCGATCCAACCTGACCGGCGTCCTTATAAGAAGAGGAAATTCAGACACACAGAGAGACGGGTGCCAGTGATGTGCGCACAGAGGGAGGACACCCCCCTGCAGGCCAGGGACGGACACCAATCCCACGGGCCCTGACCTCCGACTTCCAGCCTCCAGGACTGTGAGCACGTAAGTTTCTGTGGTTTAAGCCATTCGGCCTATGGTGCTTTGTTAGGACAACCCTGGAAAACCAAAATTAACAGAGCGCCCGTGGCCAGGACGGCAAATGGCACCGGTGCCCGGGGAGATGCCGCTTCAGCTTGAGCGGAGCTCCTGCAGGAAGGCCCTGGCCAGCTCCCGCCGGGAGACCGCGAGCGCCCAGGCAGATGGGGCGTCCCCTGCTCACAAAGCCTGGGACAGGAGTGGGGGGAGGGGGGGGTCCTGTCAGCGCCTCTGTGCCACCAAGTCAGCCAAGCAGATACCCGGAGCTGGTGCTCAGCTCCCAAGGGGACAAAAATAACAGGGGTCAGTCACGAAAGGAAATGCTACCTAGCTTTTAAAAGGAAACCAACTGGGGCGCCTGGGTGGCTCAGTCAGTTCAGCCTCTGACTTCGGCTCAGGTCATGATCTCGCGGTCCGTGAGTTCGAGCCCCGCGTCGGGCTCTGTGCCGACAGCTCGGAGCCTGGAGCCTGCTTCTGATTCTGTGTCTCCCTCTCTCTCTGCCCCTCCCCTGCTCGCTCTCGCTCTCTCTCTCTCAAAAATGAACGTTCAAAAAAATGTTTAATGAATCAAAAATATAAAATAAGATTTCTTTAAACAGGAGCACACGTAAAACAAGGCTATACGTTCATCAGTTCACGAAAACACCGTGACCAGATGCCCCAAGGAACCTAGCCCTGTGCCCCCCCCCCCAAGAGCGGTTCCGTATCTGCTGACGAGTGTTTGTGGGGAGGACGTAAGAACCGTGAACTGACTGTATTCCAGAAAGGAACGGTGCCCTCCTTCCCCCTTGTCTCGCTCTTCCTCAACCCCTCTTCCCGAGTGACACCAAACTCTACCTTCGTGGTCCGGGCCCGAGGGAGCCGGGTTCATCCCGACTTCTGTCCAGGCACTGTGTCCCCGGATGACACCGGCCCACGGGGGGGGCAACTCACGCAGAGTCCGGTGTCCTCACGCCCGGGCCAGAAACACCAGGACTTGAACCCCAAACCGCCCAGATCCAGCCACCCTTCTCTCTCACTGCCAGCTCAGCCGAAGTCTGTCCTGCTCGACTTTAAAAAAAAAACAATTTTTTTAAGTTTACTTATTTTGAGAGAGACAGAGACAGTGTGGGTGGCGGAGGGGCAGAGGGAGGGAGACACAGAGAACCCCAAGCTGTCAGCGCAGAGCCCGGCGCGGGGCTCGAACCCACGAAACCGTGAGACCGTGACCCGAGCCTAGACCAAGAGTCAGACACTTAACCGACTGAGCCACCCAGCCGCCCCCGTCCTGCTCGACGGTTTCAAAGTCTCCGTTTCAAAGCAGTTCCTCACTCCCCAGCCATGGAAGCAAGAGATACCCCGTGACAAGCAGCCAGCAAACTCCCGGGCAAGAAGCCACCCTTCGTGTCTGAATCCTTCCCACCTTCTCAGAACAGGAGGAAACGGTTTCCTTTGGTGACAAGCAGGAGAGAGAGCGCTGCCGTGGGAAACACGCGACCCAGGACTGTCACATCCGCCCCTCCGGCGTGCTAGGTGAGTGCACCCCGACGATGACAAGCGCTGTTTGTACCTGTTTAATAACACGCCTCCTTAGCTGTCAAACAAGCCAAGTGAGGCTTTTGCGAGGAAGACGGCGTGTGACAGCCTCTCTTTCAGCCACAACACCACCAACACCAAGTACATGGCATTCTGAACTTACGCCCAACACCCACGGCCAGCCCTGTTCCCGGAAGAACAAGAAAGAGGGGCGCCTGGGGGGCTCAGGCGGTTAACGGTCCAAGTCCCGATCTCGGCTCAGGTCACGATCCCGCGGTTTGAGGGTTCGAGCCCCACGTCGGGCTCTGTGCTGCCAGTGCGGAGCCTGCTTGAGATTCTCTCTCCCTCTCTCTCTGTCCCTCCCCTGCTTGCTCTCTCTCTTTCTCTCTCTCTCTCAAAATAAATAAAAATGAAAAGAAATAAAAAACAGGAAAGAGACACTATACCCGCTCATCAAATCCCCCCAAGGCCACCAATGAGCTGTGTTTGTTTTAAAGGAGCGGATGTCAGGAGAAACTGCTGTTTACCTTATGCCTCAAAAAAAAACTGTAGAGAATGAAATTATAAAGCAGAAGTGAATCTACGAGGGCTTATCGAGGGGCGCCTGGGTGGGTCAGTCGGTTAAGCATCTGACTTTGGCCTGGGTCACAATCTCACGGTCCGTGAGTTCGAGCCCCCCATCGAGCTCTGGGCTGACAGCTCGGAGCCTGGAGCCTGCTTCGGATTCTGTGTCTCCCTCTCTGCCCCTCTTCCGCTCTGTCTCTCTCTCTCTCTCTCTCTCTCTCTCTCTCTCTCTCTCAAAATAAAACATTAAAAATAAGAATAAGTAAATATATAAATAGGCTTCTCGATTTGTAAGCTGGGGGCACCGGGCAGACACAGCTCCATGGTCTTTTTCAAATGAAAAGACAAAGACCGACCCTCCTTCTCCCTTCAGAACCAAGAACAGACTTCAAGACCAACCTCCAAATGTGCAGCACCAAGATAAAACATGATCAACCATGGGCTTACGGCTTATCGTCATCACACCCTCGTCCATGAAAATAATCACAGTAATGATAACTAACGGCTTTGAGGCACGTACTAAGTGCGGGGTACTGTGGGAGGCATGGCGTCCCCCCAGAATTCGTACCCACCTGGAACCCCCGAACGTGACCCCACTTGGAGAGGGGGCCTTTGCAGGTGCTACTAAGAAGAGGTCAGGGGCGCCTGGGTGGCTCAGGCGGTTGAGCGTCCGACTTCGGCTCAGGTCGTGATCTCACAGTTCGTGAGTTCGAGACCCGCCTCGGGTTCTGTGCTGACAGCTGGGAGCCTGGAGCCTGCTTGGGATTCTGTGTCTCCCCCTCTCTCTGCCCCTCCCCTGCTCATGCTCTCTCTCTCTCTCTGAAATACAAGTAAACATTAAAAAAAAAATCACAAAACAAAAAGGAAGAGGTCACTACTGGTGTGCTGAGAGGAAGAGGGAAGTCTGGAAACCAGACACAGAGGGCAGGTGGCCGTGCGGCGACAGAGGTGGGGATTGGAGCGACGTGTCTACAAGCCGACTGTCACCAAGGACCGTGGGAACCACAAGACACGAGGAAAAGGCAAGGAGGGACGGATTCCCCCCCGCTCCATCACACCCCAGGCGCCGGGGGCCGAGGACCGAGACTCGGGACCCCAGCCGCGCTTCTCGCTGTGAAAGCCACAAAGTGGGTGTGCGTTCGGTTCTACCCGCTGACTTCCTGAGCTCGGCCAAGGCAGACCTGAGACAGGTCTGCTCAGAGTGCGGGTAAGTCCAGGCTCTGAACCGTGGTCCCACACGGGCCCTCGGACGGCTCCCGGGACACCGTGTGCCAGCTCCCTCTGGGCCTCGTTCCTGGCTGAGCACCAGCCTCTTCTCGGTCTTTGGATTTTGTACCAGCCCAGATTATTTTTAGCAGCTGCTCCTGCCCTACAGTCACTTCATTAGTTTGAGACCCAAATAATCCCATTATATATGGCTCGACTGGCTCATAAAATTATCCTGCCTTCTCACAAATATTTAGGGAGCCTGCCACCACGTGCTAGGTCTTGTTCGGTACATGGCGCGTCTCAGAAAATCCTTTACGCCGCCAATGACCACAAATCCCCTGATTTAATTTACTCTTAAATGTGTTGACTTCTCCCACCAATGGCCCCGCAAGGACCCCAGTGCTGGCTCTCGGCCGACCTGCCTTTCGGAGCGCTTCCCAGGTGATGTCTCTGGTTGTGTTCTAGAAATCAGCCTGACACCCCGAGGCTATGCCCATCCACTGATGGGAAAACCAGGGCTCAGAGGGCAATCTGTCCAATGAGAAGGTAGGGGACGCTACGGGCAGAAGGGGAAGATCGCCATCTGCACCCCTGGCCACCTGCTCTCCATCTAAGTCAAAACTCAGCCCAGGTGCTCCCCAGCCCCGAGTCACCGTGCTCCTGGCACGGGACCCGACACACTGGGGCAAAGAGGCGGGGTGGCCACATCCCAGAGCTGAGCCGCGCAGATGGGCGATCCCAAGAGTCCCGAGGACACGCACGGCGTGGGAATAAATTTTTCCCTTGGTTTCTTAAATTGTGAGATACACTTCACAGAAAAATTACCGTTTTCACCACCGTTGAGTGGACAGTCCGATGCATTAAGTACATTCCCATGGTGACACAACAGGACCCCGTCCACCTCCACGTTTTCACCTTCACTTGGTCCCCATGAAACAGCTCCCCATCCCCCCCTCCCCCACCTACTTTCCGTCTCTAGGAATCTGGCTCCCGCAGGGACCTCGCAGAAGCGGAATTAATACAGTGTCTGTCCGTTTGTGACTCGTTCACTTGGCATCATGTCCTCAAGGTTCATCCGTGTGATGGCAGGTTTTCCCTCCTTCTTTCTTTTTTTTTTAAAGTTTATTTTTTTATTTTGAGAGAGAACAGGGGAGGGACAGATCCGGTGGGGGGGGGGGGGACAGAGAGAGGCGGGGACAGCGGATCTGGAGTGGGCTACATGCTGTCAGCACAGAGCCTGATGGGAGGCTCGCTCTCACGCACCGCGAGATCATGACCTGAGCCGAAACCAAGAGTCAGACGCTTAACTGATACGTTGCGACGCAGCGGCATGATTAACCAAGCGTCCATGGACGGACGGATAAGCTAAATGTGGTCCATCCATACAGCGGAATATGATTCAGCTTCAGAAAGAAAGGAAAGTCTTGGGGTGCCTGGGTGGCTCAGTCTGTCGGGCGCCCGACTTCGGCTCAGGTCATGATCTCACAGTTCGTGAGTTCGAGCCCCGCGTCGGGCTCTGTGCTGACGGCTCAGAGCCTGAAGCCTGCTTCGGATTCTGTGTCTCCCTCTCTCTCTGCCCCTAACCCACTTGCATTCTGTCTCTGTATGTCTCAAAAATAAATAAAAGTTAAAAAATAATAATAATAAAAAAAAAAACCCGGGATTGGCAAAGGACAGCCAGTGGGCCAAATCTGGCCCGACACCTACTTTTGCAACGGGCTTTACTGGCACACGGCCACACCTATACGTTTAGGCATCGCCTACAGCTGCTTTCACGCGACAGCGGCATCACTGACGGCTTCTACAGCGACCAGATGGCTCGCCGAGCCTGAAATATTTACTCTCTGGACCCCTGCAAGAAAAGATTCCCGGCTTTTCGTAACACACGTATTCCATACTTCCAAGGGGCGGGGGATCTGGGACTGGGGGGAGGAGGGGGAGTCTGACGTCCTTCGGCCTCTTCTGGATCCTAGACCCACCTGGACCCCTGCCTGGTCGGCGTTCACACCGCCTCTCGGGGGGCGGCCAGGCCTGGAGCGCTTCCGGGTCAGCGCCTTACCCCGACGTCCACGTGGGACCTTCAAATTCACTCACGGCCACCCTGGCTGGAGACCCACTGAGGCAGTCAGCAGGTCCGAGGCCAGACGGAGACTACGACGGCACCTATAACCAAGGACCACAAACCAGGGCGCTTAACACAGACCCACGGCTCTGGAGGCTCCGAGACTGAGAGCGAGGTGGAGGGCCGTGCCCCCTCTGATGGCTCCGGGGAGGGTCCTTCCTCCCTCTCCCTGGTGTCTGTTGGTGACTGTCAGTCCCCAGGGCTCCGCGGCTCGTGGCTGCCTCACCTCTATGTCTGCCCCTGTGTGACGTCTCTCTTCTCCAACCCGATCGGATCAGAGACCCGCCCCACTCCAGGGCCTCATCCTAACCTACATCTAAATCACATCCGCAAAGACCCTATTTCCAAATAAGGTCACATTCACAAGCCCTTGGGGTCAGGACATCTTTTGTAGGGTGGGGAGGGGGCGGTTAATACGATTCAACCCATCGCGGAGACCTCTTGGTCTGCTGCACTGACTTGAACCTAAGCCAAGTGCTGCCTGCTGTGGGCGTCACTTACCAAACGCACGCCAACCAGAGAAAGTGCGCCTTCCACCAAGAGGGAGTGTGGGCAACTCCTCCTCTCCCCTTTGGCGGCCGTGGCCAAGTCTGAAACCAGCCCAGGGAGACACAGAGCCCCTCGCCTGGCTCGCATCCAGGCTGGGCCTCAAGGGCCCTCCTTAACGGCCAGACGCCCAGGGATGGAGTCACAGGCTGTAGACGGCCACAGCCTCTCCAGCAGAACGGTCTCCACTGAATTTTATTTGTAATTCCTCCCCCCCCAGCGCCTACGAACAGCCCGCGTGATGTGGCCCCCCTTCCTGGCTCTCCCTCTCACTTCATCAGGGTTACATGTGTGTTTTGCAGCAGGGAATCTGCAGCCACAAAGCACCTGTCTTCGATTACATGGCACCTGTCAAAGGGGACCCTCTCCACCAACTGGCAGGAAGACTTTCATGGCTGCCCGGGTAAAGTGTCACGGAAGATCTGTGTTTCTCCTCTCGTGGCTGTTACTCAGCACAGACAGGGCTCAGGAGCCGGCAGCACCGAGAGGGAGAGAGCCACAGGGCACCGGGCACTTCGTTCCACAGAGCAGACGGCAAAAAGCAGACCCCAACACCTAAAAGGGGCGTTTGCATGGCACAGGCAACAATAAACCCCCGGCCTGTTCCCAGCGGCAAGTTCTCTGCCCAATTTTCTCTTCTCTGCACCCGGTGACAAATGTGGGCACACTCAGGTGACACGTCATAGCTTACGGGGCCTTCTCCCACGTGTCGACACATTTAATTCTTTGTGACTTTTCAACTTGTGTTCATTTTTGGACAGAGAGAGACAGACAGAGCAGGAGCGGGGGAGGGGCAGAGAGAGAGGGAGACAGACACAGAACCTGAAGCAGGTTCCAGGCTCTGAGCTGTCCGCACAGAGCCCGACGCAGGGCTCGAACCCACGCACCGTGAGATCAGGACCTGAGCCGAAGTCGGACGCTCAACCGACTGAGCCACCCAGGCGCCCCGTAACTCATTTAATTCTTGGAACAATCCTGGCGTTGGTAAGAGAGCTGCTGCCATCAAAACCCTTGTTCAGACAACGGGACGAGGCTGGGCCCATGTCAAGGTCACCGAGCTAAGAGGGGACAAGTGACCTAGGTCCTGTGCCTTCCTACCAGTCTGTAGCATATAGAGTCTTGACAGGTGCGGAAGGTCCCCGGGGGGACTGGGCCATTGGCATTTCTTTTCCAATAACAGTTTAAGAAGACAGAAAGGATACATACCTCGGATCTAGAGCATGGAGTCTATGCCACAGACTGGGGGGCAGTGAACCCCTGGGGGGCCAAATCTGGCCTCTGGTCTGCTTTTTGTAAATAAAGCTTTATTGGAAGCCGGCCACGCCCACCCGTTTACGATCTTCTCTGGCTGCACGGGGCAGAGCGAGCGGAGTAGTCGCCATGGAGGCTAGAGAACCTCCCATCTGTCTCTCTGCAAGCGGACCTTTGCAGACCCTGCTGGGCGGGGCGGGGCCGAGCGGTGGAGGGAGGGACCTGGGTGAGCCCCGCACAGGCACCCCAGGCGCTGCCTGCCCACAGTACGGAGCAGGTGCGGGGCTCGCTCACGGTGGGCGCAGCGAGCCCACCCCTGCCAGGGACGCGCAGAGGCCGAGGCCTGCGCGGCCGGTGCCCCAAAATGCGCTCGCGTCACGTTCCGGGTGGCTGAGCCCACGCCCCGGGCAGACAGGGGGCCCCCGCCTTTCAGAGCAACGAGGTACCAATTCAAGCTGGATTTCCGCCTGGCACCAGCCAGCCTCCAGGGCTACCGCAGCCCCTAGAGCTCTCGCAAGGCGCTCAGAAGGCGCGCTTCAAACTGGATCGCTCCAACACAGAGGAAAATCGAAACCAATCAGTGGGGCCTGGGCAGCCGTGGGGACGATGCCTCGGAGAAACCTAACGGAGCTCGGAGCGCCAGCGGCACCGCGTGAGTCCCCTGCTCCCGCTGTCACCTGGAGGACACCAGTTCGCGCACCGGCGGGGAGGTGCGGAACCACCCCCAGATTCATCAGGCTGCAGCTCACCCCGAGGAGGCGAGCTAAGGTCCTCGTCCGGTGGCTCAATGGGCAAAGGGAGGAGGAAAAGAGAGCCCTGGCTCGTGGACGGGGTTGTCCGTTCTGACAGCGACACACAGAAGCCTGCCGGCTTCGGGGAGAAGGCCGCTCGGCAAGAGACCCGGCTTCCCACCCCCTCTCGGGGCCTCCGTTTCCTGACAAGGAGACTCTGCTTACATTTCATTTCTCTGGGAAGGTGGCCCAGCCCTGAGCACAGCCGGGAGGCCAGGGACCCGGGCCTGCAGCCAGCTCCCAGGGCCACGTGGCCACCAGATCTCGGTGGTGGGGCCGATGTCAGCACAGCTCGACACAGGAGGGTGCACGGGTGACCCGGCCTCGGGATAGGACACCAGGGGCCAACCTGGTGGCCGGGGGGAGGGGGAGGGGAGGCAGGGCCCTCCACCCCCCACCCCTGTGATGCTGTAGGCACGTGAGCCACACATGCAGGGTAGGGTCACAGTGGGGCCCCCATCCCTGAGTCAGGCTCTTTGAGGCCGCTCCTCTGCCTTTCTAGGCTTGCGTACGTAAGACAAACCTTCCTGCCCGAAATACTGCAATCTCTGTCACCGACCACCTGAACAATCCTGCGGCTCCGTGAGCAAGGGGGGACCTTCTCTCCACACGGAAGCAGTGATGAGGATTCTGTTTAAGCTCACCTCATTCAAGTGCAAGTCCCCCTGGGGCCCTGGTCTTTATCCTGGGGGAGGGGAGGGATTGTCGTTTATTGTTGATGGGTTTTTGGCAACGTCTCTGGGGCAGGAAGGGATCCGAGTGCCCACTGAGAGACAGATGTCCCTGACCAGGGCCACACTCTGCCCCAAACTGTGACCCCACCTCCAGGACTGAATGCCCCCTCCCCCAAATTAACAGCTCTGTCTCCCTCCTGCCCAGCTGGATAGTGGGTCTCCTCTGCCAGGGCCCCTCTTTAAAAATGAGCACACTTAGGGGCACCTGGGTGGCTCAGTGGGTTAGTGTCCAACTTCGGCTCAGGTCATGATCTCACACTCCATGAGTTCGAGCCCCGTGTCGGGCTCTGTGCTGACAGCTCAGAGCCTGGAGCCTGCTTCCGATTCTGGGTCTCCCTCTCTCTCTCTGCCCCTTCCCTGCTCGTGCTGTTTCTCTCTCAAAAATAAATAAGCATTAAACAAACAAAAAAATTGTTTTAAATAAACACACCTTGAAAGAGGCAGCGGACAAAGGAGCCAGGCCTCCCTGTGGCTGTGGCCAGCCCTGACGTTGATCCTTCACCTGAAAGGACAGTGTCACCTGTGTCACTGGTGGTCACGACCAGACAGGGGCCTGAGCCAGCCTCTGCATGGCCCCCCGCCTCACCTTACACACTCCTGCCCGCTGTAACCTGCATTCCAGCCACACAGGCTGTATTTGTGTCCTGGGGCTGCAGTCACTAAGGGCCACAGCCCCGGGGCTATAGACAGAGGACCTTACGCTCTCCCTACTCTGTCCCCACTCTGGAGGCTGGATGCCCAGGATCAAGGTATTGTGCCTATGTCCTGATCTCCCCCTTTTTATAAGGACACTATGCACATTGGATCAGGGACTGCCCCAAAGACCCTCCCTCTAGATAAGGTCGCTCTCGGAGGTACTGGGGGCTGGGGGGCTGGGTTCACAACACAGGAATGGCGGGGGATGCGACTCAGCCCCTCAGCTTCCCGAAGGCTGTTCCCTATGGCTGTAAACACCCCACGTGCTAAACCTGCTCACCCTCCAGCATGAGCTCAAAAGCCACCTCTAAGGGGAGCCCTCCCGGCCCCCGGGCAGGGCTGGCCCCCACCACATGCCTTAAGGTCCCTCCTCCCCAGGGCAGGCCTAGAGAGTCTCATCTGCTCCCGCCTGTTCTGCAGAAAGGCATGCCTTTTCTCTGGCCACGGGCCAGGCTCTACCCCCAATGCCCACCCCAGCGACGCCTTCTGAAGGAACAAAGAAGCCGGTGAGCGAGTGAATGAAGGCAGCTGGAGGAACACGGGTCTCAAGGCTCTACTCCCGCAAATGTCTTTATCCCCGTGTCCTGGGGTGGCTTTGAGGGCCCCTGAATACGTCCCTGCACTTCCGCCGTGGGTCCCAGGCATCGTCCGGAGGGAAACCTCCCCACGAATCTTTTAGGAAGGCCTTCCTCGTGCCCATTATACAGACGAGGAAATCGAGGCGGAGGGTGACGGCGATGCAAGCAGGGCAACAAGGCGGGGTACAGCCCGGTGGCCGGGGGCACAGGCTCGGTGTGGCTCCCAGCTCCCCAAGTCCAAGGCGCCGGGCCCCAGGCCAGAGCGTTCAAACTCTCGTCTCCCTCCTCGATGTTCCTCATCTGCGAAATGGGTCCCAACAGCGCCCTGCTGTGAGGACGGAGGCGCGAAAAGCATGCAGCGATGCGGGTGTGCTCCCAGCTGAGGAGGAAGACAGGACACTGGGGCCCCGGGCTCTGTGCTCAACCTCCGCGTGCATGACTTCGCTTAATCGTGAAAGCCATCAGAGATCATCAGGCTGCCCTTCCCAGCCTCACTGATAAGGGCCCTGAGGCTCCAGTCGGCAGACTCTGACCTCATCCTCCAAGCCCCCGCCGCACCCTCCACACTGCCCACAACGAACCGGGACAAACCCCCGTGATCTCACCGAGGCTTCTGCAGCACCTTCTGTGCTTAACACGACACCCTGGCTCACGCTATCAGAGCAACGAACGCCCCTCTGCACCTCCGTTAATCGGGTGAGTCCAAGGGGGGCTGCACAGGGAGATAACATGTGACCAAGACAGGCTGCGATGCAGCTCAATGACGGTCAAATGCACCGGCCCCTGTGCCCGGGCCTGGCCTCTATCAGACCTGCCAGGGAGCCGCCGGCTTATTCCGCCGCCGGGGCCAGGAGCTCATCCCCCCTGCAGCCAGCCCGCTCCCACCCCCATCGGCAGGGCCTCGACCTCCCCTCTGGGTTCAGAGTGAGACACCAGCAAGACGGGGCCAGAACCAGCACGTGGGCCACTCAGACAGTCCCTGCCAGCCAGGAACCAGGGCTGAAGCCTAGACACCCGGTTAATCCCGGGCATGGAAATCTTCCACGTACGCGGCATCCAAAGGGATAAACCTCCCGGGGATAAGCCTAACCAAGGAGGCAAAAAGCCCCGTACGGCGACAACCGCAAAACACCTGCTAAGGCAGCTTAAAGAAAACCTAAATAAATGGATAGACATCCGCGTTCGGGGATGAGAAGGCTTAACGTTGTTACGACGACGATACTACCCCAAGCGATCTTCAACTTCTATGCAATGCCTACAAAATCCCCGTGGCGGCTTCTACAGAAATAGGAAAACCTGCCCCCAAATTCATGGGGAATCTTCAGGGACTGCAGCTCGCCAAGACAATGTCGAAAACGAAGGACAGAGTGGAAGAAATTTACCGCGACGCCGCAGTAACCAGGTCAGTGTGGGACTGGCATAGGACAGACGTACCGGCCAATGAAACGGCAGGGACGGCCCAGGAATAAACCCACACGCGGATGGTCAACTGACTTTGAGCAAGGGGGCCGAGATCGTGGGGAATAAAGAGTGGACAGCAAGAGCGAGGGGGGCCCCCAGACAGGGTCTTGCCAGCCCATCAGCACCGTGAGCGCTGGGCCAGCATCAGGGCAGGGCCACTGCACCCCCAGCCCGCCCCTGGTCTCAGGGGGGCTCAAATGTATAGAGGAGTGACCACCTGCCTGTGAGGCCAAAGGATAACGAATGACAGGGAACAATTGAAAGTCTGAGAAGCCAGGCCTGAGCATCTGACACCAGGCCCAACAACAATAGTCCTCAAATGCCTTGGACCCCTTGGGGCGCCTGAGGGGCTGTCTGACTTCGGTTCAGGTCATGATCTCACGGTTCATGAGTTCAAGCCCCGCGTCGGGCTCTGTGCCGACAGCTCGGAGCCTGGAGCCTGCTCTGGATCCTGTGTCTCCCTCTCTCTCTGCCCCTCCCCTGCTGTTGCGCTCTCGCTCGCTCTCTCTCTCTCTCTCTCAAAAATAAATAAAGATTAAATTCCTTGGGCCCCATAACATCCACTGACCCATTTCCCTCCTTACATCTCTCAGAGCAACATACTGAAACCATCATCTTGACCCGGTGGGTCGTCAATCAGCTCAGTGTGACCAGCACGTTTCTCTAATGAAATGAAACAGAATCGAATAGAAAAGGCCAACGTGTTTCACTTACAGGAAGACAGGAGTCCGTGGCTATGAATAAATGTAGGTTTGAACTGGTGCTTCTGCGTAAAATGCCTTTCTTACCACGGGGGCAAGGTCAAATTAAAGTTTCACAGACACCTGTCCCAGCTCAGACCTTCTGACCATTTGTCAGCCCCACAGGAACCTCATCAAAGTCTCCCTCCCGAAGCACACAAGGTCAGCAAAACCGCACACACAAACGCTGGGGGTCCCCATTCTCTCTTCCCCAACGAGGACAGCATCAGACCCGCCTCAACACATCGCAGTGGTGATCGGATGACACCATCTGAGCAAGCAGCAGCCCCTCGGTGGGGGACAGCTGCCACCAAAACAGGCAGGGACCGGGGACAGGACAATGAGGAGGAAGACTCCACCAACCCACGGCCGACCGGACCGCCCATCCTCACCCCAAGGTTAAAGAGCCCACCTTGGAAACGCAAAGACACTGACTTACGGCGGGAGAGAAACTGACAAGCTCAGGCTTCAGCTCTCAGCCCAAGCGCTGTTTTCCTAACTGCTTTGCTGACAAAGAATTCACACTCCGTGCAATTCATCCGTGTCAAGTGCGCGATTCAGTGAGTTTGAGGATATTCACCCCTTCTGCGGCCGTCACCACAGTCGGGTCAAGAACGTTCTCATCACCCCAGAAAGAAACCCTGTACCCACACTGCCAGGAACTCCCCGTCCTCCCAAGCCTGTCGCAAACACGAATCTCCTACTCCATCCTGTGGATTTGCCTGTTCCGTACATTTCGTAACTACGGCCCCACACAACCTGTGGCCTTTGGTCTGGCTTCTGTCGCTGAGTATCCTGTCCCCAAGTTGCGGAACGCATTGGTACTTCATTCCCTTTTACGGCCGAATAGTATTCCCTTGTCTGGCTAGACCATATCGTGTTCATCCACCCATCTGCTGAAGGGCATCCGGGGCCGTTTCCGCTTCGTGGCCATTCTGAACAATCAGCAGAGCCTCCACATAAATCTCAAACAAACCTACATCTCCTTCAGTGACAACACTCACACCGTGGAAGTGATCAAGCCAGCTAAATGTGTACAAAAAGAGTATTTTTTTCTCCCCCCCCCAAAAGATCTTCTAAGCAAGAAAATTAGGATCAGCCTACAAGCAGGGCTCTAAGAAAGAAAAACTAAATAATAATTGTAGAAACGTGTCCTTGCAAGGAGGCCCAAGCAAAAAATGAAACAAAAGCAGAGCCCAGCTGCACACGATAAGGTTGAAATTCCGCGTGCTGCTCCAACAAAATTTCAAATCATTAAAATCTCATTATACTAATAATATGTTTTCTAGTCAGACTTAACTAAAACACTCTCTTCCCCTAACAAAGTGCAGACATTCTCAGAAGCAGCAGCAGTGCGGGATGTTTGAAGATGACAGCTCTCGGGGCACCGCGTCTCCCGCCCCGTCGCTGCAAACGCCTGCAGCCCGCACCTGATCAGGCGACAGGCAGAAACGACAACTGACGAGCTCCCGGCCCTTCGCCGACATTCTGTCTCCTAAGTGTTCTTAAACGGAAGCAACCATCCAAACACGTCATGATGATCTCATTCTGTTTTATTATTTCCGCCCATTTGCCACTGCGGGTCCCCTGGTCTTCTCTTCACCCGTCTTCTCTATGTGATGGGCAAAGTAGGGTCTGGAGGCAGTGGTCACAGTGACAGCTATCACCTGTGGAGGGCTCGCTACACGCCTGGCCCAGGCAGCTCCCCCCAATATTGTATTAGTAACGTTTTCAAGAGGCGCCTGGGTGGCTCAGTCAGTTAAGCGTCCGACTTTGGCTCAGGTCATGATCTCGTGGTTCGCGGGTTCGAGCCCCGCGATGGGCTCTGTGCTGACGGCTCAGAGCCTGGAGCCCGCTTCGCATTCTGTGTCTCCTTCTCTCTCTGCCCCTCCCCGCTCACACCCTGTCTCACTTCGTCTCTCAAAAAGAAATAAATGTAAAAAAAAAAAACAAAAAAAAAAAAAAACATTTTTTTTTTTTTTTTTTTTTTAATTTAGAAACTACCCAACTGGGGGCGCCTGGGTGGCGCAGTCGGTTAAGCGTCCGACTTCAGCCAGGTCACGATCTCGCGGTCCGTGAGTTCGAGCCCCGCGTCAGGCTCTGGGCTGATGGCTCAGAGCCTGGAGCCTGTTTCCGATTCTGTGTCTCCCTCTCTCTCTGCCCCTCCCCCGTTCATGCTCTGTCTCTCTCTGTCCCAAAAATAAATAAACGTTGAAAAAAAAAATTTTAGAAACTACCCAACTAACTTCCTAGGTGACTGCACCATCCTACCGCCCCCTGCCCCCCACAGGGCACAAAGTAAGAGTTTGTCCCTCATCCCCACCAAGTCTCGGCTGACCATTTCAGCTGTTCCGGTGGGTGTGGACCATATCTGGTTCACTTCCTGGATGTCTAATGATGCTTTTCCAGATGCACACTGGCCATTTGTACATCTTTGGTGGAGTGTCTGTCCAGACCTTTTATCTACCCTTTTATTGCGTTTTTCTTTATTATCAAGTCGTAGGAGTTCTTTACAGATCGTGGACAGCAGTCCTTTATCAGCTAGGTGCTTGGGGAATTGTGTTAATTCCCAAACAGAAACAGATCTGTTTGGTCCTCCGGCAAGGTCTTCTCTGGCCCAGGGCTTCTAAAACCCTAGCAACTTCCTAGTGATGACAGAGACAGTCACCCAAGGAAAGGGCTGGTTGCCAGGGGGAACCAACCAGGAGATTAGAGAGCTGGCTCTTTCAGCCTCCCCCACCCCGACACGGCCCTCTGGGGCTACAGATGGGACTTCCGTCACCGATGGCCAATGATTTCATCCATCGTGCCTATGTAACGAAGCCTCCCTAGAAACCCAAGAGGACTGGGCTGGGAAAGCTCCCGGGCTGGTGAGCGCGTGCAAGTGCACGAGACTGGCACCCACCCACCCCCACGGCGTCCCGTGCATCTCCTCCGTGCGAGGAGGTCACTTCTGAGTGACCCTTGCATGCAAGCCAGCGAGCGATCTGGCGAGTAGAACGTTTCTCTGAGCTCTGCGAGCCGTGGTAGGAAATCAAGGGCACCCAAGGAGAGGTCGTGGGAACCTCTGATTTGTCACCACGGGTCAGAAGCACGGGTGAGGGCCCAGACTTGTGCCGGCATCTGAAGGGCTGGGGCAGACGTGTGGGGTTGAGCCCTGTCCTTGGAGAGAGTGTGAGAATCGGGCTGAATTAGAGGACACCCGGCTGGTGTCAGAGAACTGCTTAATAGTGCCGGGGAGAAGAACCCCCACATCAGAATTTCTGTCGGCACCACAGTGGGTGATGAGAGGGGAACCGGCACCAGAACCCTAGGAGTATTTTCTCCCACTCTATGGCTTGACTGGGCCCAGTTCAAATTACATCATTTAATAACCCACTTAATTGCCCAGCAACCCTAGAGGTGAGTACTCTCTGCAGAAGAGGAACCCGAGGCTCAGGGCTGGGAAGTACCCTTCCCCAGGTCGAGGCCCCAGAGTGCCGCGGCATTCGGTTCAAACCCTGGAAGCTGGGCTCCAAGAAGCGTGGCCCTAAACCGCCACGTGGATTGATTGCTTCCTGCTTACCGGGCAAATACACAAAGACCACAGGGTGAGTGACAGAAGGTCACTTCTTATCATTATCTTCCGAGAGGACACAGGAGGCCTAGGATTCAGGCCAGGGGGGGAGGGAGGTGGGCGCTGGGCCAGCAACTCTGGCAGGAACATTCAAGGGGGCAGAGAGGGGCCCCAACCTGCTGGAGGCACCAGTGACACGAAGGGGCAGAGGGACAGCGTTTGTAAGGGGCCCCCAGCCAGGGAAGAATGGGGGGGAGCAGGGGGAGGGCGGGGCGGGGGCTGGCCGATTGCAGGGCAGAAAACACAGAGTCAGCAAGGCTCTGGACTGTAGCCGCCGGGGGTCTGTCTTCTTTCTGTAAATGCCAGTGAGTCCATTCGGCACAGAATGGATGTCATTTGTCTCCTCCGGAGCACCTTCCCGCCACTGTGGCTGAGTGCATCTCAAATGCCAGAGAAGAAAGCGGCTTTACTGTGAGCCAGCTGGGAAAATTATTCACATTTGAATCACTTCTCCAGGTTGCAAGGCTGGCCCACTTATAAGCCAGGCTGCTGGGGTTTTAATCTCCCCGGCTGGGGGCATGACCTCTGCAAGGGACCTCGCTTCCCCCAGCCCCCCGGCCGCTCATCTGCAGAATGAGAATAAGCACATAGCACCCGCTTCCCCGCTTTGTGTGAGCCACAGTCGGGGTGATGCCCGGAACGTTACAAGGGCCCAACAAGGCTTAGCCGTGGCTGCGGCTGCGGCTGCGGCTGCGGGAGACCCCACTCTGGCTTTTCTTCCTGTTTAATTCTTCTTTTAATCATTTTCCCTCACGTCTTCCCTGATGATCTTCTATCGAGCTTGTGTATATCAGGTATGGATGCGTTCAGGTCTTACTTTGAAAGGCAGTATTCATTTTCAAAATAAGAAAAAAAAGAGAGAGATAAAGACGCTTCAAATGAGGCTTTGGGAAGGAGCTCCCTTAAATTCCATCTGCACCAGCACGGCGTCCCCCTCTCCCCAGCCTGCTGCGAGGATGTTCTGTCCACAGAGAAGCACCTGCATGGTTCTGGGAGGCTCCGTGGTGGGGGGAGGGGGGTGGGGGGGAGAGGGGAGCAAACACTGAGAGCAGCCACGGTTCCATGGAACCGGCAGCTGCTTCCTGGACTGCTGGGTTCAAGCAAGCTCTGAGCGAGCCCCAGGAGTCAGGCAACGTCTGTTCCCTCCTTAATAACTTACTATTAGAGCAAAACCTAGATCCTTTGGAATCAGGGTTTTTCGAATGAAAGTACAAAAGTGTGTAAGTTTTTAGAACAACAGGCGTGGAGCGCCTGGGTGGCTCGGGCAGTTAAGCGTCCAACTCTTGACTTCGGCTCGGGTCACGATCTCACGGTTTGTGGGTTTGAGCCCTGCGTCGGGCTCTGCGCGGACAGCGTGGGGCCTGCTTGGGATTCTGCCTCTGCCTCTCCCCTGCTTCTCCCCTCTCTCTCTCTCTCTCTCTCAAAAAAATTTTTAAAAAATTTAAAAACTTGTTTAAATTAAAAAAAAAAACAGGCAGATTAAGACAGCCTTACTTGGGGCAACCCACATTCGTGACGGATTCTGGCTAACGAGCAAAGGCTCGAAGACCCCCAACCAAGAGCGGTCCTCTCAAAATGCCTAAGCTCGAACCCGTTTACTTTCGACTACGAACACGAAGCATAAAACCATGTAGAGTTTGCCTACTGTCCAGTTCTCTAAGCTGGCAAGGAAGCCCCATCGGAGACCCAGGCGGACGACGCGCACCTGAGCTGACCGCCCTTCCCAGGGTCCCAGCTGACCTCCCTTCACCAGCTGCTCAGTAAAGCGAGGAAGTTGCCACTTCTCCGGTCATACCCTTCAAGGGCGCGTGCGCTGCGCTTCCTGGTCACGGCGGGCCAGGAGACAAGGTCGAGTACCAGCACCCCTCAAACGCGTATTTTTTAAAGGATTCACGTGCCTTTGTTACCAAGAGCTAACTAGCTGCTCCACGGAACAAACGCAGTGAGAAAGGAGAAGCCAGAGCTGTTGAAACGACACGGGACCCGGAGGAGAAGAGGGAAGGGGCTTCTGTCCAGGGGATGACGTCACTAAGGAAGTGAGCCTCCCGAGTACAGTGCAGGCTTGACTGATCAATCCCAGCACGCTTTCCCCCTGAGCCCAGACGCCGCCTCAGAACCCTCCTTAACCCAGGAGCAAGCAGTCGTTAGAAAAGCAGCGGCGTCCGCCCTCGAGAGGCAGCCGTCACGCCGCCCCTGCCCGGCCCCTAAGCGGCTCTGGTGTCCGTGTCAGTGCCCTCACTTGCCAACATCGTCCTCAAGGACCACGGCCTGGGCACGCCCCCAGGCGCTCATAAGACTTCGCCTCCGCCAGCCTGTTATCCTCACACGCATGGCCCAAGGGCCAGTGCCACCGGCCTCCGCGTGGCCCGTGTGGTCAGGACAGAGGCTCAGGGGTGAAGCAGCAGACGCACGCAGCAAGGGTGCAAAGCCCAGACCTGGCTCCTCCACTGCCCTCGGCCTCCCCCTGGAACACACCGCGCTCCTGAGGAACAGCCGAGACGAGCCAGCTGGGAACCGCGGAGTGCTATCTCCCCTGCACTCCCCCTCCGGAGCTTGAACACGGAGCCTCGAGGGGGTTCCCACGGCCCCACACTCCGAGTCGGGAGAAAAGTAAAGGACCCCCCCCCCCCCGCCAGCTTCGCGGAGCCGATCCCGCGCCTCCCAGACCTGCTCACTCCATTCTCAGTGACAACCAGAAAGCGGGGTCGCTAGGACGCGAGAGCCGCCAAAAATTCTCGACTTGAGCGCATTCCATACGATGCTCTCTTTACCCCAACAGCAATTAGTACAGACAAGCAGATTCACGCCACCAAGCCAACATGTTTACAGCGCACTCCTAAACCTCCTAATCTGTTGTTTCAGCCCCTGCGTTAACATAATAAATAAACAGCAAACAGACTCGCTAGGAAGTAAAGCAGTTTTGCATCTGAAACCTACATAAAGCGAGAGCTGATGCCAGAGAGGAAACCTGCTTCCTTAGGGTACATCTTTTATGTGACGGAACCGGCTATTTGGAAACCAAGAGACGGCTGGGTAAAGGTACCTACCTGGCCTTTGCCAACCACAGCGGGGGTGGGGGGGCGGGGATCGATCACACGGAGCACTTAAAAACCACTCCCAGCAAGCACGTACCCACTCACGTCTTATAAACATCCCTTCATTATTCTGACTACCAGACAGGGAGCAAGTTCAGGATGTGCGATAAATATTAATTTCGGGGAGTTAAGACAGGCATTCAGAGCAGAGCTCCTCTGATGAGTGTGGGGTTGCCAAGGCGACTGATGCTTCTGGGGCCCGGCAGGTAGGACCAGGATGCTAAGAGTTAGCTGTTCCTAAAGAGGCCGTCTCTGCACAGAAAGCTAAGGAGCATGAAAGTCACCGCTCTGGGCTCCGAGGCAGTTTCCCTTTCTCACCGAAGCAAGGATTTCCAAGAGATGTTAGTGGGCCACCAAGAAAAAGAGCCCACTTTGGTACAAGTTGACATGCCTACGTGTGTTTCTCTTGTAAAAACCACCCCTCCCCCGGCCCGCTCCCCACCCCCATGACCTGGGGAAACAAACAAGGAGAAACGCTGGGCTTGAAGATCGCCATCAGGATAATAATCAAAGGAAACTACAAAGCCACACCAAAAGCTCCCTGAAAGCCACTTCCTCTGGGCCAGAGAGAGGAAAAACAGCACAGCGGTTTCCAGTGATTTCTACCCCACCTCCCTAAGGAATCTGTCGCAATCCAGGAGCTGAACAGAGTCACAGATGAACAGACAGTGCGTTTCCTCTCCGACCGGAGCTGCCCCTCCGCACCGCCCATGAACAGAAGTGGGTCAAAGAAGAGGCATTTGCGTTTGGAGAAAAGGGTGCGGAGTTCTTCAGAGAACCTCGTGGGCCCGACACTGGCTCCTCGTACCGTAGACTATTCTAGAACCCACCGTGTGCCTGGCCCCGGTCCTCACCTACTTACATGCCTCCACGGTCCCATTCCCTTCTCACAGGTTAGGAGTCCCACTGACCTAAAACATGATCTGCAGTTCATGTTCAAAGGGTCCTGCAGATCGGCAAAGTGATCACATGCGTGCCTGGAAACGCAAGGAATTCTAAGAGTCCCATCTCCCGGGCCAAAGACACGAAGCTCATTACAAATTCTTTCCCTCTATGTTGGCACCATTCCATTTTTATTTTTAAAGGTAAATCAGGGACGCCCAGTGGCTCAGTCAGTTAAGCATCTGACTCCTGATTTCAGCTCAGGTCATGAGGTCACGGTTCGTGAATTTGAGCCGCACGTAGGGCTGTGTGCTGACAGTGCGGAGCCTGCTTGGGATTCTCTCTCTCTCTCCTCTCTCAAAATAAATAAACTTTAAAAGAGAAAAATAGGGGCGCCTGGGTGGCTCAGTCGGTTGGGCGTCCGACTTCAGCTCAGGTCACGATCTCGCGGTCCAGGAGTTCAAGCCCCGCGTCGGGCTCTGGGCTGACGGCTCGGATCCTGGAGCCTGCTTCCGATTCTGTATCTCCCCCTCTCTCTGCCCCTCCCCCGTTCATGCTCTGTCTCTCTCTGTCTCAAAAATAAATAAACATTTAAAAAAATTAAAGAAGAATAAAAAAATAAGATAAAAATAAAAACATAAGAGTCAATCAATGGGCTGTTGAGCTCTGCTATAAAACAGCATGTAGAAATCACTTCAAAGTTTGCACAATGTCTTGAATGGGCTGCAAACTACCACTCCAGTGGCGACCCGGGTGTGTCAGCCCTGCACCCACTGGGAGCTGGGGACGAGGCGGAGAACGCGGCCTCATCTGATGTTTTCACGCAAAACGTCTTCATTCTTAGAGCAGCCTCTGGGCCACGACTTCTGCAGCTGCTCTGTCCTCGCTGTCTGGGAATCCAGATTCTTCCCCACCCACCGCACCGCCTGGGGGAAGTCCACCTGTGCCTGTGCGCACGGTGGCTGTTCCCACCCCCGGCACCCACTAGACCTTCTAAAGTAACGCAGATCGCGGCTCACCGCGACCCACATGCCACACTACAGCCCAGCCACCGTGAACTGCCTACATTTCCCCAAAAGCCGGGGACGAGCCGGGGTCTCCTCCAGGGCCCCTGGCGGGAAGCCCCACACACCCACCCCCTCCTAGCTAATTCCCAGCCTTCCTTTGCATGCCATCAGGGGGACCATTTCCTCCAGCCGGAACGGGTTGTGTGTCCCCCAAAGGTCTCGATCACCAGCTCCCGAGGACAGGCCTGTGGCCGTCACTGCCCCATCACCAGCTCCCAGCCTGCTAGGTAAGCGCCCGTCAAGACTCCTCCACCTGTGCCCTTAGGCCCTAGAAGTCAGGGCCACCTCCTCCCTCTGCTGTCCTGGAAGGGGAGGACGTCCCCCTCCCCCTTCTGCGGGGGGAGGGGGTCTGGCTGCACGTCCTCTGAACCTTCAGGAAAGTTTGAAATTTCGTTTCTTCTGGGGAGGAGCGCTCTCCCATCTTGCACACTCTGGGAACCTACCCCCCAACGGGACCCCACTCACCAGGACTCTGAGACTGGTGCCTGGGCCCAAGTAGGCCAGGCGGATTCTCCCCCTCAGGAAACTGAGCAGAGAGCCCCAGATGCTGAGCCCCAGGCCAGGCAGGTTCACGGCGGGGCTGCAGGGGCTTCTCGACTCCAGGGGCTGAGCCCGGAGTTGCTTCCCCACCAGCTGGGACTACTCAGCCCTCTCTTGGAGTTCTCGAGACACCTCCAGAAACAAACATCCGGGTCGTCCACGTTGGCACTCTGACCGGACATCTGGGGCCAATAATTCACTGCTATGTGCTGTTACAGCACAAGCTGTCTGTCCTGTGTGTTGTAGGATGTGCACAGCATTCCTGGCCCGCATCCCCTGGATGCCAGAAGCACCCCCAGCCCCAGTCGTGACCACCCAACATGTCCCCAGACAATGCCAGCGTCCCCTGGGGGCAGAGTCACCCCCAGAACCACTAAACCCATGGTGAAGTGGCTACTGGGCGAGGTTGTGTTTTCTCAGCTATAAAACGAGGGGGAAATTCCTGCCCCGCGTAGAACTTGCAGTGAGTTAAAAATTCCTACCTCGAAGGGCTAAATTACATAGCATCTTTATCCCGGTGTTCTTATTATAGAGCAATGTGTGAGCGGGTTGTGCTGGGGTCTACGCAGAATCAACACGGCTGATCACTCTGTAAAAGACAGGGCTTAAGATGGGTGGTGTAGAGGGGCGCCTGGGTGGCTCAGTTGGGTAAGCATCCAACTTCAGCTCAGGTCATGATCTCAAGGTTCGTGGGTTCGAACCAGGTGCCGACAGCTCAGAGCCTGGAGCCTGCCTCGGATGCTGTGTCTCCCTCTCTCTCTGGCCCTCCCCAGCTCATGCTCTGTCTCTCTCTGTCTCAAAAATAAACATTAAAAAAAAAAAAAAAAATGTAAGATGGGTGGTGTAGAGATTTTCTCCTGGAAGTTACTTAAGAAGCTTAATACTTTCAACCTTCAGTTCAAGGTCACAGCCACCTCATGGTCCCTTTAGATTTAGATCCTGCGGGAGGTCTCCATCAGTATCTTGCTCATTGATCGATGTTTCTGCATCAAATGCCAGAAGGAAGAGAAGCAGAAGACGAGCCCCAGACTAGGAGAAAATATCTACAAAAGGCTCCAGTGCATCTGAAACACACAAGGAGCTCTTAGCATCCGACAGTAAGAAATCAAGCAACTCGATTAAAAAAGAGCCCAAGATCTGAACAGACACCTCACCAACCGGCACATTCCACATAGAAGTCATCAGGGAACGAGAACCTGGCTGCTCTAAGGAAGTACATTTACATGGGGCACCTGGGTAGCTCAGTCGGTGAAGCGTCCGACTTCGGCTCATGTCATGATCTCACGGTCCGTGGGTTCGAGCCCCGCGTCGGGCTCTGTGCTGACAGCTCAGAGCCTGGAGCCTGTTTCAGATTCTGTGTCTCCTTCTCTCTCTGTTCCTCCCCTGCTCATGCTCTGTCTCTGTCTCTCAAAATTAAATTAAAATGTTAAAAAAAAAAAAAAAAGAAAGTACTTTTACAAAAAAAAAAAAAAAAAAGACAATAAGAACTTCCTAAATGCTTTCTTTCCTCAGAAAGGAGGAACAGGTGTCTGGGCCTTCCATTCGGCCCCTTCCATCCAGGGCCATCCTGGCCCCAGAGCTGGCTGCTCACCTCTAAAGACTGAACAAGGCAGCTGTGGTCCCTGGAATGTCCCCTGGCCCCACCTCGTGGCCCACTGGACCTCTAGGGTCTTTCATCCGTGGTCACCAGGGGGACCCGGCGTGGGCAGTCTTTCCCCTGCACCTGCTCTGCCCAGCTCCAGTAAAACCAAAGCAGCTTGTAGTAAGTTGCTCCCAAAAGTCTCCGGGCCTTCTACGGGGAGCTTTGGGGTTTTTCAAGGGTTCCTTCCCACACTTTCCGATGTCCACAGTTAGTCACAGTTCTGTTTTCTAAACCGGGCCACCACGTGACACGATGTGGTTCCCTCCCGGAGAACATCAGCCTTAATCACGCCGTGAATTCATCCACGGGCACTTCCTGCACCGGCTCCTCCGAACCCCAGAACAACGCATTTCCTAAAATGATCTCGTCCTGCAGAAGACAGGATGTTCACCCCAACGTGTCTCTCTGTGCCTTGTCACAACCACAACCTCTGCCAATCTGGTGGGGAGTGGGCAGTGCCTGCAGGCTCCCCACATCTCTAACCTCCAGAATCTTCACCCCCACCCCCACAGGGGCTGCGTCACCACCCACGCTCCTGAAATCACCGCCAACTTTGTAACAAAAAGGAAAATGAAACCCACCATACACCTGTCAGTGCCTGACAATCTCTAAGCACCCACCCTCTTCCTGATGGTGCCAGGGTAGGCAAATGATTGCCATCCCGCAGGGGCCCGAAGTCCGGGCCAGGTCCTGCCCCAGCTCAAGAACTGCATGAACAGCACGGAGATCGGGAGGGCACACGGCCAAGCAACTGGCCTCCTAGAGTCCTGGCAACCCTCAATTACTCAGGACCTCGTTATCCAGTCTCTGCATCGGTGCAGTCCACCTCCCAGAAGACCAGTCGGAAGCCAATAAGCCCTTCTAGGCCCAGCCTCGCCCCAGTGCCTACGTCTGAGCTCAATTCGGGTTTCGGGCCTTTGGTTTGTATGGGGGAACCCCCCCCCAGTATGCCAGGCACCCCAACTTTGAGAACCGAGGCAGAGCTCCCTGCCTAACATACGCAAAAGCAACCACAGCAAACCACAAGCATCCCTGCCCACCCTCTTCATCACACGATGCCTCTGACCACTAGGATTCTTGGTGCATTCACATCAGACCAGATTGGCCCTCAATTTACTAGACGCACGCTAGTTCCGAGAAAGCAAAGACAAGAAGCATTTCACTTTGGAACTCGGGACCAGTCCATCACTCCAGGCCTGTGTTCTTCCTATTCCGGGAGTGTAGATGTCACCCCTAAAAAGCTGCAGCAGTCCAGAACATTCCACTTACTTGCTATTCTGCGGGAGCTGTCTTCCCCTGGTTTCTTCTGATCTCAACCCAAACATGACCTGTTCTGAGCCCTTCTCTGTCGGCCTGCACTTTCCACGTCTCCTTCAGATCACACGCTATTCTAGTGCTACTGGTCTGTTTACTTATCACAACGGACTCCCTGTTCCACGAAAGCAAGAACCTTGGCTGGGGACGACTGGGTGCCTCAATCTGTTAAGTGTCCAACTCTTGATATTGGCTCAGGTCATGATCTCAGACTTTGTGAGTTCAAGCCCCGCATCGGGCTCTGTGCTGACAGTGCGGAGCCTGCCTGGAATTCTCTCTCTCTCTCTCTCTCTCTCTCTCTGCCCCTCTCCTGCTCACTCTCTCTCAAAAAATAAATAAATAAGCTTAAAAAAAAAAAAAAAGAACCTCGGCTGTCTCTTCTGAGGCTGAACAAATTGGGAGAGGAAATGTCACTTATGTCTGCAACTGAGGCCCTGAAATGACTTTTGTTGAGGGCAACGTGACTGTGGGTGCGGACACACATCACCAAGGCAGACTGAATGACACAGAGGGGTGACTCTCATGTATATGATCTCACTTGGGAGGTATGACTTGTAAGGCTCGAGAGAGGAGTGGCCAATTTGTTCAGGAATATGGGGAAGCCACTAAAAGGTGACAAAGTCCTCCCCCGACGGGAACTGAATAATCTAATTCGGTAACAGCTTCCCTGATGGGAGATGCCAGGGTGCACCCCCCACCTCCACCAAAATCCCTGAAGGGAACGCATCCCCTAGAGAGAAAAACGTCACACAGGCATCCCTGGGAATACACACGTCCCAGGGGGAAATTAACGGAGTTAGTGTCCCCGTGGGTACGCATCCTTGGGGTACATGTGTCCCAGGGGGTACAATCAACCTGGAAAAACAAAAGACTTTTTAGGGGCTAAGTCAGCCCCAGGTGGCTTCAGGAGATCAGTCGACACACCCCTAACTCTCAGGTCCTTTTTTCTCCAGGACCTGCCTGAGGCCAGCTCCCCCACCTGCCTGATCACAGCTGCCTCTTCCCTTCCCTGTAAGCGCCGCTCACCCAGGCCCATCCGGAATCTGTCCCAGAGGAGCAATCTCCTCGCCAGACAAAGGGAAAATTCAGGAATGCAAGTCCTCGGAGAGGCCCTGGGAACAGCAGTGCATGTGAAGCACACACAGGCCGGCAGAAGTGAAGTCCCGGGCAACTCTTTTCGAAAACTTTTAAAATGCAAGGGAAGGCAGGTGGTTTTTTTAGGATTATTTGCCGAAGCACACAGAAGGGGGAAGGGAGCTCCGGGGCCCTAGGTCGCAGCCCCCGCCCCCGCCCCCACCCCCGGCCCGGGGCCTCTGCACACTCTGGCCCCCTTCCTGCCTCCCCGCTCCAGGGCGGGGGCGGCGTCCCCCGCAGGGGCTCCCGCACCGAACCCCCGCCGGGCCCCCCGGCCCGGGCCGAGCCAGCAAATGTCCGGCGAAGTGAGGGTGACCGCGCACGGCTACGTGCGGTCGGCCCGCAGGCGGTCCGGGTGGAGGGCGACTCGAGCCGGCGTGCGCGCCGCAGGGCAACGCGCCTCCCGCTCCACGTCCGCCTTCCGCTCGAGCGCCCATCCGCGACCCGCCGCGGGAGGGGGCGGCCCGGCTCGCCCAAGTGTCCCCGGCTGGCGTTTAAAGGGCCCGGGAGGAAGGAGGAACGAGGGTCAAGGCCTCTTCCGAAGGTCACGGCGGCGCGCCGCGCGGGCCGGCGGGGTCAGGCGACCGGAGCGCGCGGGCCGGGGAGCCACCCCCTACGGGGGACGCGTGGACCCCGGCAGAGCCCGGAGACGCGTGCGCGGGGCCCGGCGGGGCGGGGACGCGGGGACCCGGCGGTGGGGGGGAGGGGAGGGGGGGAGCCACCCGGGCGGGGCGCGCGGGGACGCCTGCGCGGCCGGCGCACTCACCCTCCCTGGCCTTTTTCTTCCTCGCCAGCGTGCCGCCGAGCTTGCCCAGGAACGACTCGTCCTTCTTCATCCTGGGGGGCCGCAGGGGGGGCGAGCGCAGCGGCGCGGAGGACATGGGCCGCGCGGGGGCCGCCGGCGGGCGCAGCGCGAGTGGGAACCGCCCGGGTCGCCGCCGCCGCCGCCGCCGCCCGCTCGCCCGGGGAGGGGCCGGAGGGCGCGGCCCCCGCCGCCCGCCCCCCTCGGTCCCCGCCCCCCTCGGTCCCCGCCCCCATCCCCCCGCCCCCCGGTCCGACGCGCTGCCGCAGAGGCCACGGCCGTCCCGGCTCTGCGGTCGCCGCCTTGAGCCCTCGGCCGATCCCGCGCCGCGCGCCCGTACTCCCCCCTCCGAGAAGTGAAGGGGCTTGGCTCCCGAGGGCCGCGCGGGCCGCACCCCCGGGGCTCGCGGCGACCTTTTGTCCTACACGCTCGAGCCCCGCGCCCGAGGGCTCTGGTGCCCAGGCTCCGGTGGGGAGCGCGACCGACGTGCGGCAAAGAACCGCGTTTCGCTCGTTGAACTTCTGCCGGGAACCAGGCCCGGGGCTGGGGGAACCCCCTGTGAACTGTCCCCACTCCTAAGCCGCGCTGGCCGATAGGCGCCCTCTGAACCCCTCCCCCGGTCCTAGGGGAACTCGGGGTGTTTCCCAAGGGGTGAGGTTTCCAGGGCTGACCTGGAATCGGGGGGTCGGTGTTCAGGCAGAGGCAGGAGAGGGACCGGAGGGGACGGGATGGGGGCTCCAGGGAGGGGAGAAGGGGAGAAGAGGGCAGGGCAGACCTTGTAAGCGCTGGAGGCTGAGAGAGGGTTTTCAGACTGGGATGACGGGATTGGATTGGGGTTCATAGGCCTGACTGCTGCTGGCAGCGGGACAGTGGGTGAAGGCGTAAGACCGGGGTCTGAGGCACCAGCTCCAGCGCCCAGGTGACTTAGGAGGGAAGTGGACAGAGAGTTAAGGCTGTTTCTTGCCGGGCCAGGGCTGAGGGGTTGGGTCAGTCTGAGGCAGGGCTGTCACAGGGGGACCGCGGGGAAGGGTAGGAGAGTTGGGGTGGCAAGGATGGCCTGAGGTTGATTCTCCATGCCCCTGTCCCCATCGTGCCTGCTCCGTGTCCCCGGCACACTCGGTGCTCTTGAGCGGGTACCGAGCCCCGTCCTCCCGCTGGGGGTGCACAGACCACAAGGACAGAGCCTTGCCCTCCAGGAGAGCACATGCTGACCCGCAGTAATACGGGACTCACAGGTCATGCCTTTAGGAACCCCGTGAGGTGGGGGAGAGGAGGCTTGTCCGGAAAGGGCCGTCTGACCTGGGACCCGGGTGAAATCTGAACCTTCTGCCTTGGTTCAGTAAAGGGAGAGAAAACTCGGCAGGCAGGCAGAAGGGGTGACGGACGGGGAGAGGATGCTAAGTAAAGACAGGCACCTGGGGGTGTGAAGTGACAAGAAACAAAGGCACATTGCCTGGCGTGGATTGAGCCTTTATGGTGGAGGGAACCAGATCAATGCCGTGTTCAAGGAGCCCTGAGCCACTGAGAGGGTCTGAGCAGAGACCGTACACGTTGGATTAATGGGAAAACTGAGTGATGAAAGGAAGCAAAACCCAGGGCCCGAGAGCAATTCACAAGTCACTGAAACGGGCCAGGCCAGAGTCTCGGAGGCCGTGGCACAGGGAAGGGACCAGACAAGAATGAGCTCTCAGGGTTGCAAACCACAACATTTGGACAATAACTGGGGGTCAGGGTCAGGGTCAGAGGTCCCAGAGGCTTCCAACGCCCCTTTTGATGGTGGGGGGGGGGTCTCTAACCGGGCTGGGGAAAACACAGAAAGGTTGTGAACTCGGTTATTGACATCCCAATGGGGTCATGGCAGAGTCAGGGCTAGACAGAGCTCTCTGGATGCGGGAGGGAGGCTGGCATCCAGGGCGGGCGGCTCTGACCCCTTTGAGAATCCTATGCACAGCACCGATGGTTTACTCTAGAGAAGTGTGCACGCGAGAAGTCCACTACCGCTGTGAGGGGCCCACGGACACCCCCACCCTCCCACTGCCCTCGGCACACCTACCACAGGTCCCAGCAAGTGGAAAGGTAGCCGTGGGAAGCACATGTGCTCCTGGGCCACGAGACCCGGGAGCAGAGGATACAGTCCTGTGCCCCACCCCCCCAAGTAAATAATCAGTTATTTTGAGTATTTCATCAGTGGGTCCGGCTTCCCCGGGAACACACAGAATTTACAGTTTCTGCTTGTTAGCTGCTACTTTGAACGCTGTGGAGACGGGTGGAATCCTACTTTTAAAAATGTCATTACAGGGGCGCCTGGGTGGCTCAGTCGGTTGGGCATCCGACTTCAGCTCAGGTCATGATCCCGAGGTCCGTGGGTTCGAGCCCCGCGTCGGGCTCTGTGCTGACAGCTCGGAGCCTGGAGCCTGTTTCGGATTCTGTGTCTCCCTTCTGTCTCTGCTCCTCTCCTGCTCATGCTCTGTCTCTCAAAAATAAACATTCAAAAGAATAAGTCAATTTAAAAAAGAAATAAATAAATGTCATCACACCATGAACAGATTTCTCTAGAAGACGCCTGGCCCACCTGTTCCCAGCAGGACTACTCACTACAACCAAGTGATTCCTAGCTGTAAGAGGAACTGAGCTGGGCTTTACAGGATAGTAGGGTTCCTGGAGTTTTGTAGGAATCGTTTGCACAAAAATATAATCATGTTTTAAATGCAGGCGTGGTGCTTGTTACCAAGAAATCCGTGCAAAGTGATGATGTCTCAGTCGTGTTTATAATCGTTCCCTTTTCTGCAGAGACAACATGTGCACTCACACACACAATTTTCCTCGCACATTTTGGGTTGGAGAATTGGATGATCTCTTATTAAATGCAGCTTTGAAGGTTGTTTTAAATTATTGCGTTCGTTGTAATGGCTTGTCTCGTGTGTGTGTGCCACAAATAACAATCAAGAATCGACTTAATGGCCGTGGATTAATTTGTAATTTTTTTTCAGGGCTAGACGAAGGAGGGGCAATGATCTAACCCCCCAAAACTCTCCTTCCCTCCTGGCCTGGCTCTTAGGGATTTTATACAGCATTTCCGCTGGGGCAGTCTAACCAAAACCACTTTCCAAATCGCGGTACAGAGCAGCAAACATCGACACTCACTTGAAGACTGGAAAGTACTGCTTTTTCATTAAAAAAGAGAGAATTTCACAAGGAGCAGAAACATGATCTTAGTTCTGTCCTCGCCAACTCGGCCTCCCTCTTCTTAGCATGTCACACACGTAGAGCCCACGCCTGTACTGTACATCCGCTTTACATTTGGAGAATAATTACGAAAATCGGATTACACGCAGCTGCCCCTATGAAAGAAAACCATTTGATGTGCGTTTGGAGTGTGGCTTCCAAAGAGGCCAGTTCCTTAGGAGCTTCGTTGAGGACAGGGAACAAATGTCTCCTGAGTGCGGGCCATTTGTCCTAACGCTTCGGCAGAGATCTCTCAAAGACGTTCTGTTGAGAGGCGAGGGTACACCCTTGAGGGAATCCACTCACTTGACGTGTAAGAACAGATGGCCTCTTTGCTATGATGAGAGTGGTCCCCCCCCCCCCCGGGGCAGAGGGACTGGCCCGGATGTGGGCACCGGGAAGCACCTGGCCATGCGCACGTTCCGTGCGGTGGTGTGGGTGGTAGTCACACGGGTGTAGACCGGCATGCCGAGGGTTTGCACGTTTTCCTGCATATCAGTTCTCCCTCCGTAACGTCTTGGGGAAAAATCAACGACACCTGTAGGCAGGACAATTTGAGTTCTTTAGCTTGCCTGCTTTGGGGTTGCATTCCCTCAAAAACGTGCGTCTCACGGCACCGCGGCTCGGCTCTCAAAGCTTTTTTTTTTTTTTTTTTTTAATTTTTATAACATTTATTTATTTTTGAGACAGAGAGAGACAGAGCATGAACGGGGGAGGGGCAGAGAGAGAGGGAGACACAGAATCTGAAACAGGCTCCAGGCTCCGAGCCGTCAGCCCAGAGCCCGACGCGGGGCTCGAACTCACGGACCGCGAGATCGTGACCTGAGCTGAAGTCGGACGCTCGACCGACTGAGCCACCCAGGCGCCCCTCTCGAAGCTTTTAAGGAGGGTTTTAGAGCTTCCCGCTTTCTTCTATTGCCCCTTCACAGAACTAAAAACAAGTGTCTCTCCAAAAACGCAAAGCAGCCCTTAGCTCTTTGGGAGAGGAAAGGGAACCCGTCCAAGGGCGTATGGAGCCTGTGAAACATTTTCTTGTGTTGCTCATTTTCAAACCTCCTAGCAGTCGTGGGCGAGCCCCAAGTGTGTAGAGAAGCGAAGGGAATCGTTAATTCAGTGACGGGGTGCCCGCACCGTCTCTAAAGTCGGCTTTCGGGGGTGTGATGCCATCAGTTTGCTCCCGGAAGGATCTGGCAAGAGAGTACCGCGCGGTGTTCGCGGGAAACGCCGGGAGCGCGCAAAGATGACCACACTCGCCTGGAATTTAAAACCTGGCGCGGTAACGCTTTCTCCCCTACCGCGTGCGGATTAAACAGGAATCCCTGACAGCAGTGATCAGCAGCCTCTTACTTGGTGATTTTGGAAACATCAGCAAAGTTTGCAACAAGGGAAGTTGGATTTCCACTTATTAGCAACTCCTCTGAGTTTTCATTTTGCATAGTAGGCAAACTAAACCACATAGGCGCTTCGTTCCTGAAAGCATTTTATAGAGGAGGAGAGGGCGACAGGTTGGCACGGAGCTGTTGGTTCCTTCCGCGGAGGTGAGTGGGTAGGGCCCCCTGAAAAATGATGCATCCCCCTCAAGAAAGGCTTCCCCCAAGCTTTTAGGGAGCAAGCCCCTTGAAAAATGCCAGCACTTTTTATATGGGTGGGCAGAGCGGAGGCCAGGCCTATTAGACATTCACACCTTAGTCTGAATTTCTTTCACTATTAACTTGCCTTATATATGTATCATCTGCCTACACAATGAAAGGCTTTGCTTTCCTCCTCCCACTTAACGTGGGAGCAGTGAGAGAATGACAGCCATGCTTTGGGTGGCGGGGAGGATGACGAAGGGTAGGGCACTACCCACTTCCTCCTGGCTGCTGGAGGGAGCAGGCTCGGCCACCACAGCCCATCATGAGGACATCTCTGGGGCTGGGAAGGACAGTGGCATAGGGCAGGGGTCTGTTAGGGGGCAGACAGCGGATATTTTCAACTTCGCGGCCCATACGGCCTGTCACAACTCCTCAACTGTCCTGTTGCAGCCCGGAAGCAGCCGTCGACAATACATAAGCAAATGTGCGTGGCTGTGTTCCAATAAAACTTTATTTATGTGCACAGAAATTTACATTTCATAGCATTTTCACCTGTCACAAAAGATCTTCTTTTGATGTTTTTTTTTTCGAAAACCTTGTTTAAAATGTAAAGCCATTCTTAGCTCACAGGCCATACAGAAATAGGCACTGGGCCAGATCCGGGAGCAGATCGTGCCCAAACCCAAACTGAACTTGACTTACTGCACATTTTTGCCAGAAAGCCCTAACAGCGGTAACGATGGTGGGACTGCTAAAAATCATCGTCTACAAGATGACCAGGATTCAGATCCTGTTGTGTTGAGCTCTGAGGAAGTACACAAAACCTTTCCTCGTGTTACAAATGCCTTTTTAACTTAGCACCTCCAAGAGTGGGTTGGTAACAATCCCACTTCTTACGTATTTTATTCTATAAAACTTTCTGTGCTATTATATAAAGTAGAAGTATATTGCAACATAGCTTGTCTTTTTGGAAAATAGGAACCACCTAAATGTGCATCCGTGATTACGTAAATCATAGCGGAGTCCAGCTGCACCGAGAGAACATTTCGCGAATGTTTTCTCGCGCGGACGTACCATCCGTGGTGTGGTTTCGAGCGGAAAAGCATGATCCCAGACCTTGGGACACACTCGGAGCGGAAGCAAAGACCTGCCCGGTGGAGCTTACGTTCTAACGGCCAGGGAACTGAATTAGCGATCTGTAAAACCCACATCCACCCCTGCAAACGTTTTACGTACATGTGTATACACGCATACATTTTACACATGTACATAAACCTTTAGGGAAGCCCACCTTTTATTTATTTATTTATTTTTTAATGTTTTATTTATTTTTGAGACGGAGACAGAGCATGAGCGTGGGAGGGTCGGAGAGAGAGGGAGACACAGAATGGGAAGCAGGCTCCAGGCTCTGAGCCGTCAGCACAGAGCCCGCCGCGGGGCCGGAACCCACGAGCCGTGAGATCACAACCTGAGCCGACGTCGGACGCTCAACCCACTGAGCCCCCCAGGCGCCCCGAAGCCCACCTTTTAATCTCCAGATACGCTGTCAAGGGGAAACGACTAACGCGAACTTTGCCTTTCCGTCAGTGCAAAAAGTAGCAAATGGGTGTTCACGCGGAGTGAGGAGAACTGACCTCAGGGCTAATTGGAACAGGTTGTGACTGAGAAAGCGGATCCTCAGGCGGAGCCGGAGCATCAGTTGAAAACAGTGTCATTTATCAGTGGTTCGCTCGGGTTCCCAGCTCGCAGGGGGAAAAGCGTGTTCCAGGATTATCCACCTGCCACACCTCCCACAGTCTGTTACTGACGGAGATCAGAGGCTGAGCAGCTGTGAGCCAATTATGCTCTCGAATCGGGAGTGTTAAAAACGTGAAGCTGCACCGTGTATGGCGAATTATCTCAAGACTGTCAAAATTTCAAACTTCAGGAAATCAGTAAAATGCAAGGCTTGAAAACACTGTTCAATCATCAGTGCTATTTAAGTGGTTCGTATCAAAAACTGTTAAAATATGGAGCTTAAATCCCCCCCCCCCCAGGAGCACCACGGCAGCCGAACGCGGGCCCTTGTGTCGCAGAGTCCGTCCAAGAAGACCTGCGACTGAAGACATTTTTCGACAACGAATGCGGTCGTTTCCACGTAATGTGAAAAAGAGATGTGAAACGAGAATCTTTGTTCTAGAAGCATCACGCGTAGTAGATGTTTCGCGAATAGCGGATGAGTCACAAAAGCCTGTCTCTGAAGGGAGAAACGGCCCCAGTGCCCGTCGACAGGTGAACGGACTAACGGAACGTGGTCAACCCACGTGTATGCACCTGAGATTCTGAGCCGGGGCCACAGCACGGAACCCCGAGGACGTCGTGCTCGGTGAGATGAGCCCGACACGGAAGGACAACCTCGTATGATTCCCTAGAGGAGCCACAGTCGTCGAGATGAAAAGTAGAATGGCAGTCATCAGGGGCTGCCGGGGGCGGGGGGTTTGGCGGGGACAGAGTTTCGGGTTTGCAAGACGAAGAGTCCCGGAAACCGATGGTAGTGGTGGCTGCCTAACACTCCGGATGGACTCCGTACCACAGAATCATACACTTGACAATGGTTGCAACAGGTGCACCTCGGTGGCTCAGTCAGTTAAGCATCTGACTCTTGACTTTGGCTCAGGTCACGCTTTCGTGGTTTCATGGGTTCGAGCCCTGTATCGGGCTCTGTGCTGGCATCGGGGAGCCTGCTCGGGATTCTCTTTTTCTCCCTCTCTCTCTGCCCCCCCGCCCCCGCTCATGCTCTCTCTCTCTCTCTCTCAAAATAAATAAACTTACAAATATAGTTGTAGTAGTAAATTTTATCTTATGTATATGTTACCGCAATGTTTCTCATTTTTATTTTTTTAACCACAGGTTTTTTAATTTTTATCTACTTATTTAAAAAAATGTTAATGTTTATTTATTTTTGAGAGGGAGAGACAGCGCGCAAGCAGGGAAGGGGCAGAGGGAGAGGGAGACACAGAATCCGAAGCAGGCTCCAGGCTTTGAGCTGTCAGCACAGAGCCTGACACGGGGCTCGAACTCAAGAACCTCGAGATCATGACCTGAGTCCAAGTCAGATGCTTCACCAACAGAGCCACCTAGGTGCCCCCAAACTTTTTTTTTTTTACATCCTGTGTCTAAGACCCAAAGTAAATCAAGCCCGCGAACTAAAGGCAATTTTAATAAACTGGAAAGCAGTGCATTGGGATGCAGGCGAGACCCGGCCCTTCCTACAGAGGAGAGGCAGCAGGAAAGAGAGACAAGGAAACAGAGCTGACAAAGAAGGAAGAACAGAGAGTAAGAGGGTGTGTCAGGGGCAGCAAAGGGTTCACCGGAGGGCCGGCCTTTGGCGAAGAAAGAGCCGAAGAAGATCGAGGCAGCAGCGACCAGGACCCGGAGGGGAAGGACGGAGGTGGGGAAGGCAGTAGAAACAGACCCTGGGGTGGCGGAGGAAGCCACCAAACAGGCCCCCCACTAACCTGCAGAGCAGGCCCAGGGGGAATGGCCCTTGCTTGGGCGAAGTCGCCTCCAGTCAGATGGGAGCACCCAGCTGACCCCATCGGGGCCTCCTCCCAGCTGATTTGTCTGTGCTCCCTGCCAGACGGTCATCATCTGTGCCTTTGTACCCCACATCCGGGCCTGGCACACACCAGAGCTGTGTTTGCTGAATGAGTGAATGAATGAGTGAATGAATGAATGAGCGAATGAATGAGTGAGTGAATGAGTGAATGAATGAGTCTATGAATGAGTGAATGAATAAATAAAAGGCAAATGATTGATGACAGTGGGTTGGGAGCAATGACTGCATAAGACTATCATGGCCACTTGGGGTTATGGGACGTCTGCACCCCCACAGGAAAGCTCTTCTCCATCGATGCAAATTATTTATAGCTCCTCATGCACTCAGCCCCAGTGACAGCCTTAGTGATGAGGGACACAAGAGAGGACGGCGTGGCATGGAAACACTAGGAACAAAGCTTCTCTGTCACCAGCCTTGTTCAGGGGGGCTCTGCTGTGGAGGGCAAGGGGGGTGCGGTGGGGAGCCGGGCTCTAGCCTCCAGGCAGAGGCTGCCGGTTCGGACCTCCCCGCGCTTCCCGGTGGGTCTAAAAGGCACACGCGGGTCACCTGGCGTCTCCGGAAAGCGCAGGTCCTGGCGGAGGGGGGCTGGGCTGCGCCCCGGACTCCGCACGTCCAACGCAGGTGCCCTCCATACCCCTGCACCGCACTTTGAGTGGAGAGGCTCTTTGACCAAAGTGTCCCCCCTGGGCTTCTGGAGTGAAAAGTTGCCCGCCAGGGACGCCAGCTGCCTTCTCAGCAGCGTTGATGTTTATGGGGCCAGGGAGACCGACTTTTAAGCGTCAGCTGCCTCGAAGTAAAGCACAGCACCCCACCTGCCACGAAGGCGGCACAGTGACAACCGAGGGACCAGGCCTGTGCCCGGGATTTCCGCTCTCACAGTGTGTTAGCCAACCACGTGTTTCAAATAACTACTTTCTAAAACTCGTGTGCTGGCCATCTCCCCTCTCCCCCACCCTTTCGGTGAACAGGAGACCCGGGGGGAGCCAGGCGGTGGTGGGACAGGGAGGTGCTGACCCCTGACAGGGAGGAGGCGTCCTCTGTGCAAGAGAAGGGCACAAAGGTCATCATGACGTCCCCTGCACCGACACCTACAGGTCTCCTTTGAAATCCAGTTCCTCGTTTTGTTTTTATTTTTTTAATGTTTATTTATTTTTGAGAGAGAAAGAGAGCGAGTAGGCAGGAAGGGGCAGAGAGAGAGAGAGAGAGAGAGAGAGAGAGAGAGAGAGGATCCCAAGCAGCCTCCACACTGTCAGCGCAGAGCCCGACGCGGGACTCGAACTCACAAACCGTGAGATCATGACCTGAGCTGAAATCAAGAGTCGGATGCCTAACCGACTGAGCCACCCAGGTGGCCCCCAGCCCCCCGTTTTGGGAAAGGAAGTGGAGTCACCACACGAGGCTCCAAAGGACAGGCCAAGGGCCTCTCCCATCCTGACCCCCACACCCCCCCCACACCTGCCGCTTCCCCTTCCCCCTTCCTGATGCCTTTCTCAGCCAGTCCAGACATCACGGCCCAGACCCCGCAACGTGTTACGACGTGGTGACCGCTGGCCGTGGCTTGAACCGTTTCCCCAAGAAACATAGGCTGAGTCCCATCCCCCCGTCCCCCCCCACCCCGTCCCCAGGAATGTGACCTTATTTGGAAATGGGGTCTTGGCAGGTGTGATGGAGTTCAGGTACGCCATGGGTGGGTCTTTGTCCGATGCGCCCAGGAGAGCCCACGTGGAGACAGAGGTGGACGCTGGGGCCGGGATGCACCAAGGGCTCCTGGGACACAGAGGATGGGAACAGCGGGGGAGGGATTCTCCGAGTCTTTGGAGAGAGCTCCGCCCTGCCGACACCTTGAGTTTGGACTTGGGGCCTCCAGACGGGGACAGGATCAACGCCTGTCGTTTCAGGAGCCCGGTGTGCGGTGCTTTGTTAGGGAAGCTCTAGGAGGCCCACGCTGCCCTCCCCGAGCACGGGCTCCTCTACCCACCCCGTCCTGGCGGGGTCTTGCCCCCAGAAGCCTCTTGTCCCTGGGCCGTGCCCCTGGGTGCTGTCATTCATCCCCACAGGCCTCAGAGCCCCCCTGTGCTGTGACTCCAGTCTGCGCCTCCGGCCCAGACACTCTCCCACGCCTCAAACTTCGGGCAGATTCTTCCCCGAAAGCCCACCCCTCCTCCAATCTGGTCCTCGTTCGCCACCCAGGACAGGCTGGGCTGAGCGGTGGGTACCCAGGAGGCGGGCGCCCATGCCCCGCTGGTGCGGCCCTCGCTCGCTCCGGGGCCTGGTGACGTGCAGAGGCGTCCTCGAGTGGGGTCCAGCCACAACCAGCCCCAAGTTAGCAGAGGGGCACCCAAGGGACAGCAGGCGTATTTGGAGGACGGCACTGAAGCCTGCCATACTTAGTGAATTCACCCAGCCACCGGGCAGGGATAGGGGCCTCACCCGTGGCCGCGCCCCAAGCCCTGTGAGGTCGGCCTCCTCCGCGTCCCTGTCGCCCAGCCCCCCCCACCCCCGCAGGAAGCCTGCGTTCACACCCCCATCTCTCAGCTGGATTAAGGTAAGATCTCCTAAGGGGTAAAACCCAAGCTCATCACCGCCCTCCCTGCCTTCATGGCTCATCCCTGCCGGGCCTGCTGCCCGAGGCCCCCACAGTCTTGCCTCCCGAGTGCCCAGTGTCGCCTCCCGTCAGCCTCACGCCAATCACAGCCGCCCAAGTAAGCCACCCACAGCCCCCCAGGCTCTCTGCCCGCCTTGCCCGGCTGGCGGGCACCCTCCTGCCCTGGGGACCCTGCTCTAGGTCACTTCAGCCTGACTCCCTCGCAGACCTGGCTGGCCACTCCCCCCGGGGGGCGTCTGTCTTTCCATTCCTCGGACGTGCTTCTGGTCTAGCGGTATCACACGGGGGAGCAACTGAGTGCTTTCCTTACACAGCTTACGTTCTGGACACAGATCACACACGCACACACACGCAGTAGGTTGGCGTGACTGAAGGGCACTGTGTGGACTCAGCATTGATACTGAGAATTCCCACACACGTCTCGGGTCCAGCGCTGGCCTGTGGTCTCCAGTTTCACCCACTCAGGGGTCCGCGAGCTACACCCCAAGGCCAAATGCGGCCTGCGGCTGTTTTGTGTGGCCCCGGAGCTCAGGATGGTTTGTGCATTTTTATTTTTATTTTTTAGGGTTTATTTATTATCTTGAGAGAGACAGAACATGAGCAGAGAAGGGGCAGAGACAGAGGGAGACCGAGAACCCGAAACAGGCTCCAGGCTCTGAGCCGTCAGCACAGAGCCCAACGCGGGGCCCGAACCCACAGACCGCGAGATCATGACCTGAGCCGGAATCTGACACATAACCGACTGAGCCCCCCCCCCCGCCGGGCGCCCTGGTTTTTATTTTTACATTTTTAAATGGCTAAAAATTATTAATGATAGAACACTTCCTGGCAACCTTTTGCCCTTTTAAGGGTCAAATTCTTCACCCCTATGGCAGATTTTAATGTGAGAGCACTCATTCTCCTTGGAGAGAGAAAGACATTTTTCAAGTGCTTGATCTAACTCTGCTACTACTTGGAAAGATGACATTTGGAAAAACTCACAAGGAACGTTTGAGAGAACTGTTCTGACTGGAGGTCGAGACTCCACAGCAGGGCCCAGGACACTAACGGTGGTAGTTGAGATTTATACACCTCGCTGGATTTCAAACTCGGGCACCTCTACAAGCCTTTTGCCCGTGGGTCTGGTTGCACCTTATCAGTTTCAGGGGCGCATTAATTCATCTCCCCATGAAACAGCCAAGAACTTGCAGGGGAACCGCTGACCTCCGCCCCCATTGCTGTGGCCTTCCAGAAGCATCCAGGCTCCCACAGGCACCGGCAGCCCTGTTTTGGGAGCTGTCAAATCTGGAGCCACGTCAGTGAAAGGGCTGCTTGCATTCCCGGCGTTTACCGACCTGCTGAGGTCTGTTTGCAGTTCACATCGATCCCACTTGTTTCCTAGGCTGCCTCTGCATTTCCGTTCCATTAGCAAAGAATGCAAACTCCAGATTTTAACGTTTACATCTCGGGATGAGCATCAAGACGGGATTGGACTTGGGGGCGCCAGGGTGGCTCGGTCAGTTGAGCGTCTGTCTTTGGCTCAGGTCATGATCTCACGGGTCGTGGGTTCCAGCCCCTCGTCGGGGTCTGTGCTGACAGCTCGGAGCCTGGAGCCTGCTTCGGATTCTGCGTCTCCCTCTCTCTGCCCCTCCCCTGCTTACTCTCTGTCTCTCTCTCTCTCTCAAAACTAAACATTAAAAAAAAAAAAAAAAAAAAAAAAAAAAAAAGATGGGATTGGGACTTAAATCACCAGAAATATACACCTTCCCTATTTCATCCAAGTTTTCTTTTTATTTATGTAGTTAGTTTTTTATTTATTTACGTTGAGAGAAAGGGACACAGAGGATCCCAAGCAGACTCTGAGCTGTCAATGTGGAGCCCAACGTGGGGGTCGAATCCACGGACCGTGAGATCACAGCCCGAGCCAAAGTCAAGAGTCTGACTGATGCTTAACCAACTGAGCCACCCAGGGGACCCTGAGTTTTCCTTTTAAACCAATATTTCTTATGAAACCTGCCTGACAGACACACCTCAGCCAGGTGATGAAGGTGGGTCGTGTGGGTGGCACATGCCCTGAAGCATGATGGGAAGGGGACTTTACCTCTGCGGTCTTCCTCCCCAACCCCGTAACTCCACAGACGTTCTCATGTTTTTGGGAGAAAAGCACCACCAAGTCCAACTGAGGGACAGTCTACAAAATACTTGCCCAGAGTTCCTCAAAAACGTCAAGGTCGTCAAAAACAAGGAACATCAGGGATACTGTCACAGCCAGGAGGGGCCTCAGGAGACAGGGTGACTCAGTGTAACGTGGGATCCTGGATGGGGTCGCTGGGCCAAATCAGGACGTCCGGTGGAAACAGGAAATGCGAGTACAGACTTTGGTTAATAATAATGTATGAATATTGGTCTGTTAATTGTAACAAAATGCACTCAGACTAACGTAAGACATTCATACTGGAAGCTGGGTGTGGGGTATATGGGAACTCAGCACCATTTTCAGAATTTGTCTGTAAATCTAAAACTACAAAATGGAAAGTGTATTCAAAAAAATACCATCATTGATTTTCACAGAGCTCTTGCATTTTCCCCACCTTTACTGCAAAATAAAGATTTCTAGAATTTTCAAAGCGCCTAAGGGGGTCGGCTGGGGAATGTGTTATGAACAAGACGCAGCACCCCAAGATGCTTTCGAAATCAGTCATCTATTTTTAGAATCCTTTTGGACCAATGGTTCCTAACCTTCCTTAAAATTCACTTCAGAATTAACCCTTTTGCTGCTGGCTTAGTCAGGAGACAGGGGCAGTGTAGGCTCACGGCAGGGAAACGGAGGCGACCGTGGAAGGGCCGCCTCGTCGCCTCGTGCAAGGTCAGGCCGGAGGGGGGGGGGTCGCCCCGCCCGCAGCAAACCCGACCCAGCTCCTGCACCCGGGCACCGCGGCCGGCAGGGGGCGCCCGGGACACTACAGGCGCGTCTGCGCCCGCGGCAAACCGGAACCCGCCCGCGGCAAACCGGAACCCGTTCAGGCGCCCGGGGAACCGCGGCCGGCAGGGGGCGCCAGGGGCACTTGATCCATTTCCCCTTTTGTGTGCCTTCGGCTCTGCCACCAGGTCGCCTGCGTAAATATCTAGCTTGATTGGCTTTTTGTTTTTTCCGTTACTCAAGCCCAGAAAACGGGGAAACTTACATACTTATTTTCTCTGACGACAGGGTGACATCCACACAGACCCTGAAAAGGACGGCGTGTTTCCCGAGAACCAGAACGAATCCGTCTGTGTTGGAGGCACCTGCCCTGGCCCTCGCCCCTGGCCCCAGCCCAGCCCTAGCACGCGTGTGTGGAATGAACGAGCAGACGAACAACGGGAGTGGCAGGAGTGACAATTCGAGACGGCTCTGACTCCCAAATGGTGCTTTTCCACCCCGGGCCTGTTTCCTTTCCCCCCCGCCAGGAGGAGATGGCAGGAGGCAGCGTGCAGACAGGCAGGGGCCCTGGGGGGGGGGGGGGGCACGGAGGCTGCCGGATTGAGAGGCAGGACCCCCCTCCCCCCCCCCCGTCAAACCGCCCCGGGGTAGTTCTTTCTCTCGGCGCCTGGTGAGCAAACGTGTCTGGGGTAAAGCTGCCCGAGGAATCCTACGAAACCTGCGGTAACATCTGGGGAAACGCCACCCCGCTGACCTCAGCACTTCCTCCCGGTGAGGACGGCGTGTCAATTTCCATCCCTCCGTGTTCAGCGTCAAGGCCATACCACAGCCTCTTTATTATGCTCTAATATTTCTAGCAGTGCCTCTGCCTGCTTCGTATTTCAGGGAAATTACACTTAGATAGATGAGCAGTAATTTCTGGGTATGATAATAAGATCGAAGCAATTGTACTTGGGTCTCTCACTCCATACGGGGAGGTCACCTTCTATTTCACAGTGATGGATGGATCCAGGCTTGCTATTATCTCAACCGTCTGAAGTCAGAGTATTTTAATTGACCAGCACATCTATCTAGTGACAAATGTAGGAAATGCTTCCTCCATTAGAAATGAATTGATTGAAAAGGAAAAGGAGGAAAGGAAAAAAAAAAAAAAAAAAAACGGGAGAGAGAGGCTGTAATTTTCAGTTTGTCCAAAGTCACAGAATGTGTTCTTTTCAAAAACTATTTATTTTCCCAGCAAGATAATGGTGCATCTCCTTCTGTATGAGCGTTCTTTGTTCTCACGAGGCGTCTGATGATTTGGCAAAGGAATCTGGTGATTTTACTCGTCACAAAAATGCCACGTGGAAAGTCACAACCCAGGCGCGGGGGCAAGGTGTCCGAGATGACCGTAAGCCCCACTCTAGCAAAGCCTTGTTCATTTTTAAAACCAGGGCAGCCGGTTTGACCCCAGCAAAGCAGTGCTGAGACGGCGTCCCACAGCTCCCGTCTCAAACGCGACTAAGTGGGAACGTAAGACGCGTCCGTTTCATTCCAAGTGTATGCCGTTGTATTTTCTCTCTCCCTCACTTCCAGGCGATACCATTGCGGAAGAGACCCCACTTTCTGCCTGCTAACGCCGTCCTCTGGATCACATCTACCAGCCAAGGCAGAGCCCGCGTGCACCGATGCAGACTGCGCTCCTGCACCCCTCGTACCCCAGCCCCCGCCCCCATACCCACTCCGCCCCCAAGCGGGGCTCTGGTGCGCCAGGCCCTTTATATGCACTTCCTGCTACACACACGTTCCTCCAGAAGAGCAACCTGAGGGCAGGGAGATGATGAGGAGAGATCAGCGGTTCTCGGCGGCGTGTGGTCCCCGGGCCCCTGAAACTTTCACGGGGTCTGTGAGGTCAAAACCGTTTTTATAAGACCAAGGCGTTACTTAGGGATCTGGCTCACAATGACATCTGTACTCCCTGCTTTGCACCGTGCGGAAGGTGGGAGTGCCAGTGCCCGAGTCCTCGCCTCCCGCGGTCACCGCGCTCTCCCCCGCACGCGCCGGGCAAAGCCCAGAGGCCAGACTCGCTGAGCGGTGGCCTCAGGGAAGCAGAAATGCCCAATCCCCTTAAATCTCGGCCGCTTTAACATTCTGTGTGACGACACGCGGCGAGCTTGCGCACGGAGGCACGTCTGCTCCAGGAAAACGCTACGTGGTGGGGCTTCAGAGAGAACCAGCCACCCTTGTCATGGAGCGTCGATCGTTTGTGCTTGGAGGAGTGACCAACTGCTTATTCAGACTTGGGTATTTGGTCGGCGTTTCCTTGAAAATGAAGTGAGCCTCAAGGAAAGCGACTGACAAGTATTCACCGTCAGTGATAAAATGTGAGCTTCTGGGCAAAAACTGGACTCTGGGGGAACTTGTACCCGCCCCCACGAACTTGGGCAGCTTAAGGATTCTCCTGATGAAATCGGTGATGGCATTACCAACGGTGATCTTTTTATCTTACACGATCATGACTGGGCCACTATTTGGAAGATCTGCATATTTTCTGGGTCTTGGGCGCCTGGGTGGCTCAGTCGGTTGAGTGTCTGACTTCGGCTCAGGTCACGATCTCGTGGTTCATGAATCTGAGTCCCGCACCGTGCTCTGTGCTGACAGCTCACAGCCTGGAGCCTGCTTCCGGTTCTGTCTTCCTGTCTCTCTGCCCTTCCCTCGCTCATGCTCTGTCTCTCTCTCTTGCTCTCTCTCTCTCTCTCAAAAATAAATAAACATTAACATTTTTTTTTTTACTTCTCAGTCTTCATACCCCATATGGTAAGGGTTAGCATGAACCCACATAAACCAAAGCTTTTTGGGGGTTCTCCACAATTTTTGACAATGTGAAGGGGTCCTGAGACCAAAACGTTTGAGAATTGCTGTTATGTTTAACAATCGTCTGATAAGATCAGTTAAAAGATTAAAAAAAAAAAAAAAGAGAGGCAAAAAAAGGCAAAAAAAAAAAAAAAGGAATCTATTTACTGTTCCCGGGGCTCCCGTGCTGGGTGCCGGGAGCGAGCTTCAAGTGGTTACACTGTGGAGATCATCGGCCACGCTCCCATTTGGGAACAGGAACTGACAGCCTCAGAGACTTCTGGGAGTGTCCTAACCCGTGCTGCAAGTGCCTTATCCAGCCAGTGGCAGAGCCGCGGGATGGCGTCCGGTCTGAATCCAAACCAGGTGCCGACTCCTCACCCCCTGCACCGAATGCTCAAAACCAGGCGAAACAGTCAACAGCGTTATGCATCAGCCAGCGTTTCTTTGGGGGCAGAAAGCCTTGGAAAACCCACAGGCGGCAGGCAGCCATCCAGGGCCATGCAAGCCATCGCCGAAAGGTGCCAAACCAAAAATCCTCTCCTTGACAGAAGACAACCCAAGGCCCGGAGGCCAGATGGGGATTCGGTGAACAGCCCACAGGGCGAGAGCCAGGCTCCTGACCCAGGGCTGTTCCACCCCGACAGTTTCCCCCGGAAACTTGCCTCCTCCCCAAACACGCTGCCCCTTCTGACGGGCCAAAGGCAGGAAGCGCAGAGGAGAAGCTGGCGGGGCAGCCGCAGGCTACAGGAACACCACCTCCCAGCCCCAGCCCTCTGCTGCTCTCGGAAGGAAGGCTTCTCGTCGTCAGACCCAGTTTTTCACGAGAAGCTAGAGATCTGAATTTTGAGTGCAGATGCCGTAGTTTAAACACTTCACTTAGAATGCAGTTCTCTGGGGGCGCCTGGGTGGCGCAGTCGGTTAAGCGTCCGGCTTCAGCCAGGTCACAATCTCGCGGTCCGGGAGTTCGAGCCCCGCGTCAGGCTCTGGGCTGATGGCTCGGAGCCTGGAGCCTGTTTCCGATTCTGTGTCTCCCTCTCTCTCTGCCCCTCCCCCGTTCATGCTCTGTCTCTCTCTGTCCCAAAAATAAATAAAAAACGTTGAAAAAAAATTAAAAAAAAAAAAAAAAAAAAAAAAGAATGCAGTTCTCTGGTTCTGGCTCTCTAGACTGAGGCATTCTCTCCCTTGCAGATCTTTACCCATACGGTGTGCCTGAACACATCTAACTGTCCCAAAGGTTAGTTTATCTGGTCTTCAAAAAGAAAAAGGAAATCCACAAAGGAAGAGGATGCTTAGCTTAGGAAGATGCATGTATGGGGAGGGCAGGGCCCCTGTAGGAGCCGGCACGGGGGGAAGGTGACCCGGTAACGCCAGGGGCAGATTGTCTCGGTGTGGCCGACTGGACCGTCCCTTGTTCCGGTAACTGTGGCACTTGCTCCCGGCTGGGTCATCGGACCGGCAGACGTGACGGGCACCGCTGGGTGAGCACGCTGCTGCTGAAGCCGCGTGGAAAGGTCACTCGAGTGGTGCAGAGACCACACGTCCGCGGTGACAGAGGACGCCAGCCGTCACGAGGGGCTTGCCTCCCAGGAAGAACGGGCTCACTGACTTCGTCTCCTCGTTACGAGCGACAGCTGAGCGGCCCGGCGCGGGACGGGGCGGCGTCCCGGTCAGAACAGAGAAGCGGCCTTCGTGGCCCACTCGCCGCAGCCTGGAGCCGGCGGTTAAGGAAACAAACATCCAGCTCTCTTCCAGCCCCGAACACGCAGGGACTTACAGAAAAATGGAGGGAGTACACTGAGGATGCGAAGATTCACGGAGGCCGGGTGGTACTCTGCGGAGGGATCGGTTAGCTCTTCGGGTTTCCTTCCCGTCACATGTGATGCCCTCAGACAGCAGTGGTGGGAGATGACTTTCCACGACGAAACTCGCCTGGCTTCTGGTCTTCCGCGGGGAGCGCCGTGTGAAGTGTGGCTCCAGCCTGCCCACCCGATTCCGCCTGAGAACGAGCGGATGTCTGATTTCCACCCGCCGCCGTTTTCACATCCGCTTGCCAAGCGGCCGCCGGGCCACTCGTTGGCAAATGGCACGCGCCCTGAGCGCACTGGGGCGGCTGGACCCGGTGGGTGCGCTTTAATGAAGGAGCTGGTGCCAGTGACCCGGGCAGGGCTTGATGAGACACGTACCCTTTCAAAAAGGACTTCTCCTTCCAGTTCGGTGGCGCAGTAGACGGATTCTCAAAGGTCACGGTGTCTGAGAGAAATACTCGGGTCTTTCTGTTCTTAATTTACAGTCTGAACGTGGCAGTGTTGTAACAAGGGCCTCTTACTTTGCCAAAGGCATAAATGCGAGACTGTAAATGATAGAACAACTCAGGGGAAACCGTGTATTTCCCCATGTTCCCAACTAATCAGAACGGTCCAACTGTTACGCTTCTTACATCTTCTCTGCACCGTCCCTGTAGGCCACACAGGCAATGGCAGGGCAGGGGGAGGGGAGACTGTGCTTGGGGGGGCTCGAGGGCTGTGGTCCCAAGCTGCTCCCGACAGCCAAGCTCACTGGGCAAAGACACAAACAAATCACAGGGAGGCCTGGAAGTGAAGGAACTCAGCCCCAGCTGCGAGAGACAGTAAAATGCTACCGGGCACTGTCTCCAGCCCCGACATTTCTTCCACAGGGAGAATTCAGAGAGGTTTAACTTTCAAAAACACTTTTTTTTTCACGTGACCAACTACGTATATCTTGGAAATGTGACTTTGACAGACACGAGGTGTGTTCAGAAGAATAAGGGCCCCCAAAGATGCCTGTGTTCTCATCCCGGGAACCTGTGACTGTCCCAGAACGCGGCCAGGGGGAATTCAGGGCACAGACAGACCCGAGCTGGCTGATCTTACATGAAGAGAGCAGCCAGGCTGTCCAGAGGGGCCCACCGTGCTCACGAGGGTCTGAGAAAGCACCAGAAGGCAAGCAGCAGAGGGACACGGGCAGATGCTGGGTGGTGAGCTTTGAAAACACAGGACACGGCCATCAGCTGAGGAGGCCAGAAGGCCAGGAAGCGGACTCTCCCCTGGAGCCTCCAGAAGGAACGCAGTCAGGCTAACACTGGTTTCATAAGGCCCATTCAGGAATTCCGACCTCCAGTGACTGTGTTGTGTTTGCGGTAACTCGTTAGAGCAGCTCCGGGAGCTGGTGGACTTGTCTTACTAACACTATTACCCCTAAAGAACACATTTTCCCCCTCTGCCTCGGTGTCCCCAGCGTTACACGTGATTCTTCCACGCCACCCACATGCGCTTAAAGGGCTCCGACACCCAGAACTGTGACTGCAGCGGCCACCAGAGGGTCCCCCCTCGGCATCGCCCGCACCCCACCCACACGCCCTCCGCCAGCAGCCCGGGCGTCCCTGGGGCTCTGCCCAGTACTTTCTGGTATAAGGGAACCAGACACGGAGGCTCGGGGAGCCTGCAAGGGAAAGCAATCAGGAGGCTGTCTGACGGGACCTTCCGTGGGGGCGGTCCCCGTGGAAGAATGCATGGCCATTTTAAACGCCCTGTCCCCTCCACGTGGTCCTTGGGAAAAGCCAGCGTGGAACACAGAGGTTGGGAAAGCAAATCACGTCCACGATGCCGCTGAGTATTCGTCTTTAAAATTTATTGACGTGCTTTCCCACAAGGATGGCAAAGAGTGGCTCGACGCGTCTGCTCGGAAAGTGACTCACTGCCACCGAGTCCCAGGGCTTCTCCTGCGGGGCCTAGAGGACGCGGTCAGCTTACAGGAACCTGATCCCGGCACCAAACTGCACACCGTCGCATATCCTAAAAAAGCAAAGGGCAGAAAGTCAACACCTTGGCTGCTCTGCTCACGCCCCCGGCATCATGAGACCACAAACGGGCACCGGCCTTCCAGAACCATCGGTGGACTGGCCCGTCTCCTGGGGGCCCCACCCCCCCAGCCCTGCGGCTTCCTCCTCTGCTGGCTTAAGAACCAGCCTTTGGAGGACAAACAAATGGTTAAGATGAGCGGGCACAGATCCCTCCTTCGTGCCTTTCATGTCCTCCAGTCCTTCCCCCAGAGGCAAAAAGCAAAGAAGGACCTAGGAGAGAAATGTTTACAATAAGAAAACCCCTGAGGGAAAAACAACAGCTTTGGGTTTATTTCTAAGGCTGCCGGGCAAGCAGCGAGTTGTGAGAGGCTGGCTATGCGGAGCAGAGCGGTGACAAGAGAGGTGACCCACCTGGAAGCCACAGAGGTGGCTGGGGAAGGTGGGGACAAAGCACAGCCCTCAGTGGGGTCGGGGAGGCCAGGAGGAGGCAGAGCAGGGAGGCTGGCGGAGAGAGACGGTGCAGGAGAAATGAGGGGGAGGGGACGCCGGCGGAATTTGGGCCGCCCGGGCTCTAGAAGGATTCCGGGGGCCAACGGCCGCGGCAGCGTCCCAGCCCCACAGGGAGAACCTGCTCCTGACCCAGGAAAAGGACGGGTGCAAAGGAGTCGCCCTGGCGACAATGCTGATGACAGGCTGACACTCCACAGGTTTTATTCTGTGGGTTTTACTCCACGTGCGGCCGGCAGACCACAGGGCCCATTTTCAGATAAGCGACAGGATGCGCGAGGCCCCAGTCGCAGCAGGAGAGCGGGACCCCGTGCCCAGACACAAGGGCACCTGCGGCCCGGCTGCCTGAGCCCAGAGGGCCCGAGGCGAGGGGCCTCCTGTCTGCGCGAAGGCAGGGTTGCGGCCCGGCCACACCCAGGGGAGGAGACCCGGCACCCATGCGGCGGACCCCACGCTGGCACAGGGCTGGTCGTGGTGCGGAGGGCGGAGCCCGAGCCGGCCCGCGGCACTGCCCACCTGGAGGCCGTGCCCAGGGGCTGGACCCCTGCTGGACACGGGCAGAGGGGCCTGGCCCGGGGACGTCAACGCCAGGAAGCAGAAGCTTCGAGGAAAAATGGTTTTCTGAGCCCAAATGGCCGCTGACAGCGCATTCATGGGACACGGTGTTTTCCCAAGTTGTGGACAATTCCCAGAAGATGGGCAACGAGGGTGGCTCCTCTGTTCTGAGGAAAAGTCGGCATTTTTATCGTCATAACACCTGTGCCCTTGCCCAACCTCAGGGTTTATGGCGTATGAAAACCAGCGGGAAGTTTTTCTTCTTCAACCTGCGAGTGAGGGAACAGGACATCCAACCCGTGAGAGGCTCGAGGCAGGCCCGTCGCCATCGCTGGGACCCCTGCGGCACCCCTGCTCGCGGGCCAACTGCATTCGCAGGGGTGCTCCAGCCAGAAGGGACGGGGGCCCCTGTGGTCTACGGTAAACCGCACCAATGTCCTTAGAAACGTGAAGATATACAGCCCCAACCAGGGCTGCGTTTATGAGTTAGTTCTGCTCGAACCTAAGTGATTTGTTTTGTATTTTACACCCTGGGGTCCATGAAAGCCGTCCCTACCTGCACTCACTCCTCAGACAGACGCCTGAAAATAAGCTACAAGTCCGTCAAGCCCCGGCTTTCGGGCACAAGCAAAGGCTCGTTCACTCGAACCGCATTTGGAGCCCGTCCCGGCGCAACAAAGAAAACCTCCCCCCATGAACACACCAGCGTCGCAGGGTTACAAGAGGCCACACGTACCTTCCCGTCATGTGTCCACCTCAGAAGGAGGTCCTCCGAATCTCCCCAGGGCCCCTTCCCACCCCGGGGTTGCGAACGGGCCTGGCCGCGTGCCCTCCAGTGCCACCGTAGACGATGACCCTGCCTGCACCCTGCCCGCCTCCAACTCAGCACCGTGAGGGCCGCCACGGGGTCTCGATGAAGGTCACGCCGGGGGACAGGCACAGACCCCAGGGACACGGGAACACCAGGTGCCAGCCGAGACACGGGGAAGGTGGTGGCGAACCAGGCAGACGAGGGCCAGAACTCGAAGCCCTCGCGTGTGCGCCCGAAGTGAAAAGGAGAGAGACGATGTGAGACTACAGCAACCGGGCCCAAGGGCTGCCCGAACCTCCCTCCTGCGCCTACACGAGGACAGTCCTGGCGCCCCTGGCACTTCGCGCTTACACACCTGGGCTCGGGCTGCTCTGCGGTCTGGAGTGCCCTCCCCTGCAAGTCCCCAGCTGTTCGTGTCAGAAAGCTTCATCCCGGAAACCACCTCCCCCAGGAAGCCCTCGGACACCCTCCCCAGGTGGGAGGAACCTCTTCCTCCTCTTTCTCCTCCTCGCGGTGCATGTCTGTCTCAGGAGCCCCCCCATGTTCATCCCTGAGTCTCTGGGGGCCACACTCAGGGAGACTGGAGCCACAGAAGACGGGTAGGTCTCAGACAAGTGTGCCTGTCACAAGTCCCCCCCCCCACCCCCCCCCCCCGGTATGAAACGCAGCCAACATTTCTAAGCCGTTTCCGTTTGTGTAAAGGCCTGAAATGCTAATTATAGAGCCTGCGTGAAGAGTGGGGGGAAACCTACAGGTGATTCTCACACACACACACACACACACACACACACCATCCCTGTCCTGCGACTGCCTAACTTCAGAAATGAAGATTAAACTGTGACGATATCACTCAAGCTTCACAAAACGCCCACCTGGATAAAACGTCACAACAAAGCCACTCGTGGGGTAAAAGCGGGTCCCACATCCCCGGGTGCCAGGCTGAGCCTGCGTAGGGGACACTGCAGCACCTGCTGCGACCGCCACGATCGGGGGCCACAGAGCAGAGCCGGGCGGGGAGGGCGGTTTCCTCATGTTTGGGTCTTTAAATACCACATGCACAGCATGCCTCTTCCTCCCAGAAGAAACCACACTTGAGATTTGTGTCTGAAACAGATTTTCCAACTCAGAGAGAGGCAAAGCTGAAAGGTGAGCGGAAGCATTCTCTGTGAGGATTCTGTGAGTGGAGGAAAGCCTGGGGGCGGCTCCGGAGCCGGGTTACGGATCCTGGGAGCACAGCGACATCCAGTGGCCTTGAACGGCAGCGGGAGGGCTGAGCTGAAGGACAGGAGGCCCCACAGCCCCAGGCACTGGTCCCAAGTCATGAGGAGGCCGGGGTGAGACAAGGCAGGGCCCGCCAAGAGGCCACACATCTCCTGCCATCTCAAAACTGGCCGAGAGAGGAGCAGTCAGTTCTTGGCGGCCGATGGTCACTTGGTTACACAGATGGTGTAGCTACAGCCAAAAGCCCACGTGCACTTCTTTCTAATACAAAGCAGTTAGAACGTACGCACTTACATAATTCGCACTAACATTAGCACAATTAATACACACTGAGTGTCATGGAAACAAGCTATATAATCTCTGAAATGAGAAACTACAGAATTTGAGTTTGAATAAGGAGATCTTCCAAGAAGACGAGTGAGGAAGAGGTGATTTTTCTCTTTCCGTGATTAGTACACGAGGTGCAGAGGGGCGCCTGGGTGGTTCAGTCGGCTAAGCGTCCAACTTCGGTTCAGGTCATCATCTCACGGTTCGTGGGTTTGAGCCCGGCGTTGGGCTCTGTGCTGACAGGTCAGAGGCTGAAGCCTGCTTTGGATCCTGTCTCCCTCTCTCTCTGCCCCTCCCCTGCTTGTGCGCTCGCTCTCTCTCTCTCTCTCTCTCTCTCTCTCAAAAATAAATAAACATTAAAAAAAAAATACTCGAGGTGCAGAAAAGCCAGTGTGGGGATGAGACCACACCTGGTCTCTCAGAGGACTGGGGGGGTGGGGGGGTGGTCCGTGCTCACGTGGTTTTGGTGCAGAGGAAAAGACACAAGTTCTGGCCCCCGCTTCTGCCGCAGACCCTCTGCTGGCCCCGCCGAGGCTGGCCGTCCTCACCTGTCAGCAGGGCTAACACCCTCCTCTGCACAGAGCTGTCAAGAGGCTTCTATAACAAAACCAGGGGCTTCGCGCGGCATCTCGTGCAAGGTAAGTGTTCAATAAATACGAATGATCGCCTTCCCTCCGCAAACGTTCTCGTGGCTCTCGGAAGACACAGAGTGGGTCTCCCTCGGCGCGGCCGGTCCGCAAGCAACAGCCACACCACGAGAGCGCGTCAGGGATGCAGTGTCAGGGCCACCCCAGACGGAGGCACACGACACTTTGAGAAGCGCGGGCTCAGGGGGCCTTAGCACCCACATCCGACCTCATCCTGGTGTTGGCGTGGCCTCGACACCTGCACGGCTGGTGCTCCCAGTTAGCGCCTGGTGGTTAAGCCAGGGAGACCCGCATTCGCACCTGTGGTGGGAAGAAGGCTTTGCAGAAAGCAGCCTGTAGGACTAGGCTCATTTACCTGAGACTGTAAAGGTATGGAAGCTGCTAGAAAGGTACCGAACGTGAAAACCTTGCTCTAGGAGAAAAATTCCCGTTTTCACATTTCATTATCTCTGAAATCGGGAAACCAAAATCCCGTCTACAGCACCTCAGACGCGGCCAGGGGGCGGCCAGTGCGTAGGCGGAGGGAAGATGTCTCTGAAGGGAACACGCTTTGCTTCCTGCGTGCAAAGGGCCACGGCGAGTCCACGAGGCCCAACGTGAGCGATAACCAGCATTTACGCACAGCACGCTGAGCACTGCTCCAAGTGCCTCCCGCACATTCATTCATCCGGGCAAGGTCACCAGGGCCCATTCTCTGGGCAGGAAGACTGAGACCAGAGAGGCTAAGTCCCTCACCCTGGGTCACACAGCCACAGAAGCACCGAGCCTGGACAGCGGGGCTCCCGCACAAACACGGGGTGGAGGGGAGTCATCTACGGCAGGCACCGGAAGGAAGGGCGCTAACGTCACTGGGAGCCAGGGCGGCCCTAGAATCAGCCTCCCTGTTAGAGCCTGAGGAGCAGATACCTGTACGGGACCCGGACAACAGATCCTGAACTGCACCTAACAGCTAGTGCTTTCTTTTTGTATGTTTTTTTCTTTTTTTTAATTTATTTTGAGAGCACATGCACGCGCATGTGAACGGGGAAGGGGCAGAGACAGAGGGAGAGGAGAGAATCCCAAGCAGGCTCTGTACTGTCCGCACAGAGCCCGATGCGGGGCTCGATCTCACGAACCAGAAGATTGAGACCTGAGCTGAGGTCAAAAGTCGGGACGCTCAAACCAGCTGAGCGGCCCAGGCGCCCTGAGAAGGAGTCCTTTCTCAAAACCTGGCGACGAGGCTACCCTCTAGAAAGCACCACCACCGACCACGTCGAAGTAGAACACAGTGGGAGGAAAGCCAGTAGCCTTAAGTCAGGACAATCTCCAACGTCATGCTTGAGACTCGGGCTATGACTCAGACAGCACCGCCACTCGGTGGCCACGTAAGTGCAGAAAGAACACAGAGAAGAGAAAAACACAGCCTACGGTACTGAAGTATCAACATGAAAATGACAAGAGACAGTATAAACACTGTTACGGGCAGAATGTTTATGTCCCCCCCAAGTTCCTATGTTAAAGCCCCAACCATGAGATGGTATCTGGAGGGAAGGTCTCTGGGGGGTAACTGGGTTTAGATGAGGTAATGAAGGAGGGGTCCCCACAGTGGGATTAGTGTCTGTATAAGAAGAGGCCTCACAGGGCTGGTGTGCTCTCTCTGCCATGTGAGGACACAGAAAGAAGGCGTCCATCTACTGGCCAGGAAGAGGGCTCTCGCCGGGAACGAAGTGGCCAGTACCCTGCTCTTGGGCTTCCCAGCCTCCAGAAGCGCAAGACTAAGTGTCTGCTGTTTAAGCCCTACCATCTGTGACATTCCGTCAAAGCAGCCTGATGTAACGCAGACCAGGACGATACTTCTGGCCTTCTTACAACGTATATGGTGGATACCATATAAACCAAGAAATGGAATTGATCTGTGTGACCATAAATGACCTCAGGCCACAAGCAACCACGCAATATTGAACAAATCTTGCTTAGTAAGGGGGCTGGTGGAGAAAGGCCAAGATGGCGGGTTCCTCTGCTCCCAAGAGAAGGCTCTGGAGAACGAGTCCCCTGTGGCCAGGAGCAAAGCCTTGTCCATTCCAGTGCTGAGTTCCTGGCCTGCAAAGTCACGCACCAGAAATACCTCATTCCATTTTTAACAAGCAGGATCGATAATGCCTCATCAACTCCTCCAGCCAGACCCGGACCTCATTATTTGGTAACAGGGAGTGCAAACAGGGTGAGAAGGGGGATGGGAACACGTCATATTTTTCCTCCAGACTGGATGGAGGAAAACACCATGGAGAAAAATATTTTTTCATTTTTTTTTTTTAATTTTTTTAAAGTTTATTTATTTTTGAGAGAGAGAGAGAGAGCGTGAGCATGAGCAGGGGACAGCAGAGAGAGAGAGACACAGAATCTGAAACGGGCTCCAGGCTCCGAGCTGTCAGCACACGGCCCGACGCAGGGCTCGAACTCCTGAACCGGGAGATCATGACCTGAGCCGAAGTCAGACGCCCAACCGACTGAGCCCCCAGGCGCCCCTACTTTCATTGTTTTGCGAGCTATTCCGCAATTTTCTACTAAAAATCTTGACTCTTAAAGGCCACGGACAAAATGATTAGCCAGGTGCAAACCAAAACAAGATGACTAGCCGGTACAACAACGTAACCGCGGGGAAGAACTCTGAGCACTTACCTGTCCCCCTTCTGCACGCCCATGGGGACACAATAATTAAGTTCCAGCCGGGCGATGTTGCCGAGCCTGAGGACGATCCCGGCACCGTAGGACCAGCGGATGCACTCAGCCAGCTTACGAATGTGAGCCTTGGGGCCCTCCCCTGGAAAGAGGAAAGAGGAAAGAGGATGTGACCTCACGTGAGCTGTCCTCAGACAGGCCCTGGCTCTCTTCCCTGCCATGTGGCCTAGCTATTCAAGGAGAACACGTGAAGTGGGTCTAGGGCTGAAATCAAGAGAGGGCTTGGGAGCATACTTCCTCTCACTGCCCCGGAAGCAGTTCTCCGGGCCCAGCACATACTGTCCCCTTGGCCTGAAAGGGCAGTTCCCCAGCACCCGACCACCAGCACCACTCCTGCTCCACGCCTCTGTCTGAGGGCCTTGTCTTCCAGGGAGCTCTCCAGACACCTCTTCACAACCCCCTAACCGGATGCGTTGGCCCTCAGTCTCCTCCGCCCCGAGCCCCGTGAGGAGGAAGCAAACCCAGCTCAGTTCTGTGGCCGTAATGACCAGCACAGAGCAGGTGCTCCAGAAATGTCTGCTGAGTGAATGTGTAAGCAGATTTTTGCAGGACAGCATCTGATGACGATTTTTCACCTGTGTTCCATTCACCAATTTTATTCTGAGCACCACGTCAGGCATCGTAAGGAGTTTTTGTAAGGCAAGGCCGTCTCTAAACGTAAAGACTACGAAATCTAACACAGAGGCCACGCGCGCCGTGCTTTAAACACAAAGGCCACGGTGCCGCGGCGGTCTGCGAGCCCCCCAGGCCTTACCGTAGTTGAGATTGCAGAGATTCCCCGCGTTGAGGAAGAAGTGTGTTCGGAAGAGTTCTCCGAAGCCGCCCTGGCCTGGCCGGAAAGGCAAGGGGGTGTACAGGTGCAGGCCGCCAGCCCAGTACGCTTCTCCGCCCAGGTAGTCTCCTAGTCAAGGAACAGGTGCAGAGAAAACAAAGGCTCACGTGTGCAGAATCACATTGAAGCCCCACAAGCTGTACGAGCGAGGGTGTGTGTGTGTGTGTGTGTGTGTGTGTGTGCACGCACGTGCGCGCAGGCCACACACTGCGCAAGCTCGCCAAGTCCCCGTGCTGGCCACCTCACTTTGTTTCTTTTATTTTCCTCTTTTTAAAGTTTATTTTTTTACTTAGAGTGAGTGAGTGCACTCGAGAGTGGGGGAGGGGCAGAGAGGGAGGGAGAGGGAGGGAGGGAGAGCAGGAATCCCAAGCAGCCTCCCTGCGGTGCAGAGCCTGACGCGGGGCTTGATCCCACAAACCGTGAGACCACGGCCCGAGCCGGAATCAGGAGTCGGGATGCTCAACTCACTGAGCCATCCAGGGGCTCCACGCTGGCCTCACCTGGTGCATTTCTTTCTCACCTGGTTTACTTTATAAGCTTGGACTGGAAGAACGATGCTAGTGTCGTTTAGAAAAGGATGACATGAGAAATGTATCCTATCTGTAGAGTACGCGGGATAAGGCGAGAGAGCTCTTGGAAATCGCCTTTTCCACGACTGCTAGGTTACCGGATCGCGGCCGCCCGGCAAAGGAAGTGGATTCCTCTGCCACAAGTTCAAGAGCACAACACGGGCCAGCACGCAGGACGGGGCTCTGCGGTGTCGGGAAACGGCCGTCCGTGCTCGTCATCAGAAGGTCCAGCGCGCCCACTGCCCGCGGTGTGGGGAAGCAGCAGGCCCGGCTCCACATGCGCAGGGCAGGGGCCCATGGCTGACGGTTCGTAGCTGCCTACGGTTTGCTTGCTTCTTTTTGACCGAGGTTACTTTGGCCAAAATTGAAGGCTATCCACTGAGACATAAATGTATTATTTCTAAAAAATGCTCCCATCCAGTCCTTTTTAACTATAAACGACTATGATGTTAAACCAACAAGAAAACAAAAATAACCCTGAATGTTTATACTTTGTTGCAAGACGCTATTTGTAGAGCCTCTTGCTCAGTACTCTTTAATACAAAATGACGGAATCGTGAAAAAGAAAACCGTGGTGTCTCCAAGATTAACCTCAAGGAACAACCTGCTTGTTCATCCAAAGACCAGCCATCTCCTCAGTCCCTGGTCTAGTACCGACCTTCCAGAGGGAACAAAAATGACCAGTAACAGGAGGTCAGCTGTGTTTGTTTGCCAGTTCCCAGTAACTGCCCACCTTTTAAACAACCTATTTTATTCTGGTCATAAAAGTAATACACTCACTGCAGAAAATCTGGTAAGTCTAGGGAAGTAGAGACAAGGGGAAATATCTTTTAATTTCTTTTTTCTAATGCGTATTTATTTTTGAGAGAACGTAAGCAGGGGAGGGGCAGAGGGGGGGGACAGAGGATAGAAGCGGACTCTGCACTGACTGGCAAGCTGACAGCAGTGAGCCAGATGTGGGGCTCGAACTCACAAAACCGCAAGATCACGACCTGAGCCGAAGTCGGACGCTCAACCGACTGAGCCACCCAGGTGCCCCTGTCTTTTCATCTCTACTATTAAAACACTCAATCAGCTAACATGCTGGTGTCTTTCACCCAGCGAAGTGTGATGAATCCTTCAGAAAATGAAATGTGAGTCATCACATACATACACGTATAGTTTAGTCCTGCTTTTAAAAAGCTGGTTTAATAGTTGGAAACGTGATTTCAATGCCTGAATAATCACTTGTGTACCACACTTACCTATTCCTGTCTACTGTCATATTGGTGTCTAACTTCTGGACACAGGTGGACACTAACCCGTGGAGTCCCCTGCACGCACATTTAAACCCTTGTCGTGCAGCACAGTATGCACACAGCAAAGTATGCACGTCCTAAGCACACAGCTCGGTCAGTTTCCCCACAGGGAACACACCCAGACTGAACAACAGGCGTGTGCAGCCCTCAGAAGTCTCCGCTCTCCTTGCTGACCACTCCCCTGCTGTCCGAGGCACAGATCGCTCCAGCCTGTCTCTAAACTTTACGTGGATCGAATCCCATCTGACGCCTCCCCTGGGCCTGGCTTTGCTGTTGTTGATTTTGCACATTTCTGAGGCTCATTCCTGCGTATTCGGCCAGGGGCTCTTGTTCACTCAGCCTCCTCGCTGGGTCGTAGTCCACGGGGTGAAGATACCGCTATTGCTCGCCCACTCCAGGGTCGACGGGCATTTGGTTTCTAGTTCTCAGTCTGGAGCTGTTATTAACAGTCCTCGCACATTTTAGGCTCTTGATACGGACTATGAAATATCAAACTACTTTCACTAAAAGTTATACAATTTACGTTCCTGCCCATAGACTCTTCCCAAGGGCCTAGCTGATTGGGAACCATGCAGACTGTCATTGTGTTTTAATTTTCAGGCACATGATAAACTCCTAAACTTCCATAGAGTCACTATATAATACTTCCTTGTAATGAAAAGGGTAACACTACCCCTGATGTGTTACTTCTCTTTAAAAAAAATGACACACTAATAAACTACTCTAAAAACAAGTGACAAGAAATGTATACTCTGTCCAAAAATTTATGCACAGGGCAGCCATTATTTGTCACACTACAGAACGGAGACAACAAAGATACTAAAAGAACAGTTCAGAAAATCAGGGCCCAAGACTTTGTAATGGAATAGCACACATCCGTTCAAAGGATGTTTTTCAAGTTTTTAGTAACGTGCGGAAATACCTCGGATAGAGTGTCAATATCGGAAAGGGTTCTAGAAAACAGGAATTCTCACACTCTGCGGCCCAAGTATGGCTGAAACAGGCTTTCCAGAGAGCAACGCAAAGCTTTAAAACATTCAAAATCCTTGACCTAGCAATTCCACACCTACAACTTCACATCATAGAGTAAAACTTAGACAGGAGCATAGAGACTCAGCTTATTCACGGATACACTGTTTCCTGATCGTGCGGAAAAAAGAAGGCCTGAATGTCCAACGCTTGGGGTGTGGTCTGGGAAGATGAGAGTATGGCAACAGGATGAGATGCGCGGCCGTGAAAACCGACCAGAGTTTTGTCTCCCCGACTCACCGCTCGCGGGAGTGCAAACGCCGTGCCATCTTGGAAGACGGTCTGGCAATCTCGTACGAAGGCAACACACTTTTCTCCTCCGACGCAGCAACCGCTTGAACTGCTATTTCCCCAGGTCAGTCGAAAGCTGTGGTTTTATGTCCAGACAAAACCTGCCCGCGAACGGAGACGGCGCAGACACGCAAGGAACGCCGCTCGGCAGTAGAAGGACACGAGCAAACGCGCCGCAAGAGACCCGGAGGAACCTCGGGGAGGCCGGTGTGAAAGGGGCGCGTACTGCAAGATTCCAACTACGCAAGCCTCTGGAAAAGGCCGAACCGTGGAGACAGGAGGCGGCTCGGGGGTTGTCAGGCAAGGGGCGGGGGAGGGTGGAACCCTGGAGGGCGCCGTAACGGTGGCTGCGTGCCAGAACCCACGGAACGCCACAGCACACAGCGGGAGCCCGAATGCGGACGGGGGATTTAGTGAGAATGCGTCAGTACTGCCTTACGACGGCAACTTGACCTCGGGGTTGTGAGTTCAAGCCCCACGTTGGACGCGGAGATGACTAGAAAACTAACGCGAGGGGCGCCTGGGTGGCGCAGTCGGTTAAGCGTCCGACTTCAGCCAGGTCACGATCTCGCGGTCCGTGAGTTCGAGCCCCGCGTCAGGCTCTAGGCTGATGGCTCGGAGCCTGGAGCCTGTTTCTGATTCTGTGTCTCCCTCTCTCTCTGCCCCTCCCCCGTTCATGTTCTGTCTCTCTCTGTCCCAAAAATAAATAAATGTTGAAAAAAAAAAATTAAAAAAAAAAAAAAAGAAAACTAACGCGAGACGCCGGTCATCGAGGACGCTAGGGGACGGACGTGGAAACTCTCTGTACTTTCTGCCCAACTTTTCTGTGAACCTCAAACTGCTCCCCAAAACAAAATCTACTCATTTAGAAAAGTTACAGTACGTTTAGTAAGACGAACAAAAAAAAGACGAAGGTTATTAAAAACGACGCAGAACTCGTTCCCGTAAAACTCTTCCTCGCACGCGCTCCTGAGGGCGGTGGGGGGAGCAGGTTGGAACGCAGCGGGCGGAGGGACCAGAACACCGGCGCGAAGGGGTGCTTGTTCAGACGACGAACGCTCACGCGTATCATCGCTGGGGAGCGGGACCACGGATCGGCGCGGAGCGTTTTTTACTTAGATTTTCTCATTTTTCCGCAGTTCCCTCAACAATTACCTGCCCGTGCCTGCCGTGGGATACACGCCGTGTTAGGTGTGAATTGCGCCGTGGGGAAACAGGAGCGTGTGATGCTGTGGGAACCGGAACAGAGCTGACCCCTGAACGACACGCTGCGGGCCGTGCAAGTGCACTTACACACAAATGTTCGCTAGGTACAGTTTTGTAAAAGTGTTTCCCCCTCCTCACGATTTCCTTCATAACCCTCTCTTTTCTGCAGCTTCCTTTAGTGTGAGGATAGAGTACATGAGACACACGACCTACAGAGTAAGTGACGACTGACTGTTACCAGTGAGGCCTCCGGTAGGCCATTCGTCGTGGAGTCTTTGGGAAGTCCAAAATTATGCTCAGATCACCTGCGTGGGGGAGGGGGGTGGCCCGCTTTGTTCAAGGGTCTGGCGCGCACACTTTCAAAAATGCGACGTGACCGTAATTTCGGCGCGGCGGTACCGTGAGCAGAGACTGACCTTCGCTCTGTGGCCCCACGCTGTGCATGCTGAACCCACGCACACTGGTCGGTCCTCCGAGGTAAAACCTAGAGCAGAATGGCAGATGTCACGAGGGGCGCCTGGGTGGCTCAGTCGGTTAAGCATCCGACCTCGGCTCAGGTCATGATCTCGTGGTCCGTGAGTTCGAGCCCCGCATCGGGCTCTGGGCTGACAGCTCAGAGTCTGGAGCCTGTTTCGGATTCTGTGTCTCCCTCTCTCTCTGACCCTCCCCCGCTCATGCCCTGTCTCTCTCTGTCTCAAAAATAAATAAATGTTAAAATAAAAAATTAAAAAAAAAAAAAAGAATGGCAGATGGCACAAGAAAGTCACCAGGGGAAAACCTACAAGCTACAATGAAATGCAGAAAACACTTGAGTGAGGCTCACGTCTGCTACTGCATTATCAGCGACACTGTCACATGGCAAAACTTTGAAGGACTGGGAAGACGCACAGGAGTACTGGGGCATTTCATAAAAATCTAAACCAACACCTCAAACTTCTGGGGGATATAAGTGAGATAGGAGGCACAAATAAAGACCTCTCTATAGAGGTCTATAGACCGTCTCTATAGAGACGAGGGACAGTGTGGACTGTCCGTTACAAAGGAATTATCTCCTGTCTATAAGAATTCATTACGTCACAGCTCTGTTTCAAAACCACCTCCTATGTGCTCAGTGTGACATTAAGTTTTAAAAAGGCAAGATAAAAATCATACAATAGTACAATCCCAACTTACAGAAAGCGAAAAATAATACTAAAAGAAAACAGACCAAAACAGAATTATTGTTACTCTCGGGGAGCCTAGGGGGTGCAGTTGGTCAACTGTCCGACTTCGGCTCAGGTCATGATCTCATAGTTCGTAGGTCCGAGCCCCATGTTGGGCTCTGTGCCGACAGCTCAGAGTCCAGAGCCTGCTTAGGATTCTGTGTCTCCCTCCCTCTCTGCCCCTCCCCTGCCTGCTCGCTCGCTCTTGCTCGCTCTCTCTCTCTCTCTCAAAAGTACACATTTAAAAAAGTAATAAAACAAAAATAAAACAAAACTTCATTTTGTTCAAAAATAAAACAAAAAATCATATTCTTCACAGGGCTCCTTAGATGCAAACAATGAAACATTAAAATGTAGCTTTCAAACAATTTCTCATGATGTGGTCAATGGTTTACTCCACAATTTCTTTTTTTTTTTAATTTTTTTTTCCAACGTTTTTTATTTATTTTTTTGGGGACAGAGAGAGACAGAGCATGAACGGGGGAACAGAGAGAGACAGAGCATGAACGGGGGAGGGGCAGAGAGAGAGGGAGACACAGAATCGGAAACACGCTCCAGGCTCTGAGCCATCAGCCCAGAGCCTGACGTGGGGCTTGAACTCACGGACCGCGAGATCGTGACCTGGCTGAAGTCGGACGCTCAACCGACTGCGCCACCCAGGCGCCCCCTCCACAATTTCTTTAAAACTTTTTAAAAAGCAGGGAGAACACAGGGGCACCTGTTTTGGCTCAGTCAGTGGAGTATGCAACTTTTGACCTTGGGGTTGTAAGTTCGAGCCCCATGTTGGGTATAGGCATTACTTAAAACGAAAGTTTTTTTTTTTTTTTTTTTTTAACGTTTGCTTATTTTTGGTAGAAAGAACACAAGGGGGGGTAGGAGAAGAGAGAGGGAAACACAGAATCGGAAGCAGGCTCCAGGCTCTGAGCTGTCAGCATGGAGCTCGACGTGGGGCTGGAACCCACAGACCATGAGATCATGACCTGAGCCGAAGTCGGTCGCCCAACCGACTGGGCTACCCAAGGGCCCCAAAACTAAAATCTTTAAGGGGCACCTGCGTGGCTCAGTCGGCTAAGTGTCCGACTTCGGCTCAGGTCATGATCTCATGGTTCATGGGTTGGAACCAGGTGCTGGCAGCTCGGAGCCTGGAGCCTGCTTCAGATTCTGGGTCTCCCTCTCTCTCTGCCCTCCCCCCATTCATGCTCTGTCTCTCCATCTCTCCCAAAGATAAACATTAAAAAAATAAATAAATAAAATCTTTAAAACAAAATGTAAAACAATTAAAAGCAGAGAGACCACAAAAGCGTATGCAAATTATAGTATGTTGACAACATAATGTGCATGTGAACACACACATGCACACACACGCGCGCACAAACACACACACACACACACACACAAGCACACGTCCACAAATAACAGACTGGAAGGAAATAATTCCAAATGTTAACTCTGTTGATCACCGAGCAGGATTTTTTTTTTTTACTTCCTTAAATGTCTATTTTTATGTTTCTGCAATGCGTGTGAACTATATTCTCTCATGCTCAGAAGAGAATATAAGATTTTTAATACTATGAAGTTAACTCCCTCCCCATCAAAAAAGCAAAACCTATTCAGCATGAGGTATGTTGGATATTTTGAAGTTAGCTTAAACATAAAAACTGAAATAAAATTTAAAATATTCCCTCTCCCAAATGGTTAAGGTTCTCTAAAAGAACTTGTAAGAAACCAACCAAAAAGAGCCAAAGGAAAGCATGTGCAAGATACCCCCTCGCTCATTACTCCTTACCTGTCGGCAATGCTTGAGGGCTTATCGCCAATGGGCACCAACATCCCACCCCAGAGAGATGCGGAAAACACCTGCAGAAACAGACACACAGCCAAAGTTTTCTTCCGCGCCCCTTCCCGGCGATGAGCCCCCTGGGCTGGAAACCACACCAAGATCTGGCCACAAGCAGGGGCAGAGCTCTGCGCTGGGGGCTACACGCCGGGAACATCTGGCTTGGTGACAGTCTTTTGTGGATACTCTGAAAACCTGCCACTTCCAATTTCAAACAAGACACAGGAACACAAGCAAACCCCAAGCCCAAAGCCCCAGCAGGGCGTGGCTTCCAGGGCTTTGATTCCAGGAGGGGTGAGGCTGAGCGAGGTGGGAGACACGCCCCACGCGGCCAGGGGACGGCGCCTTTCCATGTGTCCTGATCTCTAGCGGGCCCTTCGAGCCCCCAGCAGCGCTCCCCTCTTCCTACGGGCGCCCCATTCACCCCGACGGTGACACCAAAGTGGGCCTCCCTCCCGGAGGAAACCAGTTTCACCCTCACCGCGGTGCCCAAAGCCCTCTGCCACCTGGTCCAACCTCTGTCCTCCCTGCGCTCTCCCTCCTCCTCCCCCTGTGTGGCCCCGGCAGACCCTGGCTCATCCTGGAACAGGCCCCACCCGGCTCGTGCCCAGACAGCCCGTGGCTGGCTCCCCTGCTCTGCCCTGGGTTCTGCTGCCTCACCCAGGGTGCCTTCCCGGACTATCTTACAGAAGACAGCACCCACTTGGGGCCGCTTTCTCTTTACTCTGTGGTCTCATTCCTCAGGACGCTCGCCGCCTGCTAAATTGCACACACACACGGACCTGCTTGCGGGTCTCCCTTCACTAGAACGTGAGGGGGCAGGAGCCGCGTTCTACTTCCTGAGGTACTTTTGGTGCCCAGACGGTGCTGGGCAGCCGATACAGATGTGCTGGGTGAGGGGTGGTGATGAGTGACACCTGGAGACAAGCACAGGCGCTGTGAGCACCGAGCAGGAGCCCCGACCGGGCCCGGGGGTCACAGGAAGCCTGCAGGAGACGAGCCCGTGCCAAACTGTTAACAAGGCTGCGACGAGAGGCCAGCCAACAGCGGAAAGAAGGGACCCCAGCAGAAGACAAAGTACAAGCGCCTGGACGTAAAAGATCCTCGTCCTTCTGGGAGACGGACGTAAGTTTAGCAGAGCCAAAGTACGGGGAGGAGGGGACAGAGACGGGACCACAGACTGCGTGCCCCGTCAACAGCACCCCCTTCACGCAGGGCAGCGGTACCCCACGGCTGGCATTTCAGAAAGACCAGCACGTCTGCAGTGTGGAGGAGAAGGGGGAGCAGACACGGCCCAGAAAGGGACACCCCTGCCAAGGCGGGAAAGAGCGGCATGGGATTTGAGTGACACTGAGCGGCCAGAAGAGGCGGGACCTGGCGCCTGGTGGCCTTCAGGGCGAGGGCTCTGAGCGGTCAGGGCAGTCAAGGGCAGCTGGGCGGACAGGTGTGTGAGCCAGTGGACTCGGGAGCCCGGGTCAGGCACAGATTCGGGAGGGAGGGAGGAGCTGGTTTCACACGCGCCGAATTTGACGCATCTGCGAGGAGGAACACAGTCAAAAGGCCTGGCAGCACGTGACGCCGGGGGCGGGAGGGAGGACCGTGCCCAGCTCTGGGAGCACGGCACGAGGACGGAGCTGCAGCCCCAGGCGGGACGAGACGCCCCAGGGACCGTGGCTGCGTAGGACCTCTCGCCGAGAATCCAGGGGGAGTGTGACAGGCCACGACAGGACTCCACCAAGAGGAAATGGAGGGAGACCACTGAAACGACGGCACCCAGTGATGACGATGTCACGGGTTGTGGCGAGGCCCGGGGAGGGGACCCGGAGCCGCTCACTGAACTGGACAACAGCGAGGCCACTGGACCAGCAGCAGCAGCAGGGGAAAGGCAGGAAGGAAATTCAAGGGGTGATGAGCCCAGGCCTGGCCAGGGGCAGTGATAAGGGACTTCAGAAACAGACCAGTGTATCATTTCATTCACACTGGCCCCTCACCCCCTCACCCCGAGTTTTACGGTAGCAAAGGGCACAGGTCGGGGGAAGGGGGGGCAGGGCACAGAGAGCGGTCCCCAGTCCCCGGGGCTCTGGGAGGACGGGAGAACACGTCAGGGGCTCCTGTGCCTCGGTCAGAATCCGGTCGCTTACTCCCCATTCCTGAGCAAGTCAGGAGAAACCAGACCAAACTGGATTAAAGATCTAGAAAAGAAATTCCTAGAAGTGCCCAGAGCCCTGCAGACTCAGCAAAATAAGGTGAAGACTCAGAATTTCTATGGAAGTGACCTTAGGAGGGAAAGGAAGCACATTCCTCGGTCCTCCATACACGTTCCCACGACGGCCCCGAGCCGACAAACGGGGAAGCTGCTCTCCTGGGTCCCGCATAAAATGGCTGACGGGTTCCTTATAAAGAGAAGAAGGATTGCTTCTCCCCAGAGTTTCCTCAACCCTGGCTAGGTTGAAAAGGTCAAGCACGAATGTTCTGCGCTTGTGGTCTGGGTCAGGCCTTCACTACCTCGGACCTCGGACCTGAGCTCCTGACAACAAATGCGGGGGACAAAAATGCAGGTGGCCGTTCCGGCTGGACACTCACTGAGTCGAATATGAGCTGTTTATTCAACTGAAGCTCGAAATCTTCTTTGATGAAGCTCACGTCCCCTCCGGTGTAGCCGGCCAGTTCCTGTGGGCGAATAATCCGCAGGTCAAAACGGAGCAGGCAGACTTAGGCCCAGGCTTCGACACCACGTCACCGCGAGGGCTCTTTAATTTTGTTGTTTTATACTTTTAAACGGGCAAGAGACTGCGTCTGTCTGTGTCCTAGAAGCTCGATTCTAGTTGTTCTAGAAGGTACCGGGGGACTGTCAGAAATGGAGAGGCCTCAAACTTAGTGAACAGCTGCACAGTTACTCCTGCACGTGAGCAAGAAAGACCGGCAGCCCGGCTCGTTCCGCCCAACCAGCGTTTGGAAAACAGAACTCGCCCATCGTGTACAATTCGGCCCGTCCCAGAAAAAATCTGATTTCTCGCTGGTCCTCTCATCCCGAAGGCCAGGCGGACAACCAGGGTGCCACCCGGCCGGCATCCACACTCTCTGCCTTGAGGTGTCTAACCAGTGCCAAGGGACTCATTCAGCCCACTCACAACCCTCCTCCCGGCCTAGGAAGTGACCCCAGCCCCGAGGCCAGAACCCCACCCCCGCTCCGTCTGTGGACGCAGGACACGGCACTGCGGGGAACGGGTCCAGAGCCGACACCCCCTCCAGCCGTTCTAGAACAATCTCCATAATTAAAGGAAGGCGTGCCGTATAGAGAATGTGCCTCCCGTGTGGGGCTCTCTCCCCTCCCGGGTCACCGGCCAGCAGGTCACACGCTGCGAAGGAAGGGTACCTGGTTAACTTTCAGCAAAGCACCTCTCCTGGGCATGATGGAGGAATTCCGGGAGTCGATGACCATCGCGTGCTAGAAGAGACGCGCATGCGCATCGGGCATTTCGCTGTGAGTGGGCACGTCGGGCGACAAGGAGCGCTTCCTGAGCACCAACCTCAGACTGGGCTCCCGGCCGCACCCCTCGCCCTATCACGTCACTTCGTCGTCAGAAAATCCCTCTGGGAAAGCAGCACCTCGTCCCTATTTCACAGCTGGGGGGGGCCCACAGGGTGGGGCAGACCTCTCAAGGAGCTTGAGCCTGACCTGAGTGACCTCCGCCAGCTTCCGGCTACACCCCAGGACCGGCTCTCAGGCACACCTTTGCTGGCACCACTGACGGTACCCACGGTAACAGGGGCGGTGCCACCAGCCGCCCAACCCACGGCCCTCCTCGGTCCCCGGGGTCGTGGAGACTACCCTCCCAACGCCTGCGAATCGCAGTGGGACAGGGGAGCCCTTACCGAAAGAGAGGACTTCAGCGAGTGCCCGCTTTCTTTCCGCACGGCGAAGGACGCCGCCCTCGAGAGGCAGCCCAGCTCCCGCCACACGCCGTCCCACTTGACCGTGTGGCTGGTCTTCCAAATGGGAAACTGTAAGCACACATGGGGAGTCGTCCCCAGTCGGGCCTCAGGAGGAGGCGTCGTCACACGGCCAACCAGTTAAATACCTAAGATGCATTATTTTGAACGGTGGGCAGGAAGGGCAGCGGGAGGGGATAAAGCGGGGACACTGCTCAAAGCGGCAGGACCGTGCCCCGGGGAGGAGACGGGCCGCCTGTGTGAGGGCCGCACTCAGCTCTGTAACCCACGGGCCTCTTTTCCGGCTCTAGGATGGCTTGACCTGGCCCCCCCCCCCCCGACCCTCCCAGCCCTGGATCCCAAGCCAGGCCGGGGGACGGCAGTGACCCACATCGGCCGGCAAGAAGAGGGAGACGGAGGCGCTGCTGAGTGAAGAGCGTCCTTCCTGCGGCCAAAGGCCTGAGCCAAGTGAACCCGGGGCGAGTGGGACCTGCCTCTCGCCCCGACCCTCCGGCCCCCGGGTCAGGCCCACCTACGTTCCCATCTCTGAGACGCCCAGGTTGTTTGTGAGCAGTGAACGCTGGCTGGTGGCCTCGGTGCGACGATGAGGTGACTCTTACGAGGAAACCAGGTCACCTCACACTCCCTGGAGCGAGTCAGGCGCTGGGCACCCTCTCGGGCCTCGCTCAGGGTGAGAACGCGGGGCACCCGCGTCAACTCCATCTCTTATCAAGCACCCACCAGGCACCGCGTCAGGTGTTGGCGAAGCAGAGAAGATACAGGCCAGCCTTGCTCACCTGCCATTTCTGCCCTTAGGGCCGCACGAGACTCCGCTGCTCCCCCAAAATGCCTGAGGCAGGTGTACTGCTGGCCTAAATCATTTCTTCCAGAACTTATAAGGCAGCTCGTCCCAAGAGAAACACAACTGCCCACAGAAGACACATTTTATGTTTCGGTGTGCACAGTCAGGAGGACGAGGCAGAGGCCAGACGGTGCCTCTTGTCTCCCGCAGTGAGCCCCACCCTGCGTTGGCACCAAGAGCGCACCATGCCTCCAGGAGCTCGTCTCTCAACCCCAGGGCTGCCAGCCACAAGTGCCCTCTGTCCCTCTTCTCCCTTTTCCCCTCCCCCACGGCCTATTCCAACAGAGCTTCCACCTCTGCTATTTCCTGTGGATAAAGGAGGTACTTCTAAGAATCTGCTATTTAGAAAAGGCTTAGAACAAAGGGATAAAGGGGGACACAGGAGAAGGATGGGGAGAAAGCCTGCAGTCCCGGGCACACTGTCGATGGCCTCCGGAGAGGGCAGCGTCAGCCGGGGTTGGTGGGGGGCCTTCCCCACCCTGCATAGGGCGGGAAGGAGTCTGAAGGCTACTCCTGTCACACAGGGCAGGTGGCCACACGGAGAATCGAAAACGGAGCTACAAATGCTCACGTCGCGTCCTGAGCCAGTGGCCGCCGGTCCGCCTCCGTGCCGGGGGCTTCCCCGACCCTGGTCTGTCTGCGAGGCTGAGGAGCCCGAGTGGCCAGCGTCCCCCGGGCTGACAAGGACCGAGCGGCACAGCAGCGCTCGAGCCCCGGGGGTGACGGCAGGGCTCCAGCAGGGGCTCTCAGACCAGAACCGCCAGGGAGCAGGCGGGCAGACGCCCCAAGATGCTGGTTCGGCAGGCAGGCGGGCCCAGGAACTTGCATTTCTAACCAGCTCACGGGCGAGGCCATGCTGCTGGTCTCAAGGCCACCCCTGGAGAACTGCTTTTACTCGGCACCGCGTGCCGTCTTTCCTCACTAACCGAAGCCCGAACAGGAGGGGAGGAGGCGGCACCAGTGTAAAAAGGAAGGGAGAGAGGGCAGGGTCGTCAGGAAGCCAAAAAGTGGTCCGACGGCAGGAATGCCACCTGCTGCGCTTCGCCACGTCCTGCTGGAAGCGCCCTTCAGGGCAAACCAGCGAGGGAGGCCCTCGGTAACCTGAAGCGACCCTGCCGGCTCTCAGAAGCTGTCGGCCTCAGCACATCCACGGAAGGATGAGCACACGGCCCCACGGGAAGCCAGAAGCGCAGCCGCCATGACGGAGCCGGGCCACTCTCTGACCCCCGGCAGTCCAAGCGTGGCCCGTGGCAAGGCGCCCGGCCGGGAAAGCAGCCGACAGCAGAGGGCCAAGGACAGAGGGTGACCCCGGCCGCGACGCGCACGCTGCGAGAGCCAGCCCGCTGCCAGGCCTGCCCGCCCCCTGCCCGCCCCCGGCCCACCCCCACTTGCTGACTTTGGCAGTCAGCTACGCAGGCGCCTGGTCCCCCACGCAAGCGCAAGAAAGGGAAGGGCGGGAGGTCACTCACGCTGTACTCGGCCGACACCCCTCTGTCCGTCTCCCGCAGTGAGCTCCAAGGGAACTGGCCGGTGACTTTATACAAGTTTACGGAGAAACTAGGAGACAACGGGACAGAGCTTTAACAGCTGAAACAGGGATTATAACTTGTACACATTTAAATCAACAGATTTAAAAATACACTTCTGGGGTTCATCTTCAGGAGGAAAGCTACGGCACGCTGTGACAGGGCAGAAGCGTCAGCCGATCCTGTCAAGTGTCTTTTCGCAACCAAGGCCTCTACTTTAACTCTTAAACCAGCCAAGCCACCGTACTCAACGATCTATTTGGCTTCCTACTTTCTTTCGAAGTTTCCAGGCCGTGGTTTGAAGAAGGACAGGCCATACGAAGTTTCTTTCGTTCCGTAGGAAAACTGAAAAGTCACCTTTTCTGCACGGCCTAGAAGATTAGGGAGTTTGAGGCCAAGCACCTAAGAGGAACAGAAAGACAGCGGTGGTTTAAACGGGAGGAATGGCAACTGTTAAGAAGGACTCTGCCAAGGGGTCCTCCTAAACACAGGACAAAAACGCAGACTGAAGGGCTTGCCTTTCATCTGGAATTGCTTTTACTCATCAAAACATGCCTTTGTTGGGGGCGCCTGGGTGGCTCAGTCGGTGAAGCGTCTGACTTCAGCCCAGGCCATGATCTCACGGTTCGTGGGTTTGAGCCCTGCATCAGGCTCTGTGCTAATGGCTCGAAGCCTGGAGCCTGCTTCAGATTCTGTGTGTGTGTCTCTCTCTCTGCCCCTCCCCCACTCACGCTCTGTCTCTCCTTCAGAAATAAACGTTAAAAAAGAAAAAACAAACATGCTGAGTGCATGTGCTCCCCACATACGCCTCGTGACGACAGACAGGCCCCACTTCCTAACTGCAAAGCCAGGGAATCAGGAGAATTTGAACTAGAAAACTTAATACAAACACTCCCCAAATCGTCCCTAATGAACCACTGACGTTACTATTGTTGTCAAACAATCTATAACATACTCTGGTCGGGATGGGGGAAGCAGGTGAGGAGCACCGGGGGTCCGGTGCGTGGGGCTGCTGAATCGCTACCTCGAGTGCCCACGCTAACGTAGCACGGCATGTTAACTAACTGGAAGCATAATTAAATTAAAAACTACAACATACTATGATCAATTCTAGGAAGATCGCTGAGAATCCACGCGTTAGCCCGCAGAGACGGCGGTGTGTGACAGAGTCTTAAACCCACCCTCAGTTTTTTTTTTTTTTTTTCAACGTTTTACTTATTTTTGGGACAGAGAGAGACAGAGCATGAACGGGCGAGGGGCAGAGAGAGAGGGAGACACAGAATCGGAAACAGGCTCCAGGCTCCGAGCCATCAGCCCAGAGCCCGACGCGGGGCTCGAACTCACGGACCGCGAGATCGTGACCTGGCTGAAGTCGGACGCTCAACCGACTGCGCCACCCAGGCGCCCCCCACCCTCAGTTTTGAGAACGGGCACAGTCTCAAAGCTCCTAAGTGAAAGTTCCACCGCGAGGAAGTACATCATACCATACTGCCTTCGTTGTTCCCAACCATGGTGTTGTAACTGCCCGTCAGTCTCCGCAGTTCGGTTACTTCAAAGGTAACGTCCAACCCGTTTGGAAGGGCGTCATCACCTAAGTGTACGAGAAATGCTGGTCAGTAGGACAGGTAGAACCTGTGATTTCACGTAGGTCCCACTGCTAACAAGGAGACAGAGCCTTCTGAAGTCAGCGTGCTTTACGATCTTCGGAAAACACACCCTCTGTCTTAAAGTTTGAGAACACTCCGACACAAAAATCACAATTTACTCCTACACCTGAAAAGCTGTGTCTGGCTCCTATGGCAGAAGAGACCAGGAACAGTCAGACTTTGCTACAAGGAGAGAACTACAAGCAGCAGGATTTGTTTCAGCACACGTCATGTGCTGAGGGCGTTTGCTGAGGGGTCCTTGAAAACACGTGGGGCCTCCGTGCAACTGACATTAAATGCAGAATTCCTCTGACCAGAGGGACTGCGGCAGCCCTGAAGGAGGAGCAAGCAGTTCAGCACAAATTAAGAGGCAACTGTCCTCGTCCTTCTGCGAAGCCAGGGGTGCGGTGCCTGCAGCTGCCTCTATGCCCGCCACGTGCCCCGGGGTGCCAGGGAGCAGGGCCGAGCTCTGCAAGGCCTGGGGGCCGCTCACAGAAGGGCAGGACCCACCCTGCCACCCTGGCTGGGCAGCGGCCACATGTGGCGAGCTGCCTAAACACTGGCTCCTGGATCCTCAGACACAGGCCAGGGTGCAGCCTTGGCACCATTTTTTTTTTTTTTTTCTTTAAATCAATAGACTTCAGGGGCGCCTGGGTGGCTCAGTCGGTTGAGCATCCGACTTCAGCTCAGGTCACGATCTCGCGGTCCGTGAGTTCAAGCCCCGCGTCAGGCTCTGGGCTGATGGCCCGGAGCCTGGAGCCTGCTTCCGATTCTGTGTCTCCCTCTGTCTCTGCCCCTCCCCCGTTCATGCTCTGTCTCTCTCTGTCTCAAAAATAAATACATGTTAAAAAAAAAATTAAAAAAAAAAAAAGACTTCACTGTTGCAAGAGGCATTAGGTTTATAGAAAAATCAGGCAGAAAGTATAGAGAGTCCCCATAGAGCCACCCCCACCCCGACACACTTCTGTCTCCGATCATCTTGCATCGGTGTGGGACGTCTGTCACAAGTCACACATCAATAGCGAGACATCAGGAGGAAATACAGGGAGGTCTGCACGGTCCGTTCTCGGTGCTGCACATCCTAGAGGGTCTGACAGATGGTTGATGTCGAGCACCCCCGCCACAGAACCACGCGGAACAGTTCACTGCCCTAACTGTTCTTTTTCACAACTTCCCGGGTAATTCTAGCGGGCAGCTGGGGCGGAGAACCCGACAGAAGCGCCCCCATGGACCACGTGCACGTCACGTTTACGACAGGCAGGAGAACGCAGAGGCTACGAGCTGCCAACAAGGCCTGCCAGGAGGAGAGCACTCTGGAGCAGCAGCAAAAGGGCCGCTGGGGTCACTGGGGCAACTTACACCTCTCTGAGCCCTGGTTTCCTTATCCGGAAACACGTTTCCTGCAACAACACTAGCCCCGGGCCCGGGTCCTGGTGAGGACGGAGCTGGACGCGCGTGGAGGGCAGAGCCTCGCCCGGGGCTCTCCCCGAGGGCACAGAGGAGCTGGCCGCCCCGGCCCTGCTCCACCGGACTGGAAGCTCTGCCGCTGGACTCACCCTGGTACCCAGCACAGGGCCTGCCCGAAGCAGGTGCTCACCGGTCAAAGAAGAAACGTTGGCTAGGTTGACAGCCTCGCACCATGTCAGATGGCACACGAGCAAATGAGCAAAAACGAAAAAAGTGAGCTCTTGATTCCTGGCGCCCTCCTGTTTAAAGCACACGTGTAGGTGGAACCTGGCTGCCAAGAGCCCGTTCGGACACCTGCTGGGCTGGGCTACCCCGAACGAAGCCTGGCCCCCTTCCTCGCGGTCCTTCTCAGAACGCCTGCACCATCTACAGGTTCAGATGACAGTACCTTCAAAGTTCACCAGTCTTCCCTCAGCCTGACATAAAACTCACCACCATCATCCCAGTTACTCCCCTGGGACGGCTAACTACCTATGTGCTCGGTACACCTCCAGGAGCAATCTACGTCTGGCCACACGTACAGCTTTCGTGATCCCGCAGGATGGGCGGGAGGGGAAATCAGAGACACTAGGCCAACAACAGGTAGGTACCTTGACACGTGTCGATCAAAACATCCACTTGTCTAAATATTCCCAGGCGAAGCAATTTCTCCCGGGCTTCGTGAGATTTGCGCATCACCTGTGAGAGAAGGAAAAGAGACGATCTTCCTCCAGTGGCCAGGACGGAGGTTTAGTGCTCGGTGCCGAGCCACCAAGAGGAGAGCCCCGCTGCGACAGGACGCGTGAGGGGACGGACGAAGCACGGGAGGGGACGGATGAAGCACGGGAGGGGACGGACGAAGCACAGGAGGAGGACGGCCAGGTATTTCACCCGGCAGGTGGGTACGAGTTCCACAAAAGAGCTCTCCACGCAGCGTCAAAAATGAAAGGTGCAGAAACACAGCGGTTATCACGGAAAGGCTGCGCAAGGAGCCCCAGCCGTGCTACCTCTGCAGAGCGAGCCCGGGGCCGGCGGGGGAGGGGATACCTACCTTTCAGCTCAATGGCCTGGGGACCATCACACTGTGCTTATGTATCACCTTAATCTCTGTTTTTAATGTTTCTCTCTTTATTTTTGAGATTGCACGTGCGTGTCAGGGGGGCCAGAGTGGGAGACAGAATCCTAAGCAGGCTCCAGGCTGTCAGGGTAGAGCCCAACTTTAGTCTTTTTTTTTTTTTTTTTTAACAGCAATCTTTTTTTTTTTTTTTTTTTTTTTTAACATTTATTCATTTTTGAGAGTGAGAGAGACAGACCATGAGCAGGGGAGGGGCAGAGAGAGAGAGACACAGAATCCGAAGCAGGCTCCAGGCTCCGAGCTGTCAGCAGACGGCCTGACGCGGGGCTTGAACTCACAGACTGTGAGATCATGACCTGAGCTGAAGTTGCTTAACCGACTGAGCCACCCAGGCGCCCCTAAATAGCAATTTCCTTAAGGTGAGAAAGGCCAAACAGCTGGGTACTGATGTGGGGAACAAAGGCAAAAAGGAAATGTAGATAGAACTAAATTTCCTTACCACCTGCAGCGCACTGACAAACACCTGAGGCAGGCAGAGTAGAACATTCCTCCAGGAGCTCCCTAAGGTCTCAATGTTAATGCTTTGCCGAGGGAAAAGCCACCTTAGCTTGACCGCAGCCAGGCCTCCAGTATCTTAGGAATCCTCTTTAGCATCTGAAAGTCCTTTTGGAAACCTCCCCCAACTCCCCCAGTACGTAACCAGTCACTCCTCACAATCCTGGGGCAGCTCTTTCTGCCCAAGGCTCCTTGTCCCCACGCTTTAATAAAACCACCTTTTTGCACCCACGACATCCCAAGAATTCTCTCTTGGCCAACAGCTCCGAACCCCAACAGTTTCCCACATCAGGTACTGACGGGCCACCTGGAGGAGGCTGTTGGGGGACTCTGCCCGGACATGTCCAATGTGGTTCCAAGGGCCGAGAAGGACAGAAGGCGCCCTCCAGGGAGAGGACCGGAGATGCTGACATCCAGGACAGAGACCAGGGGATAAACGGAGCCAAGGCCGCAAGGTGACAGCAGGAGTGGCTAACAGCGGAGCACCCACCACACGTGGCAGCACGCTGGAGCACCGAGCGGGGTGCCAGGGAGAGAGCCAGCCGTGGTGCCTATGACAACGCTGGCGGGCGGCGAAGAACACGGGACGGACTAGCCTCTGGGGCAGGAGAGACCAGAGGCGAGGGCATGTGCAAAACACATTAGGTTTGCGGGAGGCGCTCGGGGGGACTGGGGAGGCTCAGCCTGGGCGCACCAAGGCTCCCCTTCAGGGTGGGGGGCAAGGTCATGCGCAGAGAGGCTGGGGTGCAGCTCAGTGGTTTGAGACAGATGTGGAGGTTCCTCGGGAGGGAATGGGAAACAGGGCCAAGTAGAGAGAACTTGCCTCAATAAGGTTTTTCGCCTTAAAAACATCTCCGATTTCACATATGATGAGATCATCTTTGGTTCTTCCGAGTCCATCAAAATGAACGTGTTGAACGACCACCTAAATGTGACAAAGGGACACTGATTGTCATTTTTTTGTTTTAAATGCCGTTTTGGTTTTTTTCCAATTGCAGTGGAGATAACATACAGCGTTATAGGAGTTTCAGGTGTATAGTGTGATTCAACACTTCCACACATTATGTTGTGCTCCCCACAGTGTCCTCTTAACCTCCTTCACCTATTTCCACACATCCCCCCCCACCAACCTCCCCTCTGGTGACCATCAGTGTGCTCTCCATGGTTAAGAGTCTGTTTCTTGGGGCGCCTGGGTGGCTCAGTCGGTGAAGCATCCCACTTCGGCTCAGGTCATGATCTCACGGTTTGTGAGTTCGAGCCCCACGTCGGGCTCTGTGCTGACAGCTCAGAGCCTGGAGCCTGCTTCGGATTCTGTGCCTCTCTGACTCTCCACCCCTCCCCTGCCCACATCTCTGTCAAAAATAAACAAACTTAAAAAAAAAAAAAAACACACACAAAACTCTGTTTCTTGGTTTGTCTCTTTTTGCTCATTTCGCAAATTCCACATACAAGTGAAATCATGTAGTATTTGTCTTTCTCTGACTTACCTCACTTAGGATTATACTCTCTAGTTCTATCCACGTCCTTGTAAATGTCAAGGTTTCGTTCTTGTTGTCTGAGTAATATTCCAGTGTGTGTGTGTGTGTGTGTGTGTGTGTCCATCTGTTGACGGACATTTGGGCTCCTTCCATAATTTGGCTACTGTAAATAACACTGCAGTAAATGTAGGGGTGCATGTATCCCTTAGAATCAGTGTTTTTGTGTTTTGGAGGTAAATACCCAGTAGTGCAATTGCTAGATTGTAGGTCAGTTCTGGTTTTAACTTTTTGAGGAACCTCCGTGCTGTTTTCCACAGTGGCTGCACCAAGTTGCATTCCTACCAACAGTGCATGAGGGTTCCTTCTTCTCCACATCCTTGCTAACACCTATTATTTCTTGTGTGTGTGATTCCAGGCATTCTGATAGACGCGAGATGATATCGCAGCGTGGTTTTGATGTGCATTTCCCTATAGTGAGTGAGGTGGAGCATCTTCTCATGTGTCCGTTGGCCATCTGGATGTCTTCCTTGGATGTCTGTTCGTGTCTTCTGCCCGTTTTCTAATTGGATTATTTGTCTCTTTCTGGTGTTCAGTTATATAAGTTCTTCGTCCATTTTGGATCCTCACCCTTTATTTGCAAATATCTACTCCCATTCCGTAGGTTCTCTTTTCATTCTGTTGATGGTATCCTTTGCTGTGCAGAAGCTTTTTATTTTGATGCAGCCCCAACAGCTTATTTTTGCTTTTGCTTCCCTTGCCCCAGGGGACCCATCTAGAAAAAAGTTGTTACTGCTGATATCAGAGAAATTACTGCCTGTGCTCTCTTCTAGGATTTTTATGGTTTCGGGTCTCACATTTAGGTCTTTGATCCATTTTGAGTTTATTTTTTGTGTATGGTGAAAGAAAGTGGTCCAGTTTCATTCTTTTGCACATAGTTGTAAAAGGACACTGATTATTAGGTATGAGACACAACAAGAGATCAAGGCTAAAGACAAATGTCTGAAAAGTAAGTCAAGGATTTTTTTTCAAGTTTAATGATCCACACTTCTTCATTCCAGACTTTATTTATTTTCCTGCCTTTTTAGAACAACTGGTTATCTGAACCTATTTTTTGCCAGGTGTTTACTTCCTGTGACTGAGACTTACAAGGTCTCTGTAGCCAGATGTCGCTGATGCTATGACCTCCAACTTAATAACTGCGCATCTTGCTAGAGCGCTTGTGCGCATTTCAATAAGCATGATACATGCTGGCTCAGAGCCTCTCGCCGCCCGGTCTGTAGATGCTTATTTAATTCATTTATTCAGTGACAGTGCACTGCACCGATTACCTACAAGCCACGTTTTATTCTAAACATTGAGGATATAGTAGTGAACAGGACATAAATTCCTGAGTCAGTGGAGCTTACCTTCTAAAGGGGCTTGCAATAGACAAGTTTACAGTTTCGTAGATGGCAATGAGTAACAGAGAAATAAAGCAGAGATAATACGGAATATTAAGGAAATGCATAACTGAGGGTAGTCAGAATGTCGCAAAAGGTCTTCATCATATAATCACTGAAAACGTGCTTACACTTCTTCAGCTGGATTTAAATTTCAAAGGGAGCAAGGTTTAGGAAACGTTTCACTCTTTTTTCTGGACGCAGTATAAACTTAATTATAATCTGGGTTTGTCCTTGAAATACTTAGTTTTTTGTTTTGTTTTTTTAAATAACATAAATATAAAAATGTCTGTCTAAACTTCCCCAGGTAGAATGCAAACTGGTGCAGCTGCTCTGGAAAATAGTGTGGAGGTTCCTCAAAAAATTAAAAATAGAACTACCCTATGACCCAGTAATAGCTGCTAAGAATTTACCCAAGGGATACAGGAGTGATGATGCATAGGGGCACTTGCACCCCAATGTTTATAGCAGCACTTTCAACAATAGCCAAATTATGGAAAGAGCCTATATGTCCAACAACTGACGAATGGATAAAGAAGATACGGTTTATATATACAAGGGAATACTACCTGGCAATGAGAAAGAATGAAATTTGGCCATTTGCAGCAATGTGGATGGAACTGGAGGGTATTATGCTAAGTGAAATAAGTCAGGCAGAGAAAGACAGATACCATATGTTTTCACTCATATGTGGATCTTGAGAAACTTAACAGAAGACCATGGGGGAGGAGAAGGGGGTAAAAAAAGTTACAGAGAGGGAGGGAGGCAAACGATAAGAGACTCTTAAATACCGAGAACAAACTGAGGGTTGATGGGGGGTGGGGGAGAGGGGAAGGTGGGTGATGGGCACTGAGGAGGGCACCTGTTGGGATGAACACTGCGTATTGTATGGAAACCAATTTGACAATAAAGTATATAAAAAAATAAAATAAAATAAAATAAACTATTTCTCTAAAGCCAGAAGCTATTTTTCTAAAAGTCACCAGCCTTTCTAAAACAGTTGGCTATAAACTCTTCTTCAATGAAGGCACTGAGACAGGTTAATCCTCTGTCTCCCTGGGGCTCTATGGAAGCCAATGTCTCTGGCAGTGACTTCATCAAGCACTTCAACAAAAACTCACATCTTTGTTTTCGAGAATCTCCTGTTTAGCCTCAGGTTCAACTTCAACAAACTCAGCTTCTTCTCCTAATGCTCCGAAATCAGGTCCATTGGCTGGAAGAGGCTCCAAACTCTGAAAGGGAGGGAGAAAACACAGTTAAATAAACTTACACAAAAACACAAAAATCTCTGGGGCGTCTGGGTGACTCAGTCAGCTAAGTGCCTGACTCTTGCTTTCGGCTCAGGTCACGATCTCACAGTTCAGGAGCTTGAGCCCCACGTCGGCTCCACACTGATGGTGCGGAGCCCGCATGGGATTCTCTGTCTCTGCCCCCCTCCTCTCATTCTCTCTCAAAATAAATAAATAAACTTAAAAAAAAAATTTTTTTTTTTAATCTTTTGAGTTTTGTCTTTAGATGGTGTTCCAGAAAGCTCGGTACTGTGTTTCCCTCTGTTGAGTGGAGGCTGGGGAGAACACGGCAGACGTAAGTACTGCTGACGTACAAGCCCCGGATAGGCAGTGAGCCCTTGGTGGCCAGTGTATTACTCATGATTGTGTCATGAACTGAGGTCTATGCGACTATGGCTGTTTGGTTCTATATACCTAAGGCCCATCTCAAGAAAAAAGTAGTTCAAAATAAGATGCCACAAAGGCATTTATCAAAGATAAAACAAATTGTTTTGGTGTTACAGAAATTATCCTAATTTTTTTCATCCAGATTGGATACATCCTAGGATAGGATAACTACGTTGACAAACCAAGTTACTAAAACATATTTTTCCGCACCCTGAAAGTCTCATTCACACATTAAAAGGAGCTGCGTATGTTCATAAAATGTGCCAGAAAGCAGTCACTTGCTGCAATCTGAACTGACATCATCTCAAAAGCATTAAAGCAACTTCGAAATAAGAATTGCACAGGCTGTGCCTGGTATAGGACTTCCAGGGGGCCATGATAATACAATAGAATGTTTAAGAACACACACACAGTATTACATGTTTAATATGGGGACTTGCCTAAGTACGGGGACACCCAGGCCCTCCTGGGTATGGATTCAGGGCCAGTGTGGCACTAGGCAAATGCACAAATTCGCAGATTTGGAGGAACCCTGTCCTAACCAGTATCTGGCTGCTTCTTGCTCCCCCAATTCTCTACAAATAGGTGCTTTCAAAGCGCACAGAAGCGTTTGACTCTGCGGCGTGTGCCGCAATGGAGACTCTGGGACACTATCCCCTTTTCCCAGACACAAGACAGACTCTTGTCAGTACGTCCTTCCTCTAACACGTCACCGGTTCTCTGGAAAGGTAACGACCTGGCATGTCCTCTTTTCCACTCCTGCTCTAAAAGACTGTGATGGCCCTCAAGAGTGCCTGCAGATAGAGAATCCAACGAGATTCCTTAGCAGGGCGTGCGAGGGACCGCCACCAGAAGGCCCACACCTGCTCCTCCAAGTTCAACCCCCAGCACTCCCCTGACTCTTACGCGCATGTCTGCGCATACCTTGTTCTCTCGGCCCAGAATAACTTTCTCCCTAAAACGATCTGCCTTAAACGTCATCTATGTGAGCCAGGCTTCTTGGGGCAGAACCTGCCCTTCCCGTAGTGGGACACCTCTAGGTTCTGGAAGTCTGTGTTACTGCCTGCTGAGCACTGGGCTAACAGCCGGGGATGTAGCAGTGAACGAGACAGACCGAGCCCTTGCCTCACAGTGGCTGAAGCGGGATATTTACGTGAGCGAAAAGGGAAGACCACGCTGGACAAAGAATAGATCATTTATTTCATATCGTCATCTTTTCATTTTTGTTGTGCGATACTTTTTTTAATGTTTATTCTTGAGAGGGGGAGAGAGAGAGAGAGAGAGAGAGAGAGAGATAGGAGGAGGGGCAGAGAGAGAGGGAGACACAGGATCCCAAGCAGGCTCCAGGCTCTGAGCTGTCAGCACAGCACGCGGGGCTTGAACTCACGAGACGGGAGATCATGACCCGAGTTGAAGTCAGACGTTTAACCGACTGAGCCACCCAGGTGCCCCTGTTGTGCAATATTTCAAAAAACTGAATCATTACTGTATTTCTCAAAATGTTAACTAATTGAAAAAGTAACTTTTTACCTGCACCATTTCACACATATGCTTCCTGTATTTAAGTTTACACAGTGTAAAAAAGTATATTAAATTTGTGCAAACTTTGCAGAGTATATACTATGGTTAGGAACATATGCACGTAGTCACTCTATTCGATCTGAATGCTTAGCAAATACGCACAAGGTGCATAGTCCATTATGCAAAAAAAAAAAAAAAAAAAAAAAAAAAAAATTCCATTACAGTTCCTGAAATTTCAAAGCACGAAATATGGTCTACCAAAGATCTGCCATTCCCATTTATACCCTTTAATCAGAATTTCAAACTTTGGAGGCACCTGGGTGGCCCAGTCAGTTGAGTGTCCGACTCTGGCCCAGGTCATGACCTCATGGTTTGTGAGTACGAGCCCCGTATCAGGTTCTGCACCGACAGAGCAGAACTTACCTGGAATTGTCTCTCTCCCTCTCTCTGCCCCTCCCCCACTTGTTCTCTCTCTCTCTCTCTCTCTGCCCCTCCCCCACGCGGACGGTGCACACACTCTCAAAAATAAATATTAAAAAATAAGAAAAATAAGAAAACAAAACTGATATTTATAGTAAACACCACCCGCCAAACATAAAATGCCTTCTCACTGCGAATCCTGACCGAAACGTCCAAATAACACTGGCCGGTGGCGTGTGCCACTCAAATCAAAGAGCATTTCTTGCCAACACACGAATCAAAGGAGCAGCAATGTCAGCGTCAAAGGAGCTCAATAAAAGCAAAGATTTTTGTCGTTGTTTTCTGAATCGCCAGCGCCTATAGCCATGCCAGGCACCTAGCAGACCACCGGTAAATGTTACGGTAATAAATGAGCGGAACGTTTACTTTGTTGGAGATGCTACGAGGGATGCAAACCAAGTCAGATGCGGCTCCTGTCGTAACATCTAGAAACTTAGACTGGAAGCGCTCAGACGGGCGGCACAGGAACAATATCAAGGAAGTCAGCGCGTCCAAATGAGGCCAGATAAGGAGGAGGTGTATGTAGCAAGTGGCCTGAACTGAGCTCTAGAAGATGGGACTGTGTCCCGGGGAGGAGGGGGGAACGAGTGGGGGGGGGGGTGAGCCAGGAGCCGCGGAACAGCAAGAACAGGGCAACGAGTGTGTCAGCACAGCCACGGTGTTTCATTTGAACGCGTGATGTGAGGCCGAGTGAAGTCCAACTCCCAGGGCCAAGCCGAGGGGCCTGTGCGAAATACTTGGGGAAGCTCACGGCCAACTACGGGAAACTTCTGAGCAGGACAAGTGAAACAATCCGTGTCATAGTATAAAAGTAACGTTGAAGGCTGGGAGGTCTGAGTTTTGGAACATTCTGAGGCTCTAACAAGTGTGACCTGGGCAACGTACTCATTCTCTGGCCCTCAGTTAAGATTAGGACCAAGGAGAGCAGTTTGGCCAGCAGGTAGGACGCACCAAGGACCCAAGGACCTTCACCTATCGTGTCTTAATTCTCGCAACAAACTGGAAAGTACTATTCCCGCCTCCACTTTAAAAGGGGTAAGTAAAGCATGGAGAGGTTCTGTCTCTGCACCGTTAAGCAGGAGAAAGGCAGGCTTCTAGACGCGTCTGGGCCGGAGGTCTTCAAAGGATACTTGCTCTAGGGTGCACCGCGACCCCGGCAGGGGCTGAGCGGGAGCCTGCGGAAGGCGACCGGTAACCCGGCTCGGCTGAAGGTAGAGAAGTCAGGTCGTGCAGAGAAAGGCTTATTGCTCTGCTCCAGGTCACCACGGAAAGCTCGCTAGTCCCTTCGGGGCCACTGCCTCGCTGGGCGACCTTGGGCAAGTCACGTCCCTCCTCTGAGGCCCGGTCTCCTGCTCGGAGGTCTTTGCGGCCTCCTTCCACCCGGCCTGCAGGCCGCGCCGCCCCCGGCGCCCCCGTAACTGGGAGGAACCCCGGGCGCCGCGGCGAGAGCGTCTCCCCGCGGTGCCTGCCCAGAGGTCACGCGGCCCGCGGGTCGCTGGGCCTCTTACCCGGGCGTGCACTGTCCCCATGGCTCCCTTTCCGGCCGCCGCCTCGCAGAGCTACCCGGACCCGAACGCGGCACGGCTGGCGAGGGCAGAGGGCGGGTCCGCGGTGGCGGAGCCGTCAGTCAGTACGACGCCTACAAGCCCTCGGACGGGGAGCACTGGGGGCAGCCATGATAACCCGCCCCCCGGCTCACGGTCTTTCCGCTCATTGGTCCTTAAGAACCCATGACCCGGATGTTCGCACGGACCTCGGGAAGTCCCGCGGCCTGGAGACCGCGCAAGCGCGGAGCCTCCAAAGACGCCGGTGTAGCTGCTGGCGCGTGGGGCGCGGGTCGGAGTGAGGATCCCAGGCAGCGGGAGTCCGGAGTCGCCCCCGGGAAAGAGCAAACCCGCTGGTGGGTGCGCCGGAGCTTCAGCCAGGGTCCTCCCTTAGTCCTCCTGGCGCCCCGGCCCGGCGGATGCTGTGCGGGCCCCACGCTCCCGCGAACCGCCGGGGCTCGCCTCCCTTGGCCTCGGGGGTAGCACAGATCCGGGTCGGCGCCTGCTCCCCTCTGGCCGGCCGCCCGGGTCCTAACAGTCGCGGAAGCCCCCGAGGGCTGTCCCCGTTTGGTAAAGGGAAGGGGAGGGTCATACCACGTCTCTGGATAGGAATCAGGGAGCGTGACAACGCCCGGCACAGCACAAGGCTCTGGGTGGGCCGTAGGTGCACGACAATCGTCCTTTCAACCGAGCCCATAAGTGCTAGCGGGGACTCCACCCCCGGGCACGGGCCAGGGGCGGAGAACCGGATGGCCACGGGGCTTCACCTCGCCCCTCGGTGGAGGCAGCAGCCCCCTTCCCTCCGTCAAAACCATGTCGTAAATAGTAGCCACGTGTAGTGATGAAAGCAGGGAGAAACAGCTGAGTGATGGGATGGGGGAAGAGGGACCATGTGTCCTCTCCCTTCTGATAACAGTATCATTTCAACTCCTTTTCTTCTCCCCCCCCCGCCCCCTCCCAGAGTTCCTGACACCCTCTCCCATTTAAATAGCACCCCAAGTCCCCAGGGGCCCTGGAGACCACATTCCCCTTCTTGCCTGGGAAGAAACCCAAGCCAGCGCTGCTAGGGCCAAGTCCTAACCTCCCAGCACCCCTTGCAGGTTGACCTACCCATCTACACTCCCCCCTACCCACCCACCCCGCTCCTGGGGTTCAGGAAACCTGTCCCTGACCACCAAAGTGAGTCTATTGGTATCTCCTGAACACCAGCTCAGACTCAAGAGGCTATTGGAGATGTGAAAACTTGGACATTTTCAAAGCTAATCTAGGAGCAGACTTTAAGCACAAGTCACACAAGCTGGACACTTGCTCAGAATTCATTCTGCCAGTTCCTGTTTCCTCATCTGGAAAATGGGGATGATAGCAGTTCCTAAGGCATGGCGGTATACTGAGGATCTGATGAGCTAAAGCGTGGGGCCTGGCTCACTGCAGACACTGAATAAACTACATCTTCCTGCATTCTCTCCTTCATTATTGTCTTCTGAAAGGTAATCCATGAGGTTGACCTGCAGACGGCAATGAGTCCTGAGCCAAATATTCAAGAGCCTATTGTGTACAAGGCACTGGTGACAGCGTGACAGAAGCCACATCAGGAACACAGACAGCTTTATCCTCAAACACTATGTCTGACAGTCAGAATGCACATTAACATATTGAAGGCTCTGAGAAGTCCTGCAGTACCTCGATCTCACTTTCTTGAAGCCGGTATTTCCTGAATTGATTGGGTCATAGAGACTTTGGGTTCTGGTTTTTGAGGCTCTTCAGCCCTCGGTGACAGTGTTCATCAGGCAAAAGGTAGAGTAGCATTTCCCCGCCCCCATCCATGTGACTTGCTTTGGTCAACAGGTTGAAGGCCAAAGGGATAGTTATCACTTCTGGATGACAACGTTTGAGCACCATATTCCTTTCCCACTGTCGCTGCAATCAGTGACCCTCCAGATGGGGGGACAGTTTCAGGCTAGGCCAGCCAAGTCTGATGGGTATGCAGTATAAGAAATCAACCTTCTGGGGGAATCTTTGTTAAAGGCCACCTAACCCAGACTAACCTAACTGATCAAATCCCTTAGTGATACCCGCGAGGACACCAGCTTTTGAGAAACTTGGTTCACGAAGTATAGATCTGGCCCCGTGAGTAGTCGAAATGCAGTTTAGTGACTACGCTGGCTCCCTTAATAAAATGAAACCTCAAATCTCAGAGGTCATGAGGAAGGGACACTGCGTCTTCCCACAGATGCCCATAGAGGTCACTCACCTCTTTGCTTGGAACACGACTGTTAGGATCCGGGCAGGCAGCCAGAGGGGAGCAGGCTCCGACCTGGATCCAGGCTACCCCCGAGGTCAGGGGAGGTGAGCCTTGGCGCTTCGCGGGAGCGTGTGGCCCCACACAGCACCCGCCGGGCATGGGCTCCAGTGAGTAGGCTCAGGACAGGAGGCTGGGTTCGTTCCATAGTCCAGCAAGATTGGGACCAGCTGGAGGGGGCGGGGGAGAAGGGGTTCAAAGAGTCTCTGGTGCCCAGCTCAGGTGACTTGGAATCTGACAGGCACAGGGCAGTTGTGCACTGGAGGGTTATACTGGTGAGTAGCCGAGGAATGGCCAGTGGAGGTGGCCAGGTGGGCTCAGAGACTGGGGGGGTTCCTCAAGGTGAGGCCCCCAGATGCAGCTGTGAACTCTCAGTACAGCAGGCAAGGCTGAACCTTGGGGACAAGCCCAGCACTCAGGACAGTCTGGGGTCCCAGAAGGAGAGGGACTCTAGGGGAGGGTCTGGGCCAGTGTCTAGGATAGGGTCCATGTGGAGACCACCTGGCTGGCGGGGCCATAAACCTGGGGGAGGGGGGGGGCATTTGAAGGGCCTCAAGGGAAGAAAACGAAAGCAGGGCTTCTGGGAAAGGACGCAGACACTACGGAAAACAAAACGTTTCAACATCACATTTATTAGATCTTTTCCAGTGGAAGTGATAAGTATTTACCATAGAAATTTGCAAAACCCAAGTGCAACAAATAAACTACGATTACAGATAACAGCATAATGATCACTACCGTCAGTGCTTCTGGTGAAGATGCTTTCAGTCTTTTCTCCATAGACCCACATGCACACCTTTTGTTGTTGTTGTTGCTGTTGTCATGGTTAAACCAAGACTAGGTTCGTGCTCTGCACCAAGTTTCATTATCTGTTCCCCAAATAAAGACTGTGGCTCCCTGGCATTCAGTAGACTACACAGTGATGATTCCTGACAGTGGAAAATTCCAGAGCACAAACGTACCATACAAGGAGGAAGGGGTTCGTTTGCTAAGGTGGTAGGAACTTGAGAATGTGTTTCCGCGCCGAGAAGAACCCTCAGCAGTGCCGGAGACGTGAGGGCCTGTGGGGGGTGCGAGTGGGGTGGCATTTAAGGCACAGGTGGTGAGTGGAGCCTCGGCCATTTCTAAAAGAGTATTATCCTTCTTTGTCTTGGCACACATTTTCTAAAAATGATAAAACACGTGTTCATTTTCAGGAGGTTGAACCATTTCCAAAAGTAGTAAGAAAATAAGTCGCATGTCATTCTACCAGCCGTTAACAGTTGCGGTGATCGGGAAACTTGAGAATCGGGGGCTCAGGGCAAGGCGCGAGGGTATGCTCCAAATTGCCCAGGTGGGTGTGGACCCAGCCTCTCCTACCCCCAGGCCAGCTCGGCAAGGGGGACAGTGCCTTGCTCTGGGGCTCAAGAGGCGGGGAGAACCTACCGCTCACTTAAGGGGCAAAGCGCTCTCAGAACAGGAGCCTTGGTGCCCGCATCCTGGAGACACAAGGACCCAGCAAGGAGCCACAAAGCGGGGTTCTGTGCGCTGGGCGGTGGCCCCGAATGTTCACAAGGAGCCTGCCTGGGAGGTCCCAATGTCCTGGCAGCTCAGGGCTCACACAGAGGCTGTTCCTAGAACCACATTCTCTTTTCGAGGGGATGTGTCTGCAAGGAAGTGCTCTGTCCGAACCGGCTGGTTCTTCAGCTGCAACACGCTTACACAGCATAGGTGATGGCTGCAGCTTTGTGAGCTGGTGCTGAGGATTTTGAGCTGATCGGTGTCTTTTGTGTTCCACTCGAATGCATAAATGGAGACAGCACGTTTCACCTTGAGTCACATTACTCTGTCCTTGCTGACAAACCACACCTGGGGAGAAGGTAGGTCCCTGCCTCTTTGTCTCTGTTAAGGCTCTGGGGGCGCAGAAGCGGGAAGGGGCCATTGAGGAAAAAGGGGCGCAGACCACAAGCCCCTTCTGTTGTGCTGGGCTCCTGCCTGGGGGCCCGGGATGCCTGTCTGTGCACCGGATTTTTCCTAGGGCTTGCTAACACCTCACTGATTCCCATAACCTATGATGCAACAGATAATGAGATTCCTGTATATTTTATGCAAAACTCTTATCACATATTTAGGCGAGGGCAAAAAAGTGTTCTACAACTTAAGTCAGTTACCGCCTTTTAATGGCCATGACCAGCAGCGCCCTCCCTGGAGAAGGCTGCCCCCCCCCCCCCCCCACTGACCCCACCTCCTGTATGGGAGATGGGATCACGTTTCTCTTCCTTGCAGCCCCCAAGACTGCACAACGGGCAGCCCAGCCCCCAGCCACAAGCCTCCCACCACCTGTCACGACACCGGCTGTGTGAGGAACCCTGCGCTGGGAGGGCTACAAGACGGAGTTGGCAACGCCCCTCCCCACCGGGCTTCCCGTAGCCATTTCCCAGCCAGATGAGCTGACACACACAGGCACTTACATATCAGACTTCCTTATGCTCCCGACCACCACACACACACCCTAAAGTAGCTTAGCCTGAGCCTGGCTTTTCGTAAACACAGTACATCGCTTTTGGTTTCAACAATCTGTAAATTCGGCACAGAGGCAGGACCCCTCGCGTCACAGACACTGGAGCGTTAGACACCAGCGTGCAAGTACCCAGGCAAAGATCAGAAAGGCCTAGCATCTATGAGAGGACGTCCTAAACTTGTCTCCTCAAATGACTCAGAGACTCGTCGGCCCTCGGAGGGTAGGGAAGTAGGGGTCTTGCCCAACCCCAGCCCCAAAAGGCCAGGCCGGACAGGAGGGTGGCGCTGCTGAGTGGCTTGGCCCCTGGACGTCCACAGGTGTGCAGGTCCGCTAGGGAGCCAGGAGGCTAGAAACGCCCTCGTGTTCCCCGGGGAAGGCCGCTGGCTGCTTGCCGGTACCTGGGGTCTGAAACACATGAAGGACACTAACTCAGGTCTTCAGTCTCGGCAAGGATGGAGGGACACCACCAGCCAAAGCTGAGCGCCCCACCGTGCACGCTCTGGGCGCCTCCGGGTGGTGGTGTCCAAAGCCACGGTGTCCCCCACGCTTCCATGCTGGGGTGATGTCACCATCCTGGGATTCTAAGCCTGTGGCCCTCCCAGCCACCTGGACACTTCCCACTGGACGCCCACGGGCACAACAGAGCCCATCAGTTTCCTCACACAGACCAGCTCACCCACCAGCCTGCACCGCGTACCATCCCCGGGCCTCCTCCTTCTGACCGGCAAGTCTGAGGTCCGACGAGAATCTACGTGACTAGGCACACACACCCCCACTTCCAGATGAAAGGGGTGCCTGCCAGACCCACACACCCACAACCAAATCATCTACCTGGCGCGTGGGGAAGAGATGCGTCACCACTCGAGACCACGTGTGCAAGGTGATCCACTGTAGCCACCGGATGTCCTCAGGAATATCTGGAAGCCACGTCACCAGTCTGCAGGGATAAAAACAAGACACAGACACAAAACACACACACACGTGTAGCCGCATGAAAACGAGCCCAAACAAACACAAAACCAAAACGGAAGGCGGGTATCTTACCACCGTGCCCTTTGTCCAGGTAAACCGCCAGAGGCACTCCTCTAATTCTAATCTGATCAATCCCAGAAGGTGGATTAGGGACGGTCAACCAAAGACAAACCGACGTAAAAGCCCCAGAGCAAAGTTAGGTCACTCTGGGCTTGCTTTCTGGGCTCCACAAAGCTCAAGGGGTACACGTGGAAATAAAAGAAAAAGGGCCTGGTTTGCCAGGCTTCCCCCTTGGGGCAAGGTGCCCGCTGCAGCTTACGCAGAGAATCTCGTAGCCAAGGCAGCCCAGGGTTGTGTTCGAGCCCAGCAGACTCCCCCGACCCCTGACGCCCAGGTCACCAAAAGGACCCGTGCGGTGGGCTTTGTAAACGCCTGATCAGACCCCACCCCAGGGCAGAGGTGTCGGGGAGCAGACGGCTAATTCAGTAGAGCGGGGAAGGGATCTGGACAGGTTCACCAAGGACAAGAGGACTGAGCTGGATTCTGAAGGGTGGTCTGGCCTCTAAAAGGTGGACGGAAGGCCATGCCGACCAACCCCCTTAAAAAGACCGTAAACGCCAACGTGAATCTGAAGAAAGCAGACGTGACACAAATACCCTGAATTCAAGAGTCTGCCTCATGCCCTCCCGACACACCATGAATAAAATCCCCAAATGAAAAGCGCAGACCTACAAGAGGGAGCAAACGAGAAAAGCATCGAGAAAAGAGGGGGGCTCTTCATCGAGAGAAGTGAGGCACCTTTCGGGGTGCTCCTTACAGACAGGGAGCTCCATCCCGCTCTACCAGGAGCCAGGCCACGGGGGAAGACGCTCACGTGGATTCTCCCCATCTGCAGCCAACCAGGGAGGAAGGCACAAAGCCACACAAAAACGCTCACCTCTGGACCACAGCAACGGCAGATTCCACGGGCAACGTACAAGGCAGCATCGCAAAGGACAAGATCTTAACTGGCAAGGAGTTGCAAATCCTGCTCACGCATCTCTGCTGGCTTTTAATTCCTTCACTCAGAGCTGAAAAATACAATTTGGAGGCGTGCCTCCCACCAGTGTGAACACCAAACCACCTTGTCCAGCTAGTGCTTGGAATTTCTGTGAAATACATAAATCCTGGCGTACAAAGAATCACACGCATTCACAAATGAGATCCAACGGGGAGTAAGCCCAGAAGAGCCCTTCGATAGCCCACAGGACAAAGGGTTCCCAACGAACAACTCTCTTTTAAATGAGAACCATTTCTCGGGGCGCCTGGGTGGCTCAGTCGGTTGAGCGTCCGACTTCGGCTCAGGTCATGACCTCACAGTTCATGGGTTCGAGTCCTGCTTCGGGCTCTGTGCTGGCAGCTTGGAGCCTGGAGCCTGCTTCGGATTCTGTGTCTCCCCCTCTCTCTGCCCCTCCCCTGCTCACACTTTGTCTGTCTGTCTCTCTCTCTCTCAAAAATAAATAAGCATTAAAACATTTTTAACAATAGCTAGTTTTGGTGGGATACACAAACTTCCCAAATACCCCATCGACTTTATGAACTTTTCTTTGGACCTACAGCCGCACTCTGCTTCCTTCTGCCTGGAACCCTCTGGCCTGCTACCCCTCCCCTCCTTTTTTTTTGTTTGTTTGAATTTGTTTATTTATTTTGAGAGACACAGAAACGGTACGGGTGGGGGAGGGGGAGAGAGACGGAGAGAGAGAGAATCCCAAGCAGGCTCCGTGCTGCCGGTGCAGATCCCAGAACTCCTGAAACCACAAGATCATAACCCGAGCTAAAAGCAAGAGTCAGACACTAAACCTACTAAGCCACCTGCCGTCACCCTTTTGTAATGACCTCCCGACACCTCAGATCACATTAACCCAGGCAGCTGCTGGCTTGCACGGTTATCACAGTAGGGGTGTTGGTGCCTTGGGGCAAGGGATGATGTACCGTCCGTCTTTGAATTTCCCCAAGTGCCTGATCTGAAGCTGGCTTGGGCACTCCTGTCCACCTAATAGTTGATGATGTGATAAAAATAGATCACCACTTGGGGTACCTGGGTGGCTCAGTCGGTTGGGCGTCCGACTTCAGCTCAGGTCACGATCTCACAGTCTGTGAGCTCGAGCCCCGCGTCGGGCTCTGTGCTGACAGCTCGGAGCCTGGAGCCTGCTTTGGGTTCTGTGTCTCCCTCTCTCTCTGCCCTTCCCCCACTCATGCTCTGTCTCTGTCTCAAAAATAAATAAAAACATTAAAAAAACTTAAAAACAAAATATCACCGCCCAATGGAGATTCAACATTGCGGGGAGGCAGGGAAACACCGGGGCGGGGGATCCTCAAGAAAGAAGGCTTTGAGACGGGTGGGCAGGCAAAGAGCGGTTCTGAAACAATAGACCCACCCCCGTGGCCCCCGGAAATCCAGTGTGCCTGGTACTCAAAACAGCTGGGAGTCAGCTTCCCTCTGGCCATGACCCCACGGGAAGAGAGACTGAGCAAGGTGCCCGAGGCGGGTGACGGGCCTGCACCAGGAGCGGGGCCCCCACACCCCGCCCTCTCCATCTCCTGCAGGGCCGGGTCACCTTCCTCCACAACACACAGAAAAGAAGCCCCTTGGGTCGCTGTCACGGGAAACGCCGCCGCCTGCCATCCCCGCCCCCCGAGCTGCCGGCACCTGTGGTGAGCCTGGGCGGCAGGGTCTCCAGGATGCTCTCGTCCCAGGGCAGGATGCTGACACGCAGGTGGTCCAGCAGCTCGTCTCCCTCCATCTTCGTCCCCCAGGCAGCCGCCCTCGGGGGAGACCCCGGCCCCGTGTGTTCCGAGGGGGGCACGAGGAAGCCCCACTCTTCTGGAGATAAACTCGGGCCCGGCCGAGGCCCGCTGCAGATGCCTACCAAGGGTGCGGGAAACCAGGCACCAGGTGAACTTGGGCGGCCGGGGTCACTGCTCACACACCCACCCACAGAACGATGTGGGGGCAAAGCCACGGGCCGTAGGGCCTGTTGCCAGCCAACTACGAGGCGAGGCGGGGATCCACGAGGGCAGGCGTTCCCTGCCAGGGAGAAAGAAGGGTGGGACTTTGAAGCCAGAGAGATGTGAGTTTGGCTGGCTCTGGCTTGATCACCCACTAGCTGTGTGGGCTCCCCAGCCACACGAGGGGGCATGAAGGTAAAACGGCAATTCTAATTAACGGGTAACAACTGAACCACCGGCTAAGCCTGTGTCGCGGGCCCTGAGTTAGGAACTTCATAATAATCTGTTCCCAGAGGACAACCCCTACCCGGGCCAGCCTGGCTGAGGGCCCCACTTAGATCTTTAGACTCAAACCCAGCACAGAAGCTGCAAATGCCAGGCTTTGGAATTACCAAGACTCCAACCTGGGCATTCTTTTTTTTTTTTTTTTTTAATTTTTTTTTTCAACGTTTATTTATTTTTAGGACAGAGAGAGACAGAGCATGAACGGGCGAGGGGCAGAGAGAGAGGGAGACACAGAATCGGAAACAGGCTCCAGGCTCTGAGCCATCAGCCCAGAGCCCAACGCGGGGCTCGAACTCACGGACCGCGAGATCGTGACCTGGCTGAAGTCGGACGCTTAACCGACTGCGCCACCCAGGCCCCCCTAACCTGGGCATTCTTAATCCAAACTCCCTTTGCTACAGATGGAGAAACAGAGGCCCTGGGAGGGAGGTGGTTTGTCCAAAGTCAGCGAGTTAGGAAAGTCACTGAATCACCTGAGTGCGACCCTAAGGGGTCTGCTGCTGTCACCGATTCCCAGGTTCCCTCCAACTTCCGTCCCCAGCCCAGACGGCTCTCCAGCACTTTGGGCCCTGATGTCAACTGCCTCCAGCACAAGTGGCCAAAAATGTCCCTGGGGCACTGCACACCCACCCGGCCCGCAAGGAGCAGGCCACCCTTCCCAAAGAACACGTTCCCTCCCCCTCCTGAGAGCCCTGAACCGGGGGACAGAGCATCCCCTGCCCGGGCTGCTAAAGCCAGGACCCGGGACTTCGTTCCAGATTCTTCCCCTTCCTGAATCTCTAACTGGTCATCTTTGAGCCCTGTCCCCTCGGGCCTCGCCAGTCCCCCAGAGACCAGCATCTTGCCCTCTCCACCTGCAGCCAAAGCCCTCTGCTGACCTCCCTCACTCCTGCTTCAGCAGCCCTCAGTGGCTCCCTACGGCTGCAGGCGTCAGGAGTCAGCCAGGTCCAGCCCTGCCCCTCCCCCCTCTCTGCTCACCTCTCAGCGTCCCCCACCCCCCGCCACTCCAGCTACGTGCGCCTTCTTCCCATCCTCCAACCAACCATGCTCTCTGTGGTCTGCAAGCCTCCTGTTCGTGTCCCCCGTGCGTAGGACGCCCCCATCCATCCCAGAGTTGCAACATGATTGACATCTTCCTGAAGCCATGCCTTCCCCCAGGCCATGCAGATCCCTCCTGCGTGATCCTACGGCATCCTGTATCTTCCTATCAGGGCACTCGGCACACGTCATCCTTCCGTTTACTTATCTGACCACCAGACTAAGCTCTAGGAGGGCAGGGGCCACATCTGCCTATTCACTGTGGCATCCCTGGCACAGAGCCAATAGCTTGGCACCTAGAAGGTATACAGTCAACGTTTTCTGAGTGGACAGATATGTGTATGTCCTTTTAACCATGACTTCTCCTTGGTCTTGGCCAAAGACTAATTCTGAGAAGCCATACGGAAAACATACGTACTTTTATTATTTTTATTTTTTTAAAGAGGGCACAAGCGGGGCAAAGGCAGAGAGAGAGGGAGACAGAGGAACTGAGGACCCGAAGGCGGCTCTGCACTGCCAGTGGTGAGCCTGACGCTGGGCTCCAACTCGCCAGCCGTGAGATCACGGCCTGAGCCGAAGTCGGACGCTCAACTGACTGAGCCACCCAGGCGTCCCAGGAACCAACGTTTAGTATTCAAGAAAAATAGCTCCAAACACATCTAATATTGCGAGAGCCCAACTCCCATAGCCCAGACCAGCCAGATGACCCAAAGGCAGGAACCTGTCCCACAAAGGACGTCAGCTGACCTTGTGGGTGTGACTCACACCTGGCTGGAGACAACTTGGGGCTCAGGGCCGGACACCTTGCTTAACTTCCTCTCTTGTTTACCGAAATGTTCAAAATAGTTCGAGCAGAAAAGAAAAACGAACAGAACGGCTTTTGCTGTTCAGATAGGTGCCACTAAGGAAGGAGAGAGCCCTGGAACTGTGACACCCAGTGTCCCGGCCCCAGCCCTGCCGCTCAGTGAGTGCAGTGTGGCCCCTGGCTCACATCCATCTCCCCCTTTATAAAATGGGACAAAGATTTCCTCTCTCACAGCGCTAACATGCGGGGTAAGCAAGTTGCGAAGTGAAGACCCTCAGCCCTGAGTTTCTACCTAACCTCAACCTCCAGTTGCTGACTGCTAACGAGAAGCTTGTTAGAAGGACACGTCTGCCCCCCACCTCACCCATACATACCATTCTCTTCCAAGAATCTGGTGGCGTCTAAATACCCGCGAAGGCATATCTCTCCAAGCACCTGGCAACACATCAAGTAAGGTCACTGCAGCGGAGGGGGCCGTTCCGAAGGCTCCCGAGACAAACGGAAGAACCCTCCCCACTCCGAGCTGCTCAATGGCCCAGCACAGCCCCAGAGACGCTGGACAAAGGGCTCCGTGCTCTGAAAAAGCACAAGTTCCACTTTCATGCAAGGCTGGGCTCAGAGGACATCCCCTCCGTGGAGCCTTTGCTGGTGGCCCAGCATGACGGGGGCTGGTTTCTCCGGGCCCCCTCCGTCCCAAGACCAGCCTCCACCCTAACAAATACCGGGGCCCATTCCAGCTGTCACTGGGACAGTTAACGGCAGCCGTCTCTACTCCTCTGAATACAAACCACACATGCAAACCAAGGTCCAGCCTCCCCTTGTCGCCTGGAACACACACTGTCCACACAACAGCCTACACACAGCCTTCCTTCTCCCCAGAGCACCATTCGTGTCCAGGGTTTAGACGTTTTACGTTTTGGTTTTCTGTTTTTGTTTTTTGTTTGTTTGTTTGAATATTAGGGAGAAGAAACCTCCTACAACAATCGAGAAAGATTAAATCACCAAATGTGGTGTGGTTCTTGACCACACTTGGAGATAAGAATCAGAGCCCCTTGGAGGTGGGATCTGAGCTACAGGGCTGTTTAAATCTTCCCAGGTGATTCCAGTGGTCAGAGTGGGGCAGCACTGAGCTCCCAGGACGGACACTCTTCCCTGAGTTCCTTTTCACTGGGGGGAGGGGGGGGCAGGGAGGGGAGGGGAGGGAGGGGAGGGATCTGATTCCGTTTGTGGAAAGAGCCATTGGTAGATATCCCGGCAAATGGGGAAGCAGAGAAGAGCTGCACCCCCAAAACACACAGCCCCCAACTCACCTTGAGATCTGGAGGAAGTAACGCTCGTATTAGAAGGTAGACATTCTCCGGGCAGAGGCGCAAACTGAGCTTGGTTAATTCCACATGAAGAAAGTTTGTGGACTTGACTTTAGGGCAGATATCATACTCCCCAAAGAAGGGGGACACGGTGATGGTCGTTTTGGAATCAAAGAAGGGGATGTTGTTAGTTATTCCTCCATCCACGTATCGCTTTTATGGGGAAGAAAAAAGGACCCAGCATCAGAAACTCCGGGCTGGTGTTTTATGTGTATTTCAGATTATGGGGAGAGGCCTCTCAGAGCCTCAGGCTGGTATGGTGAGAAGACAAGGTTCTGGAAACTTTCCGTCAACAAATCCTCATTGAACATTTCTATGCCAGGCCAGGCTCTAGGCTGGCACTCAGGATTGCTATGTCCTGTTGTGTAGTTTGTGCGCCGCACAAAAAGTGCCTGGCAACGAGGCGGACAGAGGCTGGAGCCCAGCCCACATCGTGCTGGCCAAGTCTGAAGCCCAGGAGGCCACCTCTAGGTGTGCCCATATAATTTGCATGAAAGGGATCTGTTTGGGCAGGAACTCTGTGTGCGCTGGAGACAGAGTATGATGTAGACCCTGCCATGAAAGTGACAGAGGTCATGGGTTAGATTCCAGACCCCTCTTGCTGCTTGGAAAATCAGAACGAGCACCTTGAGGAGCTTTGGAGACCTAAATGGCCGTGAACCTGGGATCAAGGCAGCCAGAAAAACATTTTTTGTATCCACGGCCTAGTGGCATCTGGGATCAGCTACTGTGGGCATCAATTTCCCTACATCCATATCCTCCCACAACTTTAGGCTGGCACAGGCAGGTTTTGGTGCAATTTGGACAAAGTCTGCACCCATCAAAGTGAAGTCTAGAATGATTCCCAAATCCAAGGCCATCACAGCTCAGCTGTCTGTGCCCACAGAGGAAGGCCTTCGAGTATCACAGCCGGAAGACTCCGCAGCCAATCCTTCCCGAGGCCTAAACGAGTGCAGAGAACGGCCCATGCTCAGCCACATCTTAGGCATGAAGACATGCTCGCCTTAGGGGCACCCGTGGCGCTCAGTCAGTTGAGGGCAGACTTCGGCTCAGGTCATGATCTCACGGTTTGTGAGTTCAAGCCCTGCCTCGGGCCCTGTGCTGATGGCTCGGGGCCTGGAGCCTGCTTCAGATTGTGTGTCTCCCTCTCTCTCTGCCCCTCCCCCACTTGCACTCTGTCTCTCTCTCAAAAATAAATACACATTAAAAAAACTAACATATTGGGGCGCCTGGGTGGCTTGGTCGGTTAAGCGTCCGACTTCGGCTCAGGTCATGATCTCACGGTCCGTGAGTTCGAGCCCCGCATCGGGCTCTGTGCTGACAGCTCAGAGCCTGGAGCCTGTTTCGGATTCTGTGTCTCCCTCTCTCTCTGACCCTCCCCCACTTGTGCTCTGTCTGTCTCTCTCTCTCTCTCTCTCTCTCTCTCTCTGTCTCTCTCAAAAATAAATAAACATTAAAAAAATAGTTAAAAAAAAAACCCATATATATGCCTGCAGAACAGACAGCTCGGCCTGTGTTTCCCCATCCCAAGTAGGGCTCAGCAATGGACCAAAACACATACTTGTGGAATGGAACCAAATGCAAAGCCCTGTTGGCAGCTTCTGCCCAAAGCCATTGGCCGCAAAGGGCAGAATCGGACCCACGGTGGGCTGAAACCCTCAAGCCCTAAGAATAAAGCACTACCTTAAGCAAGTAACAGACCCTTAAGCATCTGATACTTTAACCGGGGCACCGGGGACCTATCCTTGGTGCTCTGGCAAAGATTAAGTGAATCAGCTTACCTTCCAGGTAGCCAGATAATTAATTCTACATGAAGGTGGTTTTGTTTCCCCGGGCAGCCTAGAAGGGGGCTATGGCTAGGGAACCTCTGTCTGAAAGGCCAAGAGAGCAAAAGACTCTGCATTTGGGGACGGGTCCCAGGCTGCCTGAAGCAAGTGCTCTGCAGGCAGGAGCTGTGCAGTTAGTTTAAAAGCAGACTCGGGGCGCCTGGGAGGCTCAGTCGCTTAAGCGTCTGACTTCAGTTCAGGTCATGATCTCACGGTCCGTGAGTTCGAGCCCCGCGTGGGGCTCTGTGCTGACAGCTCAGAGCCTGGAACCTGCTTCGGATTCTGTGTCTCCCTCTCTCTCTGACCCTCCCCCGTTCATGCTGTGTCTCTCTCTGTCTCAAAAATAAATAAACATTAAAAAATAAATAAACAAAAGCAGACTCGGGGTGCCCGGGAGGCTCAGTCGCTTAAGCGTCTGACTTCAGTTCAGGTCATGATCTCACGGTCCATGAGTTCAAGCCCCGTGTCGGGCTCTGTGCTGACAGCTCAGAGCCTGGAGCTCCTTTGGAATCTGTGTCTCCCCCTCTCTCTGCCCCTCCCCTGCTCATGCTCTGTCTCCCTCTCAAAAACAAATAAACATTAAAAAAAATTAAAAACAAAAAAAAAAACAAAACCAAAGCAGACTCACCACGCCTCTGAAGGAAGGAGGCATTAGGCCACAGTAGAAAGGGATGAAGGAGGAACAAACCAAGGCCTGAGGAGACAAAAGGAAGTGAAATTACAGGCCAGAACAGCCTGTCTTCGATTCCCCTGGGCCAGCATGAGCCTTCTTCAAATGGACAGAGAAGCAAGCCTAGAATGCTCTTTGGAGATGGGGTGCTTGCATGAACGAGCTGAATGGGTAACAAACAAACCCTCACACTTGTATTTCAGGCCTAAGGAGAAGCTCCTAAAACACTGTGGGTATCAACTTCCTGTCCCTTTCCCCACGGGAGAGAGCCGTACGGGGCCCTCGAAGACGGGACCCAGCGTCGCTGACTGACAGGGAAGACACCAGACAGGGGCTTTGCAAATGCTGACCTTCCTTAGAATCACGTGGCAAGCATGCCGCCCACACGCTCCACGGCCTACCCCAGGATTCTGACGTAGCAGGCTGGAGGCACCCGAGAACCTACCATCTGAACAGGCTTCTAGGTGCTGCCGATGCTGGGGGTCCAACCAGCACACTGAGTAGCATGGAGCCATGGGGCGGGAAGCAGGACCAACCCCCTGCGAGAACCCGGCTCCTGCGAGCATGGGCCACTGCTGGCTATCTAGACAAGGCTTCTGGAAACAAGGCTAAACAGAGGTTGATCCTGGCTGCTGAGATGCTACTGGTTACACGTGCCAGGCTGCTGGCTCCTATGGGGCATATTAAGTGCAATATAGTCCGAGTAACTCTGGTAAAAAGCATCAGCCAAATTAAATGGGATTTTGAGGGGCGCCTGGGTGGCTCAGTCAGTGAAGCATCCGACTTCAGCTCAGGTCATGATCTCACAGTTCATGGGTTCGAGCCCCACGTCAGGCTCTGTGCTGACGGCTCAGAGCCTGGAACCTGCTTCGGGTTCTGTGTCTCCCTCTCTCTCTGCCCCTCCCCTGCTCACGCTTTGTCTCTGTCTCTCTCAAAAATAAATAAACATTTAAGAGAAAAATAAACAGGGGCGCCTGGGTGGCTCAGTCGGCTGAGCGACCAACTCCGGCTCAGGTCACAATCTCACAGCTCGTGAGTTCGAGCCCCGCGTCGGGCTCTGTGCTGACAACTCAGAGCCTGGAGCCCGCTTTGGATTCTGTGTCTCCCTCTCTCTCTGCCTCTAACCCACTCGCGTTCTGTCTCTGTCTCTCTCAAAACATAAATAAACATTAAAAAAAATTTTTTTTAATAAAGAAAAGAAAAATAAATAAATAAACAGGATTTTGATACAGTAAGTGATCTTCTCCGAGCTAGACCCTTAGGCCAGAGGCGAGTAATCCCACCCTCGTGGGACCTTACTCCACATGTGCTCATCACAGAACACACATCGTGGGGATCGGGATCCTTGGAAGACGTGGTCACGAGCCACGTCTTGAAGGGGGGCAGGTAGTATCTGAAACTGAAACTGACTGCGGGCATCCAAGGTTCACCTATGCTAGGACCAGACCACCGGAGGCACACCCAGTTAACATCACCATGGGGGCAGGAAGCCAACCAGCATCCCCCCTCATCCAGTTCCCCTGCGTCTTAAGAAACGAGGCCAGTTGCCCAAGACAGCCCTCTCTGGGTTGCAGCCAAAGTGAAATCGCTTTTCTTACTGGACAATCCCCCGTGTAAGCAAACTGCTTACATCCACAACTTCGTCTTTGGACTGAAAATCAGACACCAGCACACTTTCCCCATCAGACACTCTGGTGAGTGAGACGCACATTCTGCCAGAGACGAGCGTGTGGACGTTGGCTGGCAGGTGTCTGTGGAGATGTTCTCGAATGTAGGTAGTCGCACGGAAGGACGGATGGAAGATGCCGATGTTCCGTCTCCTGGCAGCACAGACGAGGCCCATGAGCACATGCACGATCTTGTCTGGGGGGCGGCAAGACACAAATATACAAAGGATGGTGCCCCGTGGAGATGGCAGTGACCAGAAACCAGGCGGCAAGGAAGCTGCCAACTGTTTTCCAGTCCTGCACGAACACGGCAGCCACAGGCGGCTACGGAGCCCTTCCGACGCGGCTCAGTCCAATCTGAGATGTATAAACGACGCACCTGAGTTCAAAGGCTTCGTACAAAAAAAAAAAAAAAAATCTAATAAAATATGTCATTAATAATGTTTTTATATCGATTAGCTGTAAAAACGAAAATGATAGGCTGGCTGTATTGGGATGAGTGACATTTTCGTTTCAATTGTATCTTTCGCTTTTTTTCAGCTCGGCGGCTGGGGAAATGTGAAACAGCACACGCAGCTGCACTGTCTTTCTATTGGACACTGCGGGCCCAGGTTCCCGCCACGGGAACAGGCCCCCAGAGGCCCAGGGGAGCTCGCTCTCACCTACACGCCCCCAAAGCCCGAAGCGGGAACTCCTCAGGAAGGGAGCGTCAGCATTCACTGCCTCTCTCCGTCTCAGACTGTGCACGTTTTCACTTTGGGGACAGAGGGGATTAGCTACACTACCATCTGTAAGGTACTCAACCCAGAGAAGGCTCCTCGTAAAGGACTAGATTTAATCTTCAGGCTCTGACACCAGGATTACCGCTGTCCGGTGGACACGGGCCACATTCGTGCTCCGTCCAACCTCACTCAGCGGCCTGGGCCGCTCTGGCTGATTTGCACGGCGCTGGCGTGGCAGGACCACGAGTCCCCACCCCGACCCCTGGGTCATAAATCCTGAGATGCGGAAGGACAGACATAAGCCAGCCCGTCTTGGCCCACCTCTGACCTCAGCTCAACTCTCCCGACACGTGTGGCCCCACGGAGCCCAGGTGGAAGGGGCAAAGTTGCACACAGCTGGCACATTCTGCCCGCCTCTCCTGCCAAGCACCGGGCTTAGAAGCACTCACGGGAACTCTTTCCAAGGTGCAGCCCTAGGAAACTTTCCTCAGTGGTCCCCAAATGAGACAGGAGGTTAAAGCAGGGCTCCTGCCCAAACCTCCAGACCCCACTTTCCAAGGATCTGGTGGTCCCCAAGCCTCCCCCCGTTCTACAGGGCACAGACCAGGACTGCCCCTGTCCTCTGCCAGTTAGGAACCCTCTCTATACTAGAGTCAGCACAGGCCACCTTGACACACAAAGGCCGTCTTTTATCACCCCCGAAGCCCAGAGTGTGCCGACTGGCTATGTGGCCACACGAATCTTCCCTGAGGCCACAATTCCTGCCCTTTGCTCCCCTCCCTGTCAGTGGAGAAGCCAGCTGGGGCCTCTCTCCTAATCCCCACCTCCCAGTCAGCCCAAGGCCTGCTCACTGATCCTATCTAATTGCAGGGGATTCCTGGCCACCGGGATCAAAGTCATTCCCTGCTGGTGGAGTCTAACAGTCCCCATTCCCGGGAAAGGCAAAGAATAAACTGCTAAGGAAGTTGAGCAGGGGCCAGTGAGGTGCACGGTCTTCCGGTCTGGGGATCTCTGGGTGCCAACAGCTCTAGCTGCCACCAGTCCCAGGTCCTGTCCCCTGGCTCAGAACCCCAGGCCACACCCTAGTTTGGCCCAGCTGGGCACAAGCTCTACATCTGTCCCTCCCACAACTACCCACATACACAGATGTTTCATTAGCACAAGATTCAAATGCACAGGACCTCATTTCCAGCCGCACTGAGCAGGGTGGGGGTGGGTGGAAGGATGGCATGGGGGATGTCCAGGGATCTACCCCAGCCCCTAGGAACGATATCTAGCACTCCCCCAATACACACACACACACACACACACAAAACATGCGCCCCACCCGGCCTTGTCCCTTTAACCTCAAATCAGCAAACCTGCCCAGGAAAACTCTGGAGGGTTGTCCTCCCCCTGAAAAGCTATCCAGCCCCCAGGAGGTGGGGCGGAGGGGGGATGTCCCCAATTCCTGTAGTCACCAGAGCGAAGAAGGCTCCCCCCACCCACCCACCCACCCCCGGGTCAGAGGCCAACGCCCTGCTCCTGGGGGCAGGCCCGCCCTGCTCCGGACCCAGGGCAAATCGCCCAAAGCTTTGTGAGCTGATGGGGACCATAGGGGCCAGCTCCACCCTCGACGCCCCATCCCCGGTCCTGCTCCTTCCTCCGCGTCGCTCCAGATGAGCCCACTCTCAGTCTCGGGGCGAAGGGCTTCCCGCAAGCCCGGGCGCCAGGGCGGGGTTGGGGTGGGGATGCGCTCGGGGTTCCCACGGCCACGGCAGCCAACCCCAGGCGCGTACCCCTCCCAGGCTGGCGAGTGAGCCACCCGCCGGCGCAGGGCGAGAGGACACTTCGGAGGAAGCCTCTGTCCGGGAAGGGGCCCCGGGGATGCACCCCGCGGTGTCCGCGTCCAATGTCAGCTCCACCGGGCGCCCCGCGACCCGTCCCCGCGCGGAGCCGCGGCGGCGGCCCGGGACATACCTAGGGGGATCCCCGCGAGGAAAGTGACGCAGTGCAGCGCCCCGGCCGAGGAGCCGAAAAACATGCGCGCGTCGCGGAGGAGGTGCGGGGCGCGCTCGCTCAGGCAGCTTGTCACCCCGATGTGGTAGAAGCCCAGGAAGCCGCAGCCCGAGAAGGACAGGCTCCAGTCGCGCCTGGGGTCGTACATAGCGGCGGCACTCCGGGGGCCCGGCGCGGGGGCTCTCGGGTCCGCGCGCGCCGCGGACGGCCGTCCAGGTCCGGGGCCGCGGTCCGCCCTGCACCGCCGGCGCCCGCGCGCGCTCCCGGGGCGGCCTCCACGCCGCGGCTCAAGCAGTCCCTGCGTGACGTCAGCCCGGCAGCCCCGCCCCCTCGGGCCATGCAAATGAGGGGCCGCCAGAGCGCTAGGGGAGGGGGGGAGGGGGGAGGAGGGAGAGGGGGGAGGGCGGAGGGGGGAGGGGGAGGGGGTGCTCCTGGGTCTCGGCTCGGGAGGCAGGGACGGGGGCGGGGGCGGAGAAGAGAAGAGGACCTTGCCCCCAGGTCGGCGGCGGAGGAGGGAAATTTTCCATCCCCGAGTGGCCCTGCACGTCCTGGAGAGAAACCGCTCCCTTTCCGTTCCCTCCCATCCCTTAAGTCAGCGACAAGTAGCAGTTGCCCTCTTAGCTCCTTGGGATCCTGTGATACTATCTTTTCCCTTTTCACATGGGACCGCGAACCTCCAGCAGGCACCAACATCTCAACAGAGTGGAAGGTCTTTGCTTGATTTTCCTGCCGTTTTTGTTTGTTTGTTTGCTTGCTCGTTTTTTGTGTGATGCCTTCACTTCCTGGCAAGTGGTAGAGATTTTTCGTTGAGTGATACTGACATGAGGTTTCCGTTCCACCGTGTCATGGATAAGTTGAAGTTGGGGATAACCGGTGCTGGGGAGGGAGTTTGCGGGCATCTTTAGGAAGTGCCAAAAATGCCCCCTGACCCTTGTGCCCTGCACAGAGCATTTCCACAGCAGCCTGTGCAGGGAGGTTAGGCATCTGTCCGGAGCCAGAAGTCTGGGTCTCCCGGGCCATCCTACTTCCCTGTCGATGTGGACAGAGAAACCTCCCTTCTCTACAGACGGGGGTGTGGAGTCCAAGGAGTGTGGGCTTTGGAATCAGGTCACCCCTCCCTTTCTGTGCCTCAGTGTCCTCATCTGAAAATGACAGGCTTCCTGTCAGGATTCAAGATATCACTCGTGGGGGCGCCTGGGTGGCTCAGCCAGTTAAGCATGGGACTTTGGCTCAGGTCATGATCTCACGGTTTGTGGGTTCGAGCCCCGCATCGGGCTCTGTGCTGACAGCTCAGAGCCCGGAGCCTGCTTGGGATTCTGTGTCTCCCTCTGTCTCTGCCCCTACCCGGCTCCTGCTCTGTCTCTCTCTGTCTCTGTCTCTCTCAAAAAATAAACGTGAAAAAAATATCAAAATACCACTTGTGAAGCGCCTGGACATGTGGACTGTGCATGACCTCCCCACCCACAAACCTTCCTGAGCCCGAGACATCCCCTGCTTTGCTGAGCCTGTGCCTGTGGGAGTGGGGAGCTGGGAACAGGGCAGAGAATTGCACAATGTGCTCCTTCCCAGCTGGGGTCAGACAGGGCGATGTCCAACCTTCTTGTTTCAACTCCTCTGTTGTAAACAGGTGTTCTTCTTGTGGCCTGCTGATTCATGGATGGATTTCACATTTTTGTGCTTTTTGTTGCTGACATTGCTATCTAAAATGGCTCCACACACGATGCTGAAGGGCTGTCTGGTGTTCCCGAGTCCGAGAAGGCTGTGCGTGCCTTGCAGAGAAAATACCCGCATTAGATACGATTCGTCCAGGCACAGGTTACAGTGCTGGTGGTGGCTCTGAGTTCAATATTAATGAGTCATCTAGATACATGTATATTTCTATATAATATATACTTCTGTTTTTAAACGGAAAACACGCGTAACTTAAAGGTTCTGTATTGATGGGTTGGCAAAAGTGTTAACGACCAGAGGCACATAGGAACTCAACCCTGTATCTCCTATAAGAACAATTCAGGGGTCACTGATTAAGCATAAGCATAATTCACAGCGATAGAACCACTGTGAATAACGAAGACTGGCTGTACTTCACCGAAACTCCGTAAAGGGGAGCAGGTGGATTCTGTGGACCCTGGGGGTTCTTTCCTCCATAGAACCAAAAACGCAGAGTTGTCTGCTCTGACGGTGCTCGCTCAGTCCCCTCACCTCCTCCTGCAGGGCTGGGCAAAATGAGGGCAGGCATCCTTCACCCAGTTAAGAAACCCCAACATCTGGGGACTGAGCCTGAGGGTTTGGCTTCTCTATCAACCTACCAGGTGTCCTGATCCTTTTTCTGTGCTCCCCTTGGTGCCCCTGACTTGCTTCTGACCCTTCTGCCTCCATATTCCTTGCTCAGCATTTTCTAACCGCCACCGGTGGCCTCAGGGAAGGCGTTCCCCTGATCAGCCCAGCGTCAGCCTCCCTTCACCCCCCTCAGCCCCCACCCTGGGCTCAGCCTCCTGAGCTTTGGCTGAAATTCACACTTTTCTCCTTCCCCTCCTCCTCCTCCAACGCCTCCTTCTTTATCTTTGTAGTGAAATGTACCAAGCATAAAATTGACCATTTTAATACATTTTTCATGTTTATTTTTGAGAGAGAGAGAGAGAGAGAGCGCATGTGCACAAGAGCAGGGAAGGAGCCGAGAGAGAGGGAGACAGAATCCGAAGCAAGCTCAGAACTGTCAGCACAAAGCCCAGCACAGGGTTCCACCCCATGAACTGTGAGATCATGACCTGAGCTGGTCGGATGTTCAACCGACTGAACTGCCCAGGCGCCCCTCAATACTTTTTAACAGCTCAGTGGCACTAAGTACCTTCACAATGTATGCAGCCAACACCACCGTCCGTTTCAGGACTTTTTCATCTCATAGAACAGAAACTCTGGCCCCGTTAAACATTTCCCTCTTCCATTCCCCACAGCCCCTGGCACCCACCATTTCATTTTCTGTCTCTGTGGATTTGATACCCAAGGGGCCCCAAAGAAGCAGAATCACACAGCATCTGCCCGTTTGTGACGGGCTTATTTCGCTGAACACCATGTCCTCAAGTTTCAATGACGCAGGTGTCAGAATCTCCTTCCTCTTTACAGCCGAATAGTGTCCATTGTACGTATCGATGGGGTTCAGAACGCACCCCCCCAGAATATAGCTTCTTGGCGTAGTGAATATTTTCAGCTGAAGGAATCTGAGAAATGGCAGCTACGGGGACTCTGACCCACCCTGAAGCGGGTCTCAGACCCTCACGTGGGAGGTGGCTTCCCCTATGCCCGGAGGAGAGGAGCCTGCTTGTCTGCAACGATTCGGGGACAGAGGAATCTGAGCCAATGGGCCCTGCTAAGTTTCCAGCCGTGTTCACAACACTTACCCCTTACCCTTGTCCTCCCATATTTTTCCACGACTTTCCACTCTTCGTTAAACTGAGTATTAAAACGCTCAGGTTGAACCCTTCCTTTGGGTATTCATTTCTTTGTTGTTGTTGTTGTTTTTTAATGTTTATTTATTTTTGAGAGAGAGAGAGAGAACAGGCAGGGGAGGGGCAGAGAGAGGGAGACAGAGGATCCGAAGCAGCCTCTACACTGTGATCGCAGAGCCCAATGCGGGGCTTGGACCCAAGAGCCGTGAGATCATGACCTGAGCCAAAGTCAGATGCTTAACCGACGGAGCAACCCAAGTGCCCTTGGGTCTTCATTTCTATATGAAGCCTCCTGTGTCACATTACTTATATTAATGCATAACTATGCTTCTCTCACAAATCTGTCCCAGTCGGGAACTGAAGAAGAGATTTCTCCCGCCTTCGGTACATTCCATGTATGCGCATGCATTCACGTGATTCCCTCCCGCATCTCCAGTAAACACCTCTCTTGCTCCATCCCGGTCCCAGGACCCCACTCTTCAACCCTGGTCCTCAGGGATGACATCATTTTCAGGTGTGTCCCTGTCCCCAGAACGGGATCCGGGAAGTCCTGTGTCATACATGCATTCCCCCAATTGTCCTGGCTCCTGGGGAATGGGACAGTCCCCGTTGGCCGTGTTGGGAGGGCATGGAATCGGCTCTGGGAGACCTGGGCGACGCCGAGGGTCTAGTCACTGAGCCGTGGGGAAGTCAGACGGACGTTCCCTGCCACACAGAGGCTTCGTGGCTGCCGACCAGCATTGCCCGCCTGCCAGAGATGATGCTGTGCACACAGCCTGGCACCCCCAGCCAGCCCCTCGCGGTGTCTATTGAGTGAATGAGTAAGTGAACGAATGAGGGGATGAACGCTAAAGCGCCCTCCTTTCCCTTGTCTTGGCTACACACGGACGCTCCTCCAAGTTTAACCACCTTCACAGACCTCCACGTTTTCTTCACTATTCGTTAGTAGCCTAGGTGTGGTCTTAGACGGATTCTTCCGGAAGCCGACCCAGAGACCAGGATTTGAGTGCCAGGTGATCCCAGGAGACACTGGGAGGAGGGGGGGGCGGGGTGCGAGGTTGGGGTCTCAGAGGCAGGAGACCACTCTGGGTAAACGGGGCTCACTCGCACTGGGGTCCTCGAACAGAAACAACACGCCATAGGGAGCAGATAGGAGGGTTTTTTTTTCATTGTTTTAATGTTTATTTATTTTTGACAGAGAGCGAGCAAGCATGAGTGGGGGAGGGGCAGAGAGAGAGGGAGACCCAGAATGCAAAGCAGGCTCCAGGCTCTGAGCTGTCATCGCAGAGCCCGACGCGGGGCTCGAACTCACAGACCGCGAGATCATGACCTGAGCTGAAGTCGCTTAACGCTTCAGCTTAACCGACTGAGCCACCCAGGCGCCCCACAGATAGAAGGTTTTTAAAGGCAGCAGGGGGCAGATAAAGGAAATGGTTACCAAAGAATGCATTGTTTCTGGGCCCTTTTAAGGGGAGTGGAACCTGTCAAATGGGCAGATCACCTCACTACTGCTGAGCAGGTAATGCTGGGTTAACGGGTTGAGGGCTATATTCCTGGGAGAGGCTGAAATTGAAATTAGCTCAGGTATGAAGTCTTTGTTTGATGATCTGGGCTTAGCACAAGTGACTCCATTTTGAGCTTGTTATTTCTTCTTAACGCAAGAGGACGTGGTGGAGGGCCGCTGGCTGGGGGGCGAGACACTGTTAGCTGCGGGGGGGCGGGGAGGGAGAGCCAGGGAAGCCTTCTTGGAGTGTGGGTACCCTCAGAACAGATGGGACCAGAAGCAAGAGCCTTGCGACAAGGGGAGGGAGGGAGCCAGCCAGAGGGAGACAGGTGAATTGGGTAAGCGAAGTTGCAAGTTTAAGACCAGGCAAAAGGTCTCCAAAGCGGGGAGATAGGAAGATAAGGAGAGGAGGAGGCGGAATCTAGGGGAAGGGCCCAAGACCAGTAGGAGTCCCCATGTGATACCTGCTGCAACAGAGAAGCTGAGGGTTTAGGCAGGGGAGTGGCAATCTTATTTACAAAGCAGGGAGAGCCACCTAGTGGAATTCGGCGGGCTGGTGAACTTGGACGGGAAAGAAGTACCTTTTCATTTTCACTGCGTCTAACTGCAATGTAGTATTTCCTTCGCACGCAAACGTAGGGAACAAACCACGGTAGTGTTATTAGAATTACCTGCAGCTTTAGGGGCGCCTGGGTGGTTTGGTTGGTGAAGCGTCCGACTTCTGCCAGGTCATGATCTCACGGTCCGTGAGTTCAAGCCCTGTGTCAGTTCAAGTCCCCTCCTGGAGTTCAAGTGAGTTCAGTTCAAGTGAGTTCAAGCCCCTCCTGGAGACTGCTTCAGGTTCTATGTCCCCCCCCCGACCCCCTGCCCTCTCTTTCTGTGCCCCCCTCGCTCGCACTCTGTGTGTCTCTCTCTCTCAAAAATAAACATTTAAAAAATTAAACTAGGGGCACCTGGGTGGCTCAGTCGGTGAAGCATCCAACTTTGGCTCAGGTCATGATGTCACGGTTTGTGAGTTTCTGCCCCATGTTGGGCTCTGTGCTGACACCTCCGAGCCTGGAGCCTGTTTTGGATTCTGTGTCTCCCTCTCTGCCCCTTCCCCACTCACGCTGTCTCTCTCTCTCTCTTTCTCTCTCCTCTCTCTCTCTCTCAAAAACAAATAAACATTTAAAAAATCAAATTAAAAAAAATAGAATCACCCGCGACTTTGTTCCTAACGGAAGTCACCGATCTTTTTTATCGCATTGCAGTTGTGGATCTGAGATGATGTTTACGCTTGTGGGTTTGAAATCCTGGTGTCTGAGAAGACGCCGGGTGTGAGAGCTTATTTAATGCACGGACAAAGAAGCACATCTGCTATCATAGCCACGATTAAAACAGATTTTGATGACTGGATTCAAAACCAAGTGGTTTCCTTTGTAATTCCACGAATTTCATCTCACGTGTTGAAAAACCTTCCTCTGAGAAGGGATGGCCGTGGGGGTGGGTTGCCGGCCGCCTGCAGGGCAGGGGCCCTGGAAGAGGTGGGGCCAGTCACAGGCAGCTATTCAGGGGGTGCTTGCACAAGGGGGCCGGAGCTGGTGACGGAGGGGTGGGTGGGCTACCTGGGCAGCAGAGAAGAGTGGACCTGGCTGGTGGATGGAGGCGAATCCAGAAGGGCAAATGGGGGTCCCGCGTCTGGCGCGCTGAGCTCTCTGAGCCCCGCGAGCCTGCTGGACAGCCCAACGCAGATATCAGGTTAACACGATTTCAGGGGGGTTGGGGTATAGAGGTGGTAGTTAGGGCCCGGACACCAGAGGAGACCGTCCAGGAGGGGTAATAGAGAAACAGGGCAGGCCCACATGGGGGGAGGTGCTGGAGGGAAGAGAGAGACAGCCTAGAGAGCAGGTGTCACGGAGAAGAACCGTGGAGGTGGCCTTGGCACACGGGACAAAAACCGGTTGGGGATGGTGGGGGAGGAAAGCGTGGGGACAGCTGGCGGAGTCAGCTCCTTGAAGAAGCTGGAGTGGAGAAGGAGGGAGGGAGGGCAGTCAAGAGGGGTTTTTTGAAAGAGCTGGTGTTGGGGGCGCCTGGGAGGCTCAGTCGGTTAAGCATCTGACTTTGGCTCAGGTCATGATGTCCCTGTTCATGGGTTCCAGCCCCACGTCAGGCTCTGTGCTGACAGCTCGGAGCCTGGAGCCTACTTTGGATTCTGTGTCCCCCTCTCTCTCTGTCCCTCCCCCGCTCGCACTCTGTCTCTCTCTCCTCTCTCTCAAGAATAAACATTAAAAACTTTTTTTAAATAATAAAAAATAAAATAAAAAGCTGGTGTTTTTTATGCAGGAGAGAACGGCCAAAGAGAGAGGGCTGCATTGCACAGAAGATGAGGAGGACGTTGCTGGACAGGTTCTTGGAGAAAAGGACCCAGTGGGAGGAAGAAGCTTTCCAGAGGCAATTGACTTTGGACGGGGCCGGCCGTCAAAAGGGCCCTTTGGATTGGGCCCGAGTGTGGCCCAGGGGATTGTCAACATGAGACGGGATTGCACATAGTCTCTGTGACGATGAGGTCCCTGGGTGAGAGTGGATGGCGAGGAAGGCGCATACGGGTGGGAACGGAGAGGTTTCTGGAGAGGTTCTTGCAAAGCTCGCAAGGCTGTGTAGGGCCTGAGCCCGCGAGCTCCAGGGCCGTTCATTGAAAGGGGGCCTCGGGATTGTGTTCTCTTCTCCAGCAGCTTCCACCCACTCTTGTGAAAGCGTAGAACTCCTGGAGAGGGTTAGGAATTTTACAGGTGGCGTGACAGAGGGAGAGAGGGAGGAGGACTGAAGGTGTTTGTAAGGAAAGGGGCACCTGGTGTGTTAAGCTCACTAAACACGGAGGCCGTCAGACTGAGGTGGCTCCTCAAGTCTCAGCAGTCCTGCCTGTAGCGCCTCAAGGTTGAGAAGTCAAAACCCCGGGGCACCTGGGCAACTCAGTGGGTTTAGCATCCAACTTCGGCTCATGATCTCATGGTTCGTGAGTTCAAGCCCCGAGCTGGGTGAGTTCGAGCACCGTGCTGACAGTGCGGAGCCTGCATGGGATTCTCTCTCTCCCCCCACCCCCCCGCCCCTCGCTCACTTGTGCCCATTCTCTCACAAAAAAGAAAGAAAGAAAGAAAGAATGAAAGGAAAGGAAACAAAATGAAATAAAATAAAATAAAAAATAAAAATATGTATAAAAAAAAAAGAAGAAACCAAAACCTAAGGACAATCCATCACAAACAGCCCACCAGGCTTTCCCAAATTAGCCAAATGCCCAAGTTACAGCCAGGCGATAAAGTCCTTGCTGTGCTTCTGTCCCCTCTAGAAAGTCCTGTCCCTGGCTCCCAACCACTTCATGTGTGACACGCCCCGGTTCACGTCCATTTGCTCAGATAAACTCTTACAGTTTTTAATCTGCCTCCGTGTATCTTTTAACGGGTGGGCCACAGAATGTAAGCTGGGGGAAGGGGGATGTGAGAGCCAGAAAGGGGATGCGGGGGGCGGCAAAGCTGCAGTGGGGTCAGTGACCTGGGGGTCTCGATGCGGCTGCGGCTCCCCTGAGGGGGGACGCGGCTTGCAGAGGAACGGGTGGGGGTCCTTGGACGGGAGGATGCTAACGGGGTCCCCCGGGGGATGAGCAGTCAGCAGAGGTGGTCACGTGAGGGTATGACGACGGGGTGGAGGGCAAGACCATCTACGGAATTCTAGGGCCCGGGAGCCTGGAACGTGGATGCCGTGGTCCCCAGGAAGGGCGGCCCGAGAGGGTCCATCCAGGGGCACGAGACCGTCCAGGGGCAGCAGCAGGCTCGGGTATGAACCGTGAAGTGGGCACGTGAGTGGAACACGGGGGACTGGAGGGATGAAGGAGGAGAGACAGTCTGGAAGCAGGGGTGAGGAGCAAGGAGGATGCCCACTGAGAGAGAACCCGGTGTCCTGGGCGTGGCATCGGGGGTAGACCTGCGGGGTGGTGGCTGAGGATCGCTAAGGACCACGGCCACCACCACCAAACTCTTAAAGGGTCTGTGACCCCAAGATGTTGAAGACACACGGCCCAGGTCTGTCCCTCGAGGCTGATACGAAACAGAAGCTCTGTGATGTGCAGGAACAGAGGGTTCAGCTCACCTCAGGCCTGGGGCCTCCCCCCGCCCCCACCCCGGCAGAACCAGAGGCAGCCTGGGACTCGGGGCCAGCCCCTTGCTGTCTTGGGATTTTTGCCCCTCCCCGTTGGGACATTTGCAGGCTGGGCCTGGTGTGGCCCTCTGGCGAGCTGGGGCCACCTCACCGCGTCCCTCTGGGGAACAGTCACTCCTTGGAGCAGTACTGATGTTAATACTAATATTAATAGCCATCGAGAGCGTGCTCTGTGACAGGCACTGTGCTAGGATTTGTACCCAGATTTTGTTTCACGCTCACAATAAGCCGGTGAGGGAAGCCATGTTCTGACCCCGCCCCACCCCGCCCCTTTCACAGATGAGGATGAGTGACTTGCCCTTGGCCAGCAGGAGGTGGGGCCAGGCCTGGAAAACCCAGGCAGTCTGATCCCCTCTTCGCTGGAGAAGGGCCACCTAAGTTAGGGAGGAGGAAGGGGGATCGGGGAGGGCTTCCCAGAGGAAGTGACATTTTCATGGATTTGAATCCACACATGTTACTTGCCTGGCTCGTCCCCTGGAGGCAGGGGACCCGGGTGGGCTGGTCTACATCTCTGTCCCGAGTTCCCAGCACCGGCCCTGGCGCAGGCCAAGGGGACTCAGTGACTCTGAGAAATGAATGCACGAGGAGCATCTGCTCTGGTCCCAGCCTCGTCCTCACTGACCCCACACCAGCCTGTCTTGCTTACCAGGACAGTCCACCACCCTCGACGCCCAGTGGCCTTGGCACCGGGTCCCGGCACGCCCTCAGTCCTGGCAGTGAGTCCCAGGCCAGGGCCAGCTCACCTCTGGGCCAGGGAACTGAGGGGGTGGTGGGGCCGGCCGCGTGCGGACCAGTGGTGAGAACAGGACATTCCTGACTTGGGGAGACACTACCCCCGGCTCCCACCCCACCTCCCCAGAGCCTCAAGGTCAAGCCCCCCTCCTGCCTCAGTGCATCCGCGGGGCTCACCGCGGTGCTGATCATCAGCCCCGGCAGGTAACCAGGGCCGGGCCCGGTTAGAAGTGGGGGCAGGCATTTCAGAAGCTGTGTGCGTGTGTTGGGGTGGGGAGCACCGGAACCACGCGGTTTGGGGAAGGCACCCCAAAGTGCTCCTGATGCCCACAGCCGCCTTGAAATCCAAGGCTGTTCCTGGGTTCGCGCCCTGCGTTGGGCTCTGAGCTGACAGTACTGCACCCGCTTGGGATTCTCTCTCTTTCCCTCTCTCTCTCTCTCTCTCTCTCTCTCTCTCTCAAAAAGAATAAATAAATAAACTTAAAAAAATGCATTAAAAAAAACAACCCTCTTCTATCTGTTTACAGTGACCTGGAGGCATTTGTAATGAAGGAAGCAGATTCCTTTGAAGAAATTGTAAAGGCGGCCGCAGAGGAGGAGGAAAAGCCGCTTTAAGAGCTCGTGCCCGGGGCGCCTGGGTGGCGCAGTCGGTTAAGCGTCCGACTTCAGCCAGGTCACGATCTCGCGGTCCGTGAGTTCGAGCCCCGCGTCGGGCTCTGGGCTGATGGCTCGGAGCCTGGAGCCTGTTTCCGATTCTGTGTCTCCCTCTCTCTCTGCCCCTCCCCCGTTCATGCTCTGTCTCTCTCTGTCCCAAAAATAAATAAACGTTTAAAAAAAAAAAAAAAAAAAAAAGAGCTCGTGCCCACCTAAAATCAGAAGACGGACCGGCACCCACTGCAGACTCCCGACGCCCCTCGCGCTGGTGCCTCCCGGATGGCGCCTCGCGGGGAGGAAGGCCCTCAGCAGCCAGACGGGCTTCCAGAAGGGCCCGGCAGAGCGGGAGGGAGTGCCTGGCCCACTTTTCTGGGAGAAAAGCCAGCGGCACTGAAATGGAAGCAGCGAGGCTGACCCAGTGGGCAGGGCACAGACGGAAAACACTAGGGCATTGGAGACACAGGGCACAAAGAGCATCAGGTAACCCGAGGCCACGCTGGGGTGGAATTTCTGGCTGGACTCGGCCTCTGCAAATGGCCCTGAGATGAGACGGACCTGCCCTGTTACCCAGAGAGCCGGTGGGACCAGCCTGCTCGTGTGGCCACCTACTGTACGCACAGGGTGAGCACACAGATGGCCAGGGCGCTGTGGGCAGGGCGTGTGGCTCCTACAGGTCACTCGGGAAGTCTGCGTGGCCTTGGCAGGCTGGGCTTGGCGTCTGCGTCCGGGTGACCTCAGGCCTCCGCACGAGACCCCACACGACGCCTCAGGGTCATCGCCGAGAATTCGCCAGGTGAGTTGATTTCTTAAGAGCCGGGACCGTAAGAAGCAGATGGGGTCAGCGTGGAGTCCTGGCTGCAAGAGCTTGGGAGAGCCCGGAACACAGACCAGCAAGGTCGTGGTGAAGGAGGCTGTTCCCCCAAATAATTCCCTCGGGAAATGGGAGAGAAAGGGGGCAGGGCCGCAGCACGACGGAGAGAGGAGCCCGATGAAGCTGAGAAGGGACAGCTGGGGACGCGGGGACCAGGCCGGCAGGGCAGTGTGGGTGCAGAAGGCCACCAGGACCCTTCTCCGGTGTCTGGCCTGGGGGAGTGGCCTGAAGGTGAAACAGCCCTGGCCCTTGCCCTCACCCCCCAGGTGGTCTGTCTGTCCCCACGAGGTCCCCTGTTCGCTCCCCTGCTGGCTCGCGGGGCCACCAGGCCAGGCCCCCGCCTGACTGGCCCTCTGGCTCGGGGCAGGCTGGCACTCCCCGCTGTCTGGGTGCCCTGCCTCTTACATCCAGGTCCCCTGGGCTGCTTGGTCTGGCTGCCCTGGGATTCCGCCCCCCCACCCCCCTCCGGGGCTAGGCTTGGCTCAGCGAGTGAGGAGGGAGGGAAGGTGGGGGTGAGTGCAGAGGAAGTTCTGACACCCACGGGGCGAGCGTGACCGAGGGTTGTTGACCACTTCTGTTCCCATCTCAGTACTGTCATTTCCTGGTGCCGGACCCTGGGTCTCACGCCAAGGTCCTCAGTGTCACTGTCAGGATGCGGACAAAATACCTACCACCTGGTAAGGGTCTCGGGCATGAAGTGCCCCATGGCGCTGAGCCCTTAAAAGGCACCAGGGTTGGTAGCTGTGGTTATCATCGTGGCTGGCGGGGGACAGACGGCCGCCATTGTCACGCCCCTGGGACGCTGGGGAGGGCGGGGCAGGGGCGGGGGCTGCTTCTCCGGCACCTTTCTGCTGCCGTGCATCCCTGCTTCGCTGAGTCCCCACAACCATCCCAATGAGAGATGCCCCGGTCACCCCCACTTTACAGATGGGGAAATGGAGGCCCAGAGAGGTGGAGTGACTTACTCAAGGTCTCCGATCTGGTCACTGGCAGAGCTGGGATTAGAAACACATCTGTCAGTTCGCAAAGCCCTTTGCCTACTGCCCTACAGCAGAGCCATTAAAGGTACTCAGGGCAAGAGTTTCTGGGGTCAGGGGAAGGACAAGCCCATCCAGAACCACTACACAACAATTTGGGGTAGGACGGAGCCTCTGGACACATGGACGTGCAGCAGTGCGGGGCATAGACCAGAGCCAGGCTGCCTGGGCTCCAGCCCCAGCATTGCTAGTATTCAGCTGTGCGACCTCGGGCAAGTGACTTCACCTCTCTGGGCCTCAGTGTGAAATGCAGGTAATCTGAGTGCATCACTTCCTGGAGTCATTATGAGGAATGAGATGAGCTAATCATTGGAAAAGTGATGAGAACAATTTCTTAGTAAAAAGAGAAAAGAGAGAGAGAGAGATGAATGAGACCAAAAAGTAGGAGCTGGAGAGAGAATTGGGCTTTAGAGCCAAGCAGGTGGCACAGAGCCCCCAGGTCCTGAAACGCATCAGAAGTGACAGCCATGGGCAAGTTACTTCACCTCTCTGTGCCTCAGTTTCCTCATCTTCAATGACAGGCGCAAGAAAATCCGCCTAAGAATCCGTAAAGTGAGTTCTGTGGTTCTCAGGAGGGGCCACCCTGTTCTCCTCTCCATGGGGGATATTTGACAATGTCTGGAGGCTTTTTTTTTTTTTTTTTTTTGAGAGAGAGGGGCGCCTGGACGGCTTAGTTGGTTGAGCGTCCGACTCTTGGTTTTGGCTCAGGTCATGATCCCAGGGTCGTGAGATCAAGCCCCACGTCCAGCTGAGAACGGTGAGATCGTGACCTGAGCCAAGTCGGACATTCAACCGACTGAGCCACCCGGGCCCCCGCCGCCTGTATTTATTTTTGAGAGAGTGTGACCAGCACACCCTAGTTAGAGAGATGGCCCCCTGCCCGGGAGCAGCTCTGAGCCTTGGCCGGAACATGTCCCTAAGGACCACGCTGCTTTAAAGGAAGGGTGGGACACACCCATACTTGCCCTCTGAGCAAACCTCACAATGTCTCCAAGGACCCTAAAAAGAGACCCCAGGGGAAGAAATGAACAAACGCAATTCACAGTCTCCTAGGTGACTCGCTTCCTTTTTATAAGCAAATTTAATTGTTCAATCTGTTGCATCAGGAGAGAAACTTTAGAAAACCCAGACGGAAAATCACCAGTAACCTCGCACCCTTGCCTCTCAGAGGTATTTTAGGTACTTGGCAGACCGGCTTTAAGGCATGGCCGGGCCTCAAAACTTTGTGGCTCGGGGCAAGTGCCTGGCCTCAGTTTTCCCTCCTGTAAAACGGGGACAATGGGACCTACCGCTCAGGACTCCCATGAGGTTAAAGACCACGCATGCCAGCAGAGTGCAGATGAATCCGGGGAACCTCTCCACTGTGGCCTGCTTTCCGGAAGTCACCAGCGCCCACGCGCCCCTGCTCCTACGTGGTCACATCCTCACGGTTGGTGGAGACCATCCAGGCCTCCTCCATGGCACACATCAGGACGTCGCGGGAGCAGCCTGTCTGCCACGGAGTGGCCTCGGAATCACAGTCACGGTGTATCGCAGAGAAGGAAAGGCGGGGAGTGGCCTGGGCGCGCACACGTTCACAGCCGCAGGGACAAGAACCGGCCAGCGGTGTGGCCGCGGGGGCATCTTGTCTCCACCGATTTGCAGGGTTCTTTTGTGTTTTTTTTTAACCACCAGCAAGAGCTCCTGGCGCTGGTCCCTGCCCTTCCCTCCTGCTGAAAAACCAGAAAGAAAGCACTTCCTGGAGCCCCGACCAGGAGGCCTGGGTGGCCTCGCAGACCAGCTGAGTCGGTCATTTAACCTCTGTGTCGTGTGGGTCTGCTGGGAAGAGCCAATTGTCCTGTGAACTGGGGACTTCAGAGCCCCAGCGAGGGAGACTCGAGCGGTCTCACTGAGTCTCTATTTCCCAATCCGTACGTGGGGATGATGACAGGGCTGCCTTCAGAGGTTTGCCGGGAGGATGAAACAGGTAAGTGCTGTTCCCACTGCCTGGTAGAGGTCCCAGCCCCAGATCTCCCACGCCATTCGGTCTTAGCTTCAAGTTCATCGCCTCCAGGGAGCCCCCCATGCAATATACAACACAATATCGAGTAGCCCTTCTCCAGTACCTGTCACTGCACTTTTTACTATCTGACCCATCTCTGGCTCACTTTCTTTCTTTTTTTAAAAAAATTTTTTTAATGTTTATTTTATTTTTGAGACAGAGAGAGACAGTGTGTGAGCGGGGGAGGGGCAGAGAGAGAGAGGGAGACACAGAATCCGAAGCAGGCTCCAGGCTCAGAGTTGTCAGCACAAAGCCCGACGCGGGGCTCGAACCCACGAAGCACGGGATCATGACCTGAGCCGAAGTTGGAGGCTCAACCGACTGAGCCACCCAGGCGCCCCTGGCTCACTTACTTTCGAAAAATGTATTTATTTGTTGGGCGCCTGGGTGGCTCAGTGGGTTAAGCATCCGACTTCAGCTCAGGTCGCGTTCTCGCAGTCTGTGGGTTCAAGCCCCACAAGGGGCTCTGTGCTGACCGCCTGGAGCCTGCTTCGGATTCTGTCTCCCTCTCTCTCTGACCCTCCCCAAGTCACTCTCTCTTTCTCAAAAACAAACACTAAAAAAAAATCTAAGAATGTATTTATTTGTTTATTGTCTACCCCCACGATAATAAAGGGCAGGGCCTTTGCCCGTCTGGGTCTCAGCTGGATGCCCAGGACCCCAACCTCCAGAATGATGCTCCCAGATCAAGTGAGTCCTTCCTCTGGGAAGGCCTGCTCCCATGTCCACACTGCTGGTGGACTCAGCCCCATCACAGGGCACCCCTCTGACATGCAGCAGCTTCAGAGCCAGCAGGCTGCCCCTGGCTTCCAGGCCCAGCTGGCCTGGGTCCTGGCATCTGGGGTGCCATCAGTTGGAGGAGCTGTCGGCCCTGACATGTCCTGCAGCCAGTGGACCTGGACTGGTCAGAGGAGGAGACACGGAGAGACACGGAGACCCTGGTCAAAGGGGTCAGGAGACATTTTTGTACTTGGACGTGTCCAGGTGTGGGGGGTGCTGTGACCCAGACTGTGAATGCTGGGTAAGCTTTCGCGCGGTGTCAGCCCCCGAGTGGGGGCAGGGGTGCGAATCTAACCCTCCCACCCCTCCCCCACCCGCCCCTGCCGACGCGAGCCGGGCTGGTCCCTACACTTCCAATGCCTCCCACTTCTACGTCACGGAGCCTGGTCCGGCGCTGGTGTGCCCCCCCCCCCCACCGCACCCCCACCTCCGGGGCCTCGGGGCTTCAGGGCAGACTTGAGCAGCGGGTGCCGGGGAGCTGGGCTCTGTCCATGCCTGGGGATGGACGTAATGAGAGCAGGAGGGAGAACTGGGAGTCGCAGTGTGAACTTGGCCTCTCTGGGCGGCTCAGTTTCCCCATCTGTTAGCCAGCGGCTTGGCTTGTCTGCAGGAGCCAGAGGGACCCCGGCGGCGAGGAAGAGAGTAGGGTGCAGCGTCCGGCCCGGGGAGCCCCAAGAACATGCGCGCGTCGCGGACATGGTGGGGGGGCGCCCTCGCTGGGGCAGCGGGTCACCCGGACCAGGTAGAGGCCCAGGAGGCCGCAGCCCGAGAAGGACAGGCGCCAGCCGCACCTGGGCTCGTCCACCGGCAGCGGTGGGAGTCGAACCCCGGCTTTCCTATCCCTCCCGCTCCGTAAGCGTGAGTTTGCGTCTTTCTAAGGCGGCGGGAGCACCCCGCCCCTCCCCGCCCACCCTCGTGACGTCACCGACCTCAGGCGGCTGAGCATGCGGACTCTCCGGCTCCGTGCATCACCGACCGGAGCAGGTGCGGCCGCGGCGCGCCGGACCCGGCCCGCACACCGCACACCGCACACCGCACACCGCCCCGCGCTGGGGGTTCCGGTCCTCAGCTCCACGTCCGCTGGGCGAACTCCTACTCACCCTTTACCGCCCACTCAGACGCCACCTCCTGGGGAAGCTGGGCTCACCCTTCGCTCCTTACCCTCTTTAGGTGACTCCAGACTCTGGCTCCAACGACCCCGTGTTTTCCGCGCTGCCCAACACCTGTGGCCGTGCGCCAAGCTGCCCCAGGGCCCCATCGCTGCTCTTCGCGTTTGGCCCCAGCAGTGCTCTCCACCACGGCCTTAGGGTGCTGGGGGCAGCCCTCCTCCACCCCATCGTTGGCCTCTCCAAGAAGGCCTCTGCGGTCCTAAGTGGCCTGGGTGCACGCCGCCGGAGCGCCTCCTGCAGGTTGGGACCCACACTGCCCAGGAACCCCCCTGTCCAAATGGTGGACGCCTGCTTTCTCCAAGTTTTCCCAAACCTGCCCTTGGGAAACTCCGAGGAGCTGAGGTTGGAGTAGCGGCTTCCGGCCTCCCGGGTCTCAGTAGAGACCCACGCCCCACCCCCAAATCTCCACACCTTCGTCTCTCTCTCCAGGTGGGCCGCGGGAGTAGGTGCCCTGGCTCTTCTGAGCAGGGACACAGAAGGAGGCGCACATCCGCTCAGCGCTTGATAGTTTCCAAAGCCCCTTTTCAAGCACGCCTTCTCACAAAGGTCCTCGCCCTGGTGACATGGTGACCGTGCCCATCTTAGCTCTGGAGAAACAGCGAGGCGACCTTCCAGATCACCCACTGCCCGGCTGTCAGTGCCGCAGCACTGTTGTGACACTTTACTAGCCCACTGGCCCAGCCGTGGAGCTGGGAGGTGACGGGACCTCTGGCATCCTGCCGAGGCAGATGGCCATCCCCGCCCCAGTCAGCTGTGCCCTTCCTCTCGGCCTCTGTGACCCACTGTAGCACTGGTCACACTGGTTAGTTGTACCCGCCTCCCAGCTTGCATGGGAGGGTTCCTCATCCAAGCGGGGACTGATCTTGTTTACCTAAACTCCCCCGCACTCTGACTGTGTGAGAGGGATTTTGAAAGACCGAATGGTAAACAGCATGAGCCAGGGGCCTGCTACGAGCTTTACAAACGTAACCTGTTTAAATCCCTGTGATGACTGAGTTACGTCCTTTTGCGTCCCCGTTTATCGATGGAGGAAACCAGGATGCTTGACGTCCAGCAACAGGCAGGGTCACCTGGTGAACAGCTGGGATGTGAGTCCAGGCTCCGGAAATGATTCTCACTGGGGTGCTAAGCAGCCCACGGCGGTGCTGAGTAGGGGAGAGGGCCCCGGGAGGTTGCTCTACCCCAGGAAATGGAGGGGGACGTAGGGGCTCCCAAGGAAGAAAAGGTGGGGTCCAGGGGGTAGAGGACGGGGCTTGGAGGGAAAAACCTAGAGCTGGGGGCTAGGGGGAGAGGCTTCTATTTTAAGGTTTTTTATTGAGTTATAATACACCCATGGTCAAGGGCACTGATTGTGAATGCACAGGTGGGGGAATATCTTGATTGCAAACACTCATATAGTCAGATCAAACTGTGATGTGTTTCCAGCCCCCAGAGAGCCCGCATACTCCGCCCAGTCACCTGCCCCTGGAGAGACAGAATGCGAGTGTGGGCTGGCAGGAGGGACCCAGGGACAGAGAGGCGGTGTGTGCAGGTGTGGGGGTGGGGGCTCTGAGCAGGCTTGGCTGCAGCCATGCAGGGTGGGGGAGGGGGATAGTGTTCTGTGAGGGCAAAGCTGACTTTCTTCTGGATGTGCTTCTGTGGAAAACGGGTCCCGGGGTGACTATCTCCGGGAGATCTCAGACAGCCACCCCCAATTTGCAAACTCCAATTCCTGAAGCACAAAATACACGGAAACTCAGCTTGGTTCCCAGGCTTCTCCCGCTAACCCTCAGAGCCTGCTCTCTTGCCTTACCCGATTCTCACTCCTCCCGACTCCTCCCGACTCCTCCCGACTCCTCCCTGCCTCGGTGCCTTGGCTCATGCTCTTCCTCTCTGCACCCGTCTTCTCTTCCCCACCTAGTGAATCCTCACGCAGCCTCCAACACCCAGCTCAAATGTTGCTTTGTTCTCTGAAGCCTCTGGGACTTGTCCCCACGGAACACCTGGCCCCTGAACTCTACCTTCTTCTGAACTCACATTGGCCATCACCACGTGCCCCAGCCTGCCCCCAGGCCATCACCCACGGATGTGTGTCTCCCTCAGTGGATGGTGGGCTCCCTGGGGGCAGCCACCTGCTCACTCCTCTCAGAGACGCCAGGGCCCTGGAGGCGGTACGTACGGGGACATGTCAATTTCTCTTTCTTTCTTGAATTCTAGACCCGCACTGTCCAACATGCTCACTGTTGGCCACTTGTGCTGCTGAGCACTTAAAACATGATCAATGCACCAGAGACACTGGATTTATTTTATTTCCAGTAATTAAATTTTAAATTTACAAACCAAAGCAGGTGCAAAATTTTCTCATTAAAGGACTCTATTGTTTTGGGAGGATTACATTTTACTTTAGCTGTTGAAAATTTAATATCCAAATTGGGATTTTTTTTTTTTAATTTTTTTTTTTCAATGTTTATTTTTATTTTTGGGACAGAGAGAGACAGAGCATGAACGGGGGAGGGGCAGAGAGAGAGGGAGACACAGAATCAGAAACAGGCTCCAGGCTCTGAGCCATCAGCCCAGAGCCCGACGCGGGGCTCGAACTCCCGGACCGCGAGATCGTGACCTGGCTGAAGTCGGACGCTTAACCGACTGCGCCACCCAGGCGCCCCTAAATTGGGATGTTTTAAGAGCAAAAGATTTAGAAGTCTTGGAGAAAAAAAGACTAACGTGTCTTATTAATACTTTTTTATATTTATTACATGTGGAAGTGATAACATTTTGGATATACTGAGTGGAATAAAACACATTATTGAAAATATCTCACCTCTTTCTTTTTAGCTTTTTTAAATGTGGCGAAAAATTAAAAGCATCATATAAGACTTGCGTTATATTTCTATTAGACTGTGCTGTACTCGAATTTAAGGGGGGAAAAAAAGGCTGCCCAAGTAGAAAATGGAAGAGGTGTGAAAAGATCCTTCGTGAAAAGGAACGGAGCATTTAAGTGGCTGGACACTGTGAGATGTCAGTATGATAAGGCTTACCGGAAGGCTAGTGAGACCTGAGGCCACATTACCAGAAGCAGAGTGTCCATAATGAAGGAGGTGAAAGTCAGAGCCGTGGCTGTCCCCGAAGTAGGGGTTTCTGTTCTGGGTTTTGCATCTTAGAGTGGCACTGACCACCTAGAGCGGGTTCAGAGGGTCTACGAGACTCAGTGGTATAAGGACCTGCCTGAGGTCCTGGGTATCTGCCTCTTCAAGGCTGCCCCAGGCAGAGGGAGCAAGTCTGTTCTGGGGTCCCAGAGGGTTGAGCTGGAACTAGCAGTACAGGGAGGTAGATTCCCACACTTAGATTTCTCTTGTGGGAAAGAGGGCTCCCTCACAAACAGGAAGTTCCCTCTCAGCAGAGGTGTTCAAGCAAGGCTGGATGACCACTGGGGTGTTGGTAAGGGGGCTTGGGCATGAGCTGGGTCCCTAGAGGGTCTCCGGGTCCTTCGAGTCTCAGGCGGAGGCTCTTCGAGGCCTGGCACAGTCACGCCTGTGGGGTGCGGTGGTCCTGGGCTCCGTGTGGTGTGGTCTGGTTCCCTCCCGAGGGCCAGAACCAGCCTCTGATGGCCCTGTGGGTGGGACCCGTTCTGGATGCAGCTGGGTCGCCTGCCACCAGGGTGGGTGAGTCAGTGCAGGACAGGGTGATGCCGACCCGGGCTTCCCAAGGCAGCTTGGCTTCTGAGCAGGGTGGAGGGGCAGACGAAGAGCCCAAGAAAAACAGAGTCCAACCCGAGAGCGGTGACTACAGCGAGATCCACCAGCAAAGTAACAGGATATTTGCTCACGCACAGACGTGTCTGGAAGGAACTTCCTACTGCAGAAATTTTCAAGCATAGACCCAGGTAGAGAGATCAGTATCACGGACCTCACACACCATTGCCCAACGGCCTCGGTGAGCCACGGACTCATGATGACAGGGGCTGCTTGTCAGGTTAGGGAGCAGGTTAGGGAGTGGGGTTCTAGCTCAGTACACCCTTTAAACCACAGAGAGAAAATGGGGCGGGGAAGTGCCCTGGGGCCTGCCACGACCTGGCTATCGTGAGGTGGAAATTCAGCCTCAGCAGCAAATTCAGGCCCTGACCGAGGTGTTTTCTAGATCCCAGAGACATGACTGAATCTGAATTAATCACCTGCTCCCAAACCTGCTCTGTCTGTGAGGTCCCCATCTCAACTGATGGCCCTGCTATATACCGAGTCATCCAGATCAGAAACCGGGGTTTCATCCAGACTGTTCCCTCTGCGTCGACTCCCGTGTGTGTCTTCAGTTGCAGGTGCTGCCCCATCACCCTCCTGAATGTCTTCCACGGTGGCCACCCGAATCCTAGCCCCATCATCATCTTCCTCTCTGCTGCCTACTGCACCAGTCCTAGCCCCGGTGTCACTCTTCTTACCCTTCCTCCGCGCAGAGGCCACGTCCAATGCCGATCACACTTAACATTTTAAAATCTGGATCTGATGCCAAGCCTCCGTCTGCCTGACTTAGAGGAAGGTCCATTTCCCCAAATATCTCTGAGGTTCTCTGTGGGTGCCTATATCCCTCAAAGCCAGAGGCCCCTACAACTCCATGGAGGGATAGATTTGATCCTGATGCCTACACCTGCTGGTCTCATTAGGTTAAGCGTACTGGCTGCTGTGGATAGCCCAGTGAGGGGGTCCACACTGCCTGGATAGTCGTTCCCTCGGGGCACCTCTGCTGGGTGTGTCCCCACTCTTGTCACTTCTGTCCTCGTGGGGCTATGATGGCTGATCAGTCCTGCTGGATAATGAGAGAGTGAGCACGCTCCCCCGGCTCCCCAGGAGCCCTACAACCAAGCTGCCTGGGCCCCGAGTGATTCATTCCTTGAATCCACCTTCCCGTGTCCCAGTGCTCAGGCCTGGACGCCAGGTCCCCTCGGATAACCCGTTGGGGAGGCCTTTCCTTTTCTTACCTACCACGTGGCCTCTTTCAGGGGCTCCCGTCTGTCTGTCTGTGTGCAACTGAACACGGAACACCAGGAACCCTCCTGCCACCTCTGTCCCTTTGTTCCTTGCTGGCACACCCGTGTTCAGGCTTCCACGTGGACCCCACGCGGAGGAAATGCATCCAGCCCGCCCTCATCACCCACTCTCACCAGGGCGCGTCCAGGGCTGGGTCAGCCTCAACTCCACGGGCTTGCACCTGGCCCGGGGCACCGAACTGCTCACTCGGAGAAGCCAGGGCTCCCCCTTCACGCCTGGCCGAGCACAAGGGAAGAGGAATTCTATAGCCACCTCAGTGCTGGTCTGGCCTCTGTCACTGGTGCCTGTCACTCTCAGCGCTCACGAGGACAGGCTGGACTTCATTCCTGGCCCTTATGTACCCAAGAGAAATGGGTCTTTCTGCCTCCTCCTGTGGAAATGACCCATCCGAGCAGCGGGTCAAGCATTCAGTCCCCAAACATCCGAGCCCCGTTTCCTCCAGGCACAGGGGGGGAAGCATGGGCCCTACCCTCACGGTCCGTGAGAGGGCCACATAATTGAGACAGTAACGTAAACAGTAAGCACCTATAGGGTGTTTATCGTAGCCAGGAGCTCTCCCAACACCTTCCCCTATCCGCATGTCAGTCCTACGGAGTAGGCAGTGTTTTGTCCCATTTGAAGGGTGAGGAAACTGAGGCACAGGTCAGTTAAAATTTGAGGTCACCGGCCGATAAGTGTGCCGCCTGCTTTTGAAGCCAGAAAGCCTTCCTCCCTACATATCTAAGGGCTTTACAGTGTATAAAGCACTTGGGGGCAAATTGATCTCCATTCTCTGAACGAATCTGTGTGTAATATCTCATGTAATCTGCAGTTTGGGGAGAAACGTGCTGTTCTCTCACGGTGAACACGTGCGCGTGCTAAAACAAAGGGGGTACACAGTGAATACATGTCTCTGTCCTGAGAAATCCGTCTGTCCCTGTTCCCCAGGGGCACCGCGTTATCCCCCCTTATGGATCTTTCCAGAGACATTCTGTCTTAATATCCCCATTATGTTTATCTTCCCTAAAATCCTCCTTTTAAAAAAATCACCCAGGTGGTCAAATCTTAGGCGCAGCGAGGGCAGAAAGTTGGCCCTTTCTCTGGGGACCGGTCCCTGTCAGAGATCTGCCCCCCCTGCCCCTCAACAGCTGAAGAGCCTTGAGTGTGTGTTTGTCTGTGCCAGAGTTGGTCCATCTGCCGGGTTGGGTTGTTTCTTCCCGTTTGTTTTAGTGCTTCTTGTTTTGATCCTTCCTTCCATGATTTGAGTTGTTCTTTGTGGGGTGTGTGTGTGTGTGTGTGTGTGTGTGTGTGTGTGTTATGTGTCTTCTGATAAACTGGAGGGCCGTTGTCTGCTGGCAGTGTGCTAGGTAGGCATTGTCAACCCATACCTGGCGAGGAGATAGGCCCAGAGAGGGGCGGGCACTGGCCCGTGCCATCCAGCCTGTGCTGCCCCGTCTGGGCGAGCTGAGTCAGGGACCCAGCGCAGAGGCACCCCAAACTCCAGCCAGCTGTGGCTCTGCAAGGCCAAGAGCAACAGCAGCCCCGCCCCCCATCCCCGGGCACGGGTAAGGTGGAGGAGTGCGTTCGGCCGGCAGGAAGGGATCTGGAAACACAGGGGGAGTTGGGTTTATACCTGCGTGAGGAGTTCGGAGGGAGGTTTGGGAGCCCGGGACTGGAGCCACCATGCAGTGGTTGGGGGTGGGGGGACGGGCAGGAGGTTGTCACTGGAGGCGGCTGCAGGTGTTGGGGTGAGAGGTGATGAGGTAGGGCACCGGGGAGGAGGGAGAGGTGAGGCATCAGAGGAGGCCACAGGAGAGGGCCTGGTGAGTGATGGCAGCATCGGGGAAGGCAGGGGAGGCCCAGTGATGCCTGGCACTGGGAAGGGATGAGAGGGGGCGGGAAGGTGGGAGGTGTGTTGATACAGGTGATGGAAAATTCCAGGCTGGGAGTTCGAGAGGCAAGGCCGGAGGCACAGGTGTGAGAGAGACAGGGCCGGCGTGTGGAGCCTGTGGGGGAGGGCCGCCTCCTCTATCAGGGTGGGAACACGGAGCTGGGAGAGGGCACACCTTTCCGTGGGCCTCCCTTTGCCCGGGTCCCTGTGCCGGAAACATTCTGTGGCTTATTCCTCGGGAGCTTGGCGGGCACCTGGCTGCACGGGACCAGTCGCCTGGCAGGACACAGAGACGGGGGCTCTCTGTCACCTGGGGCCGTCCCAGGTCTGTGCCGCCCACCGACTCGGCCATTGCACCCCAGGCCACAGAAGTGCACCTGCTTCAGCCACACATACTCCTTACTAACGGCTTTGTTTAGAGCGTTCTGTCCCCACCCGTCTTTTCGCATTGCTGTTTCCTGTTCACAGATGCGCAGACATGCTCCCAGAGGGCAGCGAATGAACGCCCAGGCCTGCTGAGCCCAGCCTCCCGTCCGCGGGGAGCCGGATGAGAGACCCAGGAAGCTGGGTCCCATCCTCGGCTGCCTGGGACTCCTGCTTGCTTTCCTTCTTGGAGCCCGGGGCCCTGTATCCCAGAGCGGCAGACCTGTGTGTGGGATCCCGGGGCTGAGGCTGAGCCAGCAGCCTGTGTGTGTGTGGATTCCGCCTGTTACCTTCCAGCTGGGTGCCTGTCTGTGACTCAGTGTCCCCTCTGTGCAACGGAGGGTAATCACTCAGGGCCCCGTGAAAGCCAGGTGCGGGAGGCCTGAGGACACTGGTGCTCAGACCCCTGTGTGCCCTTGTCCACCCCGCTCGACCCCCGCCCCCTTGCCAGACTCGTTTCTCATGCCTCCCCTCCATGCCGTCTGCTCTAGACCGGGGCTCCCCTCCCTGAGCCCCGGACGCACCCTCTGCTTTCCCGTCTCGGTGTCTTTGCTCTAGAACGCCCTCTTTGCATCTCTACCTCCTCTAATCTTTCCTCCCTTCAAGCCCTTTCTGAACTCCTCCTGCAGGTAGGCTTCCCTGACTTGCGTGTACAGTGAGGCCCCCTCCTGGAGGCCCCTACCGCCCAGGTGCTTTTTCCGGGGTGAACACAGGGAGAGGAGAGCATGGCACCCGTGGGATGAGGGCTCCAGCGACAGCCTGGGTTGCTTCCCAGAGAGACTGGCAGTTCCAAACCCCAATAGCTCAGTGGTCCCACGTCTGGGGTTTTGCCCACAAGCTTTTCCCTGACGCCCCCTCCACTCTCCCCTGGACGGAGCTGAGACACCAGCTCTGCTGTGCCTCATTGTCGACCTCAGTCTCATCTCCAGTATTTCCCCCTCGTCCCCGCTTTCCTTAGTTAAAAAAACCACATTGTGGGGGTGCCTGGGTGGCTCCGTCGGTTGAGCGTCCTACTCTGGATTTCGGCTCAGGTCACGATGCCACGGTTCGTGGGATTGAACCCCACGTCGGGCTCCACGCTGAGCAACTGTCATATGATACTCAAGGGCATTTGTGTGCGTGCCCGTGTGTGTGTGTGTGTGTGTGTGTGTGTGTGTGTGTGTGTGTGAGTGAAGCAGGATCCTCATTCTTGAAAACATTGGGGTCTGATGTAGTTCAATTTTCCCAACGTACAAGTGGGGGAACTGAGGCCCAGAGCGAGGAAGTGACTTGTCCCAAACCTCAAAGGCAGAGTCCACTGCGGGGTGTAAGTAACCAGGAGCCTGGCTCTCCAATCGGGGTCTTGGGCCCCGGGGTGGAATGATCTCGGGAGATCCTGGCTCATCAGGACCAGGGCCAGGTGCAGCAGCTGGGATGGAGGGCAGGAGCGGGCAGCTGGTAGGAACCAGAATCTGCCAGCTGCTGACGCCCCCTCCTTCTCCTCCCCCCCTTGTGCTGATGGCCCCAGGCCACATAGCTCATTGACCTCTGGTGTTTAAACCACAGTCTCTCAGTTTTCCAGATAACTCCGCCGCACCCCATCTTGGGTGGTCAGGCCTTCCTAGGGCTCAGTCCTGCACCTTCCTTTCTTCTCTCTTTTTAACTTAAAAATACTTGACAAGGGGCGCCTGGGTGGCTCAGTCGGTTGAGCGTCCGACTTCGGCTCAGGTCATGATCTCGCGGTCCGTGAGTTCAAGCCCCGCGTCGGGCTCTGTGCTGATAGCTCAGAGCCTGGAGCCTGTTTCAGATTCTGTCCCCCTCTCTCTCTGACCCTCCCCCGTTCATGCTCTGTCTCTCTCTGTCTCAAAAATAAAATAAACGTTAAAAAAAAATTAAAAGGGGCGCCTGGGTGGCGCAGTCGGTTAAGCGTCCGACTTCAGCCAGGTCGCGATCTCGCGGTCCGGGAGTTCGAGCCCCGCGTCAGGCTCTGGGCTGATGGCTCAGAGCCTGGAGCCTGTTTCCGATTCTGTGTCTCCCTCTCTCTCTGCCCCTCCCCCGTTCATGCTCTGTCTCTCTCTGTCCCAAAAATAAATAAAAACGTTGAAAAAAAAATTTATAAAAAAAAAAAATTAAAAAAAAAAATACTTGACAAGTAAGCTTTGATAAGCAAAAGTTACTATGTTATTCTCCCAACAAGGGACAATTTCATCCTTTAAAAGAAAATAAGGACTGGGACGCCTGGGTGGCTCAGTCGGTTAAGCGTCCAACTTCGGCTCAGGTCACGGTCTCGCGGTTCGTGGGTTCGAGCCCCACGCCGGGCTCTGTGCTGACAGCTCGGAGCCTCGAGCTGCTTCAGATTCTGTCTCCTTCTCTCTCTCTGCCCCTCCCCTGCTTGTGCTCTGTCTCTCTCTGTCTCTCAAAAATGAATACACATTAAAAAATAAATAAATAAGGACTAAGACCAGAGGGCACAGGGATGATCTGGCTCCCGTCCCAAACGTGAACGACTGATGCTCTTAGGAGAACGAGGCCACACACATAAGCTGCAGAAAATACATGCAGGGCTGCTGGGCCAGAGAAGGATGTGACAGAACACCATGAACCGTTGCCAGGCCTGTACGGAAGGGAAATGACGGGCTGAATTGTGACTTTCTGACACCAGAACAGAGCACTGCACCCCGTGCACAAGGTGGTTTGGTTCCATCAGTTTAAACCAAGCAGGCTTAATTTTTTTTAATATATATTTTATTTGAGAGAGAGAGAGAGAGAGCAAGAGTAAGCACACCAGCAGGGGGAGGGGCAGAGAGAGAGAGAGAGAGAGAGAGAGAGAGAGAATCCCAAGCAGGCTCTTCACTGTCAGCATAGAGCCCAAAATAGGGCCCGATCTCAGGAACCATGAGATCATAACCTGAGCCGAAATCAAGAGTCTGATGCTTAACTGACTGAGCCGCCCAGGCGCCCCGTGAACATTCTCTTATTAACATTATTTGTTTTGATGTTCAAATCGTGCTGGATTTAGCCAGTGAAACCCCCTCCAAGCTGGCTTCTGTATCCTTTGGACGAGTCCTCATCATTTTTGGAATACTTCCTTGCTTTTCGGCCTGAGAAGATGCTCCAGGTTCCGCCTTCTGGGATTTTTCCAGAAGCACGGTTCTTCCCTGATGCTTGCAGAGACACCTGTGCACTCCCTGAGTCATGAAACCTCATGCCCACCAGCCTGGTCCCTGGGGACCCCTGCGGCCTGAAACTTAGGCGGCCCCCCCTCTACTTCCTGCTCCCCCCCCCCTCCTGTTAAGGCAGCAGGGACACGAGTGGAGCTCAAACCTTACTGGCTGGGCTCTCTTGGGTTCCTGGTTTCTGTCTCCATTTCTTCATCGGCAAAATGGGGTTGGCAGGACTTTCCATCTCAAAGGGCTGTGGCGAGGATAAAATGCGACAGCCTAGGAAAAACACTCAGCCCAGGGTCAGGTAAGAGGGAAACGCTTGCAGAGGTATGTTGCCCACCCGTGAAGCCTCTCCTGACTTCCCAGCTCCCACCTCCAAGGAGAGAGGCCCCCAGAGTTAGGTGAGTCCAGGAAGGTCTAGCCCACTGGTCTGCCCCCTGCTCGGTCTGGGAGTGGGGCAGGGCGGGCCTGAGCCTCGGTGCAAGTCTGGCTGCTGTTTCCCGGCCGCGTCCCCTCAGCTTCTTTTTAGCAACTTGGGTGCACACCATCGGGTTTGCTGTACTATTTTACCCATTGTCCATCCCTGATCTCTGTTTCCCTAGCCTTCCACTTCCCGCTAGCACACCCTCTAATATATAGAGCCATCTCCCAGGCTGTCAGAATTTCATTCTAAAAAGACATGGTAATGCTTTGGGAGTGTTTTTAAATGTTTGCGTAAATGAAGCCAGGCAGTCAATAAACCCCATTGTTCTTCCGCTCCTCACTTCTGAGGCTCTGCGACCTTTCGCGAATGTCCCGTTGAGGCTACTCATCCATTCCACCGGGAGGGGGCAGGAGGGAGGGAGAGTCACCTACGCCTGCAGCCACGGGCAATGCTTCCGCCCACCTCCGTGTCTGCCACACGCCGGTGAACATATCACGTAATTTGCGGGGGGTATTTAATTTCACTCGTTGCCTGCTTGACTTACAGAACCACTCACTGGCCCCGTTTACAGGCTGTGGGCAAGTTTTCTTGGAAGCACTTTGTGGCCGTACCCGTGCCCAAGCTCCAGGGCTCAGGGTCCACACATGGGCGTAGACACGGTGATCCTGACCCACACGACTCTGTGAGGGTGACTACAAAGAACGCTCGGCACAGTGCTTGTGTCTGCTGCCCCCGTTGCCACCCCACCCCCGGGCTGGGCCAGTCGATGGTGAGTCTGGGCCAGAGAAGCAGCGATCAGAGCAGAGAAGGCTGGCGCCCAAGCGCCTCCTATCACGCTGAAAAACTGTAGCCCAGAGAGAGTGGGTAGTTTGGGCACAGCCGCACCGCTGGCGGGGGCTGGCTCTGCCTGTGCCTGGGCCTTGAACTAGCACAGCTGCAGAGTTAAGTCTGGCTTGACCCCCAAGACCCAGTGTGGGTCCAGCTCTGCCACATCCCGGTTCTTATTTGCCTTCCCCGCCCTCAGTTCCCTCATCTGTAAAATGGGGGCGGGAGAAATGCTTCTGTCAATGCTTCCAGGCATCAGGCGAAAAGCTGGTGCCATTCCCCACCCCCCCGGGCCGGTCACCCCGCGACCTGGGGCCGTGACTCCTCCCCCCCCCCCCAGTACAGCAGCGGTGTGGGTCGTCTCCGGAGTCCGCCCAGCGACCTGGTACATCGGGGTCAAACCTGCCACACCCCTGAGGGCGGGGCATCGCGGCCCTGGAACCTCATTGGCTGGGGCGGCGGGCCACCCAGCCCGGGGCGGGGCAGGTGCACGGTGCGGGGCAGGTGCACGTAGGGCGGGGCCCCGGCTCCCGCCAGAGCTTTTCTTCCGAGCGACCTCTCCTCTCCAGCGCTGGCTGTCCCCGTGCAGCGGCCCGGCCCGTGTCCGTCCCGACCCCAGCCCGGCGGCCCCGACCGCCATGCACTGCTACGAGGAGGAGGGCAGCTGGAGCCTGTCCTTCTCGGGCGCCGGCTTCCTGGGGCTCTACCACGTGGGTGTGACCAGCTGCCTCAGGGAGCGCGCCCCGCACCTCCTCCGGGGCGCCCGCCGCTTCTACGGCTCCTCGTCCGGGGCGCTCAACGCCATCAGCATCGTCTGCGGCAAGACCGTCGGTGCGCGGGGGACGGCGCGGGCGAGGAGCGCGGCGGGACGCTGGCTCCACGCGGGATGGAGGGCGCCGAGAGGGGCGTTTCGGGGCCTCGTGCCGGGCGCTGGGGCCGGCGCCCTTTGCATCCAGCATGCTCCCATCTAAGCCTTATGAGAACCCTGAGGACTCGGGGCTGTGGTTACCCTTGTTTCGCAGAGGACCGAGCAGAGCTGGGGATCCTGCTCCCGAGATCACAAGGTGGACGGAGCATTCGAACGCAGGGCTGGGCACAGAAAATCTGAGATGGAGAGGGGGAGACACCCGGGAAGGAGGTCAAGTCTTTGGGACGCACGTGGGCAGACCCCCTGGGTGGCTGAGGACCCTCTCCTCCTGTCCCCCGCACCCGCAGATTTCTGCTGCTCCCATGCACTGGGCATGGTCAAGCAGGTGGAGCGCCTCAGCCTGGGTATCTTCCACCCTGCCTTCGCGCCCATCGAGCACATCAGACAGCAGCTGCAGGACTTACTGCCCACCGACATTCATGTCCTGGCCTCCCAGCGGCTGGGCATCTCGCTGACCCGCTGGCCCGATGGCCATAACATCATAGTCACCGACTTCGCGACCCGCAGGGAAGTCATCCAGGTGAGAGCAGGGGTGGGACCCGGGCCCTGGAGACAGGGGACTGGGTCCCATCTCCTACCAGGGACTTTCAGGTGCTTTCCAGGGGCAGACACTCCTTGGGGGTGGGATGACCTTAGGCTTGGGTTTGCTTACAAACAAGACAGTGGAGGTGCAGAGAGGAGCCACAGGGTGAGTGCGGAGTGCCCATACTCCCGGCTTGCTTTGGGAAGGCCCCATGGCTGCACACAGAGAAGGGTATGGCCAGGGAGGGGGCAAAGTCAGGCTTCTGTGCTCAGGGCCCCTGAAGGGGCTGCTTTTCCAGAGGCGTGCCTGCCCACGATGGAAGAGGAAACAATCCAGTATTGTTATAAAACAGGAGGTTGTGACAGAGAGCCACAGGTCGGGAAGAGAGGCCGGTGACAGGCTGTGGGGGTGTGCAGGCGGGCTCAGTAGGGGTTGGGTCCCCGGGAGAGCTCAGGCAGGTAGGGAGGCAGGTCCCTACCCTGGAGGGCCTCAGCTCCCCCATCGCAGCTGTGCCTTCCCTTCCTGTTAGGGTCTGTGCCTTCCACCCAGACTGGGAGCCCTAATGCAGAACCTGCTTCACCTTGCTGACCCCAGCCCCCAGCCCCCAGCATGGGGACTGTTTCTGAGTCTGTGCCTCTGTGCTGATTGGAATTCGTCATGTGTACAAGAGAGGGGCCAGTCCCTTGCTGTGTCTTGATGTCCACTGGCTCTTGATGTCACTGACACCTAAAGGGTGTCCCAATGTCTTTGCCTGTATGGCACATAGCACAGGACCTGGCACGTAATAGGTACTCAGTAAACATTAGCTGCTGTCACTGCTATCTGTGCGAACAAGGCTCCCACTTGCATTTCCAACTGGTTAGGGACAGGATGCCTTCTGCATTTCCCAGAGAGGGTTGGAGGCATATTTCCAAGGAGACCTCGAGACAAGGTTCCATGCTTGATGAGTTTGGTAAGCTCTACATCAGTGTTTCTCAACCAGGGGTGATTCTTTTGCCTCCCCATCCCACCCCCCAGTGACATCTGGCAACGTTGGAGGCATTTTTGGTTATCACAGCTCTGTGTGGGGGGCACAAAGTACTGACACTTCGTGGGTAGAGGCCGAGGATGCTGCTAAATATCCCACGGTGTTCAGGACAGCCCCCTCCCACCCCATCTCCCACTCACAAGGCAGAATTCTCAAGCCCCCAATGTCAATATGTTAAGCATCATTTTCACTGCAGGATTTGTCAGAGCCTCTGCTGGGAAGGGCACAGAAAATCTGAGATGGAGAGGGGGAGACACCCGGGAAGGAGGTCAAGTCTTTGGGACGGGCGTGGGCAGACCCCCTGGGTGGCTGAGGACCCTCTCCTCGTGTCCCCCGCACCCGCAGATTTCTGCTGCTCCCATGTACTGGGCATGGTCCTGGGCATGGGAAGAGTGGACACAGTGTTTCCCAAGTGGGTAAATAAGTCAGGGTTTCTTCTTCTTCTTTTTTAAATGTTTATTTATTTATTTTAAGAGAGAGGGAGAAAATTCCAAGCAGGCTCTATGCCGTCAGCTCAGGGACTGACTTGGGGCTCCAACTCCTGAACCGTGAGATCATGACCTGAGCCAAAATCAAGAGTCGGATGCTTAACTGACTGAGCCACCCAGGCGCCCCTTTTAAGGTTATTTATTTATTGAGAGAGAAGTGAGAGAGAGAGAGAGAGAGAGAAACAAAGAACATGAGTGGGGGAGGGGCAGAGACAGAGAAAGAATCCCAAGCAGGCTTTGCACTGTCATTGTGGAGTCCGATGCGGGGCTCAAACTCACGAACCGCCATGAGATCACGACCTGGGCTGAAACCAAGAGTCTTACGCTTAACCGGAAGTCAGGGTTTCTTATTTGAGATGCCTCTGGCTGAATCGGTGTTCAGGGAGCACACCGTGGGAGGCATATCTAGATTGTTGGTGGAGAGTTCCTGCCCGCTGGGTGAAGGGGAAATGGGTACTTGGTGCCTCTGTTTGTCCTTGGGGGAAAGGGAAGTCCCAGCAGCAGTTTCGAGTGAGCAAGGACCCATCGGCAGGAAGACGAGGGTGGGTGTCATGACAGGCTTGCCTTCAAGTACCTTCTTGACCTTGAGAGCTCAGCTGGGACGTGACACCTCTCTGGGCCTCATTTCCCTTCCCTGAGCACAAAACTCATGCCGCGTACTTCGCAGGCTGCTCTGCCCCGAGCAGGTTCCGAACAGCAGGAGTGTGAACAATTGTGTTTCCACTTACTCGTTTTCCCAGGCTCTGGTCTGTACTTTATACATTCCTTTCTACTGTGGGACGATCCCCCCCGAATTCAGAGGGGAGGTAAGTGCACTTGGGGGGCTTAATGACTGAGTCCCCGCCCCGCCCCGTGCTCTGGATGGCCCAGTGTTCCTAGCACTGACAGCCGTGTGGGGGGAGGGAACCCGTGCCTCTTGAGCACCTGCTGCGTGCCAGCCCTCCACCCCAGATTCCCTGCTCCTGGGGGGGCGGTGCTCAGAACATCCTGGGCTCCGGTGGACCCAGTGGCTCCGGGGCAGCTGGAGGTCACCGGCCGCAGCCCATTTCTGGCCGGTGGCTCCACGGCGGTATGGGGAGAGGGCAGGCATCCTGAGCAGACAGCCCACCCGAATTGCAGCGCTACTTTGACGGGGGCCTGAGCAACAACCTGCCCTTCGCGGACTCGCCCTCCACCATCACCGTGTCCCCTTTCCACGGGACAGTGGACATCTGCCCCCAGAGCACCTCGGCCAGCATTCACGAGCTGAACACCTTCAATGCGAGTTTCCAGATATCCACCAAGAACTTCTTCCTGGGGTTTGCCTCCCTCATATCCCCCGGCCCTGAGGTAGGTCTGGCCCCGGCACCCGCCTGGAAGGTATAAGAGGCTTGGTAGGTAGCCCTTCTGCAGCCCAGAAGCAGCAAAGCCAGGTTCCAAATCCTCAGCTAGCCCAGACCCGTGCTCTGAACCGCCACCACCCTAGACTGTGGCCAGATTGACCATCCCCGTGGAGGCGAGGCAGAAACACAGACAAAGGTGGACAGTAGACTTACATTTCCTGCTTTTTTTCCCCTGGTATTTTGGGGAAATGGGGAATTTGACAGCAAATGGTTTATCCCCATAACACACCCAACCGTGCCTTGGCCTCCCCTGTTCCTTCAGACGTGTTTTGGTTCTGTCGTGTTTTATTTTGTTTGGTTTTTTACTTTAAGTAAACTCCGTGCCACACCAGGGGCTTGAACTCAGCCCCGAGATCAAGAGCCACATGCTCTACTGAGTGAGCCAGCCAGGCACCTCGGTCCTGTCGTGTTTTATAATCTATGACACAAGTTCATGTTCCCGTCCTGTCCTCTCCCCTATACCTGTGGGGTGGGCAAAAAAATCTCAGCCCCATCTTACAGTCAAGGAAAAGCTGAGGCTCTCAGAAAGGTGGCGTGGCCTTTCCAAGGCCCCGTAGCGTGGGGAGGTGGAGCTCCCTTCGGGCCCGATAGGTGCCTTTTCCCCACTAGGGGAGCTCTGATTGAGACAGGCAGGTGTGGGCCCCCAGTTTCCTCTGCCGTCTCAGGCTGGTTCTGGAAATAAACACCAAAGGACCATGCATTGACCAACAGGGAACCAGACGATGTCCCAGGCATCCTGACCTGGGCTGAGTTATCCCATTTTCCAGAGGAGGGAACTGAGACCAGAGAGAGGAGAGTCTGGAGCAGGAGCCCCCCCTTCCTGCCGAGGAGTCTTAGAGGAGGGAGGTGACACGGGGTCATGGGGAGGGAAGCAGCTTGAACAGATCGCAGATCTTCAACTGGAAGCAGTCCCCGCCCAGCAGTGGGGGCCTTGAACCCTGCTGAGGGGCCTCTTGGGAGCGTGGGCTGGGCAGGGATTGCTTCCGGTTGAAGACGGGTCTCTGGCCTACGAACTGCCAGCTCGAGGGGCGGGTCCGGGCCTTCCTCATCCCACCCTGACCTGTGTGTTGGCAGATGGTAGCTGACAATTGCAGACAAGGCTACCTGGACGCCCTCAGGTTCCTGGAGAGACGCGGTAGGTGGCCGGGCATCCTGCTTCCCCGGGGTCCCAAGTGGATCTTGCTTTGCAGGTGTTTGAGTTTTTCGGGACCTCAGCTCACTTATTCTCTTCCTCAGCATCTACTCTGTGCCTGGCCTGAGCTGGATGCTGGGGACCCAGAGAGGATCACACATGTGCCCTGCTCTTGAACTGTTCTTAGTCCGGGGCGGGGGAACAGACCAAGAGAGAGACGTCTCCCCACGGAGATGGAGGGATGCTCACGCCTACGGTGTCAGAGGGGACACTGACCCAGCCTGGGGGGTGGGCAAGGAGGGCTTCCTGGAGGCGGCGGCAACAGATAAGCTGGGTTTTGACTAGTTATGAAAAATACGGAAAGGTTGGAGACAGAAAGGAAGAGGGCGGATGAGCAAAGGGACAGGGCCCAGCACCTTCAGTGAACACAGCTCAGTTTGGCTGCAGGAGTGTGTGTGTGTGTGTGTGTGTGTGTGTGTGTGTGTGTGTGTGTTCATGTGGGAGGGGTGGGCCAGAGAGGTCTTCCCAGTTGGAGAGCTCGATTGTCCTCCCACAGGACACTGCTTTTTTTTTTTTTTTTTTTAATGTTTATTTTATTTTTGAGATAGAGACAGACCATGAACGGGGGAGGGGCAGAGAGAGAGGGAGACACAGAATCCAAAGCAGGCTCCAGGCTCCGAGCTGTCGGCACAGAGCCCGACGCGGGGCTCGAACTCACGGACCGTGAGATCATGACCTGAGCCGAAGTCGGACGCTTCACCGACGGAGCCACCCAGGCGCCCCAAGAGCACTGCTCTTCAAAGGGGTAGTTCTGAGATTTGAGCCCAGGCTGGCCGGCTCCAGAACCCAAGTCCTTTACCCTCCACACTACAGCCCCAAACACACAGCAGCGGGAAGAATCTGCTGAGCGCTTAAAATGTGCCCAGATCTGGGCTTGAGCTTTAAGGTATTTGTCTCGTTCAATTCTCAGAACAACCCCATAAAGCAGACTGGAATTTTCTCCTTTGTCAAAGAGGGAAACCGAAGCGTTGAGCACCTAGACCACATAGCTAGCAGGTGTTGGCGTTAGGATTTGAACCTTGGACCGGTTCGTCATGGTCTGGGATCTGATTCACCACTAGAAAGTGCACGGGAAACAGGGAGCAGAGAAGGGCCAGGGGAGAGCAGGAAGAGGTCGTTCAGGATGAGCCGCGGGTCCGTTCGGCAGCGAGCAGGTCCCCAGAGCTGGGTTTGGGGATTGAGAGGTGCAGGTGGCGTGGAGGGCCAGGGGAGTCGCTGTCGCCAGGGAGCTCCAGATGTGCTGACCTGTCGTGTCCCTCTTCTCTGCTGACCCAGGACTTACCAAGGAACCGGTGCTTTGCATGCTGGTGTCTAAGGAGCCCCCAGCCCCCGCGAATGGGACCCAGGACACCGACCATGACGGTGGCCAGAAGGGGGGCCTGTCTGTCAACTGGTCAGTGCCCAACGTGCTGGTCAAGGACGTGCCCGACTTCGAGCGGCTCTCACCAGAGCTGGAGGCTGGTACTGCCCTTCCTTCATGCCCTTGCTCACCTACCACGTGCCCTGCGCACAGGGGCCTGGGGGCAGGGACCCTACCCTGAAGGGCCTCGCGGCCTGGAAGAGGACAGGACTCATTTACCGAGCGTCTCCCGAGTGCCAAGTGTGATGCGAAGGCCTTTTTACCTGTTGTGTCACTCACTCCGCTCCACAACCGTGCGCCCTGGTGTTTTTCTTTTTTTTTTTAATTTTTTTTTTAACGTTTATTTATTTTTGAGACAGAGAGAGACAGAGCATGAACGGGGGAGGGGCAGAGAGAGAGGGAGACACAGAATCTGAAACAGGCTCCGGGCTCTGAGCTGTCAGCACAGAGCCCGACGCGGGGCTTGAACTCACGGACCGCGAGATCGTGACCTGAGCCGAAGTCGGACGCTTCACCGACCAAGCCACCCAGGCGCCCCAACCCTGGTGTTTTTCTTGCCCCATTCCACTGATGAGGAAACTGAAGCTCAGAGAGGCGGTTGGGAGATTCACACCCAAATCCGTGCCTCAGAAAGCCAGGTCTTTGCCCACTGCCCAGGGGAAGCGCAGGAAGTCCTGAGGGACCTAAGAGAGTCACACACAGAGGGTTCTGGACTCTCCACACATGATGATGGGCTCATCTCACCCTCCCAACAATGCCACGCGGATGGCACTGAATTGTCCCCATCGTACGGAAACCGTTGCACAGAGAGGTTAAGTGACTTGTCTAAAGTCATACAGCTAACAAACTGCCACAGCAGCGAACCATTCTGCTGTGAACCATTTAGTCTGCTCTCCTGCTTAGTGACCCCAGAGTCACAACCGCCACAACAGCAAAGTCCAGGCATGTGTAATGGTGGCGGGGACGTGGGTTTGAACAGCATCTAAGTGAGACTTGGAAGGAGGCATGGTGGCCAGGCAAAAGGGGGCAGACGAGTGGCCAGGCAGAAGGTACAGCATGTGCAAATGTCCTGGGTTTGGTGGGGGCAGCTGGAGGCCCCTGTGGCCACAGCATTGTGGTTGCGGGGCAGGGGAACAGAGGCTGGGAGGGTCAGGCAGGTGGCTTTGAAACTGCAGGAGGAGAGAGATGGGGAGCCACTGCAGGGGTGGGGGGGTGCTTACAGAGGGCACCCCCTCCTTTTCAGAGTTGAGTACTTCTCTGAACTCTAGATCCTGTGTTCACTGCACCTAGCTGGGGTGGGACAGGCTACGGGTGGGGGTGGGGAGGCTGGAAGCAGAGACGATAGTGGTTGAGGTCAGAGCAAGGACAGTGTGGGTGGGCGAGGGGACGCAGCCTCCTCCTGCGCCGGAGACCAGACGGGCGTGCGGAAATGGGTCTGGATCTGTGCTGAGCCCCTGAGGTCCAAGCTTGGAGCTCTGGAACCAAGGCAGCATCCCTGCTGCCACGTGGGGGCACCAGAGAGCCGCCTCCGGGATGGGGCGTCACAGCCAGCACGCCCCTGGGACTGAGCTGGCCAAGCCTTGATGGACATTCCCTAATCCTCTCCTGCCTGCCTGGGAGGGAGATCCTTTTCAGAGGAGGTAGCCTCGGCTCAGGGAAGGGAAGGGACCCGTCCTGGGACACGCGGCAGGTAAACGAGCAGCTGGGTCTTGGTGCCGTGCTGTCTGTGACCCCTCCAAGTGGCCGTCTCTAGACGGCCATCTAGAGATGGAAAGAGCTCGGGGAGCCTGGCAGGCCTTGGGTCCACCCTGGCCCTGCCTCTTCCTGGGATGGTCTTTGGGCAAGTCACTTCTCCACTCTGAACCTCAGTCTCCTCATCTGGGACAGGGGCACGCCCTGCCAACATCAGGGACACTGATGCGAGAGCACGACCTGAGTGCCTCGCCCCCTGCCAGCTTCTGCGAGGGGCTTGATCAGGCGTGCCGTTTTTTTTTTTGTTTTTTTGTTTTTCCCTCTGCAGATGGGGGGCGGGGGGCAGGCGCAGTTTGCAGACTGTGTGAGGTGGACAGGGGTTCAGGCCACCTTCCCTAAGGGTGATGGTGGAGGGGGTGCTGGCTGGAGGGCTGGCTGGTCACGCCACGGCTTCGGCTTCTCTCGTAGCACTGAAGAAAGCATGTATGAGGGACACCAGCCCCTGGGCCCAATTCTGTCGGTCAGGGCCCGGGCGGGCCCTGACCTACTTCCTACTGCCCTGGACGCTACCCTTCGAGTATGTTTACTTCCGGAGCAGAAGGTGAGGCCCAGCCAGGGCTCCTGGGAGGGGCCTGGCTTGTCCCGGATTGTGGCGGAGACCAGTGCCCATGGCGGGAGGGGCAGCCGGCGCGCCGGGTGGGCGGGGCCTGGCTGGCCTCCCCTGCTGCTCAGTCTTGGTCACACAGCCCAGAGGAGTCTCGGTGGTCTCCCCCTGCGGGACGGGACCACTGGGGAGATGGTGTAGCAGCTGTGACCGACTGATCAGAAATGGGACCCCCGGGCCAGCACCTTGGCCGCTCGCCTGTCTCTAGGCCCTTTGGCCCTTTGCTCTACCCGTTAGAGCCTCAGAGAAAGTGCGCTATGTCTGGGGAAATAACTCCAGGGGGGTCTGGCTCAGATTAGCTGTGTGGCCTGGGACAGGTCTCTTGACCTCTCTGGGCCTCAGTTCCTTTTCTGTAAAACAAAGCCCATGGAGTGCCTGGGTGGCATCCAGCTTCGGCTCAGGTCATGATCTCACGGTTTGTGGGTTCGAGCCCCGCGTCGGGTTCTGTGCCGACAGCTCGGAGCCTAGAGCCTGCTTCGGATTCTGTGTCTCCCTCTCTCTCTGCTCCTTTCTGTTCATGCTCTGTCTCTGTCTCTCTCTCTCAAAAATAAACATAAAAAACAAAAAAAAAACCAAGGCCCTTCCAGGACAGACTGGTTGTGGTTAAGCCCTCACTAACCATTTTAACTTTGCTGACTAATGAATCACTCTGCATTTTTGGTTTATTCATTCCACCAGTAGTTATTGAGGGCCTGGCCAGGGCTTGGCTGGGGATAGGGAGGCAGCCCTGACTCAGATCTAGCCCCTCACCCTGTGGAGCTCGCAGCCCATGAACCATCACACCTCTGTGCAATCACACCTCTGTCCAGAGATACCTAGAGAGGTCTATACTGGCTGTGTTTCCTAAAAGAGGTCTACACTGCCTGTGAACTGAGACAGCTCACACTAGGGGCAATCTGGTCAGGGATGGCTGCCTAAGGGAAGTAACTTTTGAGTCCTAATCTGAAGGATGGGTCCACCAGGCAAAGAGGGAAGGGCAAAGCATTCAGACGGACGGGAAAACATATGCAAAGGTCCTGGGGCAGAAGGCAGAGGAAGTAAGGCTCTTTGGAGGCCAGTGTGGCTGGAACCAAAAGGTGGGGTGCTGTACAAGACGGGGCTGGTGGTGAGGTGGTGTGGCGGTGGCTGGCAGGGGCTAGACATGCGGGGCTCTATAGCCAAGTGAGGACTGTGGTTTTCATCCTAACAGTGGTGGGTTTCCTAACAGTGAAGGGTTTCAGTAGGGAAGTGTCATGGGGAGAACTGCATTTAAAAAAAAATTCTTTATTCTCTAAGAGGTCTATGACAATGGGCCACTGGATCAGCCCTGATGCTGAAATTGCCAGTGGCCCAAAGCCAGGAGAGAGCTTTCTGCTGACTCAGATTCTCCTCGTGCTGAGCTGTTAGGTTGAAACCACAGGCTGAAGTCAAAAAGGATAAAAGCAAAGTCTAACCTTTTCAGCCAAAAACAAAAAACAAAAGTCCAGATACGAGCACTGATGGGAAAACTTGTTCAGACCACAGGGAAGTTCTTCCTTAGCATTCTCTGTAACCTACATGCACATGCAGGTTACAATAATAGAGATAGAAGGTCCAGAACAAGGGAGGTGATGGTCTACTTATGTTTTGCTTCTCATACTACACCCTGTGGAGCGCCAGTTCAAGGCCCTGGTTTAGAAGCTCTGCTAAAGGCGACACGTTGGGAGTGAGGCCCTGCAGTGTCCCGTGAGTCTGGGAAGGTGCCCAGCCAGGCACGCTCTCAGCCATAATTGGATGAGCTGGCCCTCTGCTGACCCGGCACATGGGGAGCCACGGGAGGGTTTGGGCTATGATCAGATGTATGTTTCAGGAAAGTCACTGGTGCTAAGAGGAGAGTGGATGGAGGGCTGTGGAGGAAGGAGGGCAGGTCTGGGGAGGAGAGGGTGGGGCAGAGATATGAAGGAGGTTAGGGACTCTAGGCCAGGTGACGGTCCTCTTTAGGCGGGTGAGGAAACTGAGGCCCGGAGAGGTTCCCTGACCTGCCCAGGGCACACAGCTGATGAGCAGGGGGGCCGGGCCACAACCCTGAGGTGGCCTGACCCCAGAGCCCCGCCCTTTCCCATTTGGGCTTCCCGTGGAGTCGCTACCCGGCTCCGTGCGGGGCCGATACCGCGGGGGCTTCTCACCCCCTATTTCACTTCCTTTGGGCCTGGGGCCTCGGGTGCAGGGAGGCACCCAGCTCTGCCCCGGGCCCGCGGGGAGTGGGGGCTCTGCTGGGCCGCACGCTCGGGCTCAGCTATTTGCTGCCCTTTCCTCCAGGCTGGTGGCATGGCTTCCGGATGTGCCGGCCGACTTGGAGTGGATACAGGGTGAGCTGCAGAGCTTGGGCCTCCGGATCTGCTCCAGGTCGAAGGACCAGCTCCGCAGGCTGTTCAGGTGAGGTTGGCGGATGGGCCTGGGGCGGAGGGGGAGCCGGGTCCCTGGCGGAGAAAGGCTGTTTATCTGGATCCTGGACAGGCAGGGGGGGGCACACCTTCCGCGTCCTTCTCCCCGTGCTCCCGCGCGGTCCCTGGCGCCTGTGTTCAGTCACCGCCGTGGGTCAGACCTGTGTTGGGCCTGGCTGGAGGAGCTGACCGGCCACACCGGTCGGCCTGCTGGACCTGCTCACAGAGGCAGGGTCCAGGCTCACGGGCCGAGTGGCTTCCCCTGCTCTGCCAGATCCCAGCCAGCCCTTCCGACAGCCTTCCAGATGTCCCTCCAGGTCCTGTGCGGGGTCTGGGTTGGGGCTGCTCTCTCTCAGCCTGCCTCCCTACTGGCTGGAGACCCTGATGTCCTCCCACCCCACCCGACAGACACTTGTTGGGCCATGCCAGGAACCCCAGTGTGGCCGGAATGAGGGGCTCGGGGCCTTCCTCATGGCAGGATCTGGGGGCAGAGGGACTTCACTGGATGCGAGGGCTGCCCCCCCCCGCCCCCCCAACGGCTTCCCCCTGCCCTTCGTCCAGCCCCAGGCTCTGAAAGCTTGCATTCACCGCCTTCTGCTTCCTCCGCAGCCTGCCGGTCACCAGCCCCCTCCAGCCTGGGGCACCTCCTCCTGTGGACCCGGCCAAGGAGCCCAGACCTCCCCATCAGGCCTGAGGGGGCACAAAGAGAGCCAGACCAGTGACTGGCCTCCCCTGGCCCTTGCCCTGGCCCTGATCCTGTGCCCACATCTGCCTCCAGTCCTTGAGTCCTGGCTCGTCTCCCAGAGCTTAGAGCCCAACCCTCGGCCCAGGGCCAGCACTGGAATTGTCTGCCGAGTGGACGATGGAGGGGACAGCCTCCCTTTCCTCTCAGACTCTGGTCCCTGACTGGGTGGGTGGGGTGACCCCCAGGAACCAGAGGAAGTCCCACCAGCCCCTCTGGAGCCCCTGCTCCTTGGAGCCAGCTCCCTGGGGCCCAAAGACTCCTTTTTTGGGAGAGGCCCAGCCCGTTGGTATGTCCCTGGGTCACTGTATCCAGGTCACCCTGCCCCTGTCTCATCAGAGGGAAAAAGGAAGGCAGGAGCTGAGACACCCATCTTGGTTCCGCAATTTCCGTGTCAAGGGGCTTGGGGGCAGCATGGGCTGGGAAGCAGGATTCGGGGTGTTGCTGAGCTGTTTGAAGGGCACCTTACAGGAAATGGAGAAAATGCCATGTGCTCATACCGGAGATTGGAAGGCAAATGGAAATGATGGGATCCTTTCTCTGACCTCCTTTGTCCTGCACTAGCCCCAGGGTAACCCCCATGGCCTGCCTCATTCCAGGAACCTTGATCTCTGATGATTTCCTACTGGGTCCATACAGCGGGAGCCCCCACAACCAGGAGATAGGAAGGTGCGAGGAGAGAGAGGGGTTACAGTCTTCTTAGAATCCCACCTCTAGGGGCGCCTGGGTGGCGCAGTCGGTTAAGCCTCCGACTTCAGCCAAGTCACGATCTCGCGGTCCGTGAGTTCGAGCCCCGCATCAGGCTCTGGGCTGATGGCTCAGAGCCTGGAGGCTGTTTCCGATTCTGTGTCTCCCTCTCTCTCTCTGCCCCTCCCCCGTTCATGCTCTGTCTCTCTCTGTCCCAAAAATAAATAAACGTTGAGAATCCCACCTCTGTGTGTCCTGTTGGGGTGTCCAAGGGCCCCTGGCTGCCAGCACTGTGGCACTATCCCCTTGTTGCTTGAGAAGTCTCATGGTGGAGCTGTGCCTCCACACACCCCACTCCCGGGCCCCTTTCTCTCTCGGGCAGAGAGTAGAGAGTGGAGAAATGGAGGCATGAGCTAGAGGAAAAGGAAGCAAAGGAATAAATCTGAAGAAAAGAGATCACGAACCATTCATGCATCCGTTCGTTCACTCATTTGATTTATACTTAATGGGTTGTAGGCTCTGGGGTCGCAGCCGCAAACGCAACTTGCATTCTGGTGTGGGTGCAGGAGCACCTGCTAAACAGCCAACAGAAGAATGTGCAAATAAGATCATCTGAGGAGCGGCAGTGCTGTGAAGAGAGGGGCAAGACGGGATGGAAATGATGGCAGATTGGGGTGGGACTGACATCGCATCAGTGGTCCAGGAAGACGTCTCCGAGAAAATGGTGTCGGGGGTGAGGCCTCAGACCTGCGGCAAAGAGCGGGAGGGAAGAGCTTTGCCAGCGGAGGGAACGGCAAGTGCAAAGGCCCTGAGGTTGAAATGAGGTCGGGGTGTTTCAGCCACAGAAAGCAGCCAGTGTTCCTGGAGCTGCGTGAGTGACGGGGTGCGCAGGTGGAGGGTAGGCAGAGGCTGGGTCACAGAGGGCACTGTCCGTGTGATCAGGACTTTGGATTTGGGCAGTCCCTGGAAGGTTGGGAGCAGGGAAGCAGATAGGTGAGGGTAGAGGGGGTGAGTGGAGCATTGGAGGGCCTGGAGTGGGGGTGGGGGTTGAAAGGGAGAGAAGAGGCCCAGAGAGTTAGGATATGTAGGAGGACCCACCTCCCCACTCATCCCCAGGATCCACTGAGGCTGGGTGGGCTTCTGTCCCCTCTTGCTGTCACTTGGGTGGGGACAGGCACAGATATTGTCCCCTGCAGCAAGAAGGGGCCTGTCCTACCTCGAGTCAAGTGATCTTTAAGCTCCAGGGATTCTCTCTGCACAGAGCTGGGATGCCTTGTGTCCACTCCCAGGTGCGGGGCTTGGGATTTCTGGAGAGGGGACGACTGGCCCCCTGGGTCTCCAGGTTGAGAATCTAGAGGCTCAGGAGGCCTCTGAGAATATTCCTGCCCCCCTGTTCTCTGTCCTCCATCCAGGAGGACAAACACACCTCCCTTTATCACCCCCTCTCTCATAGGTGCTTTGGGGCTTGCCCCACGGCCATCTCCGCTCCCATAGCTTTGTTTTGTGTCTTAGATGGAGAAAGGTCCTTGGCTGCTCCCACCTTCTTCTCCATCATCCTTCTGAGCAGCATGTTGCCAGGTGTCTGTAGCTTACATGGTTGGAAATCGCAATTGCTGATAATGCTCTGCTCCGAAAACTTCTTTTTGGTCTCTAGTATTTGTGGCTCACGTCACCTCTGCGCAACTGTGGCTGCAGAGATTGTTCACGAGTATCGCTCACAGTGCTTTACAGTTTGTCAGTGTTCCCTGATTTCTCTCCTCCTGAACTCTTAGACATTTTCTCATGCAGCTTGAAAATCTGTTTGTGGCTTTCTCCTTTGGTCCCAGCTCTGCACTCTGGGCCCACGGACCCTGCCTGCTCCCTCTGCCTGAAGACAGCCTGGCAGGGATAGAAAGGTGGGGATCTGGTCCCTCCGAGGCTGCTCTTCTCCACGATGAACAGCCTGTGCCTTACAACCCCTCCTCAGGAACATCCCTAACCCAGACTTGCTGCTCAGCAAACTACAACCACTTATCCCTAGTTTGTTCAAATCCCTCTAGGAGTATGGGGTCCAGTGCTGCCTCTGATATGGTATGACCACTACTGGACCTAAGTTGCCTTTCCCTTCCCACCCCCTGGTCGCTGCCTCTATTGATGTAGCCTCAGAATGAATGAGCTGAGCCCAGGCAACTCCTGTGGACTTTACTGAGCCGCCATCCATCAGCAGTCTCGTGTTCCTCCTTGAACCTGGAGGTGGCTCGGCTGATAAAGCAGACAGCCCAGGAGCTGATCCAGGTCAGAGTTCCCTGGCTTGTTACCTAGAAAGCCTCCTGGCACAGAGCCTTGAGGTGTTACAGAGCAGAGGTGGGATCTGGGGCTCTGAACTGAGGTCGACTTGGGTTTGAGTCCCATCCCTCAACTCCGCATTTGCAACTGCGCGTTTGCGCGAGCTAGGGAAATCCTTTCGCCTCTCTGAGCCTCAGGGTCCCTTTGCGTAAGATGGAGATAGTAACACGAACCCCATGAAGTATTAGCTTGAGGAAAGTAAATGTTCCTGTAGACGAACATCATATGGTAGGAATTACTGCTCAGAAAGAAGCAGCAGGAAGTGAAATCACTAACTTCACATCTGCTCTGTGGGAGGCACCAGGCTGGGGGGACCACTGGGGTTCCTTTGAGCCTCACATCACCCCCGGGTGGGGCACAGTCTGGACAAAACTCAGGGGAGCTTGATGGGACCCAGACCTGTGTGATACCAGAACCCTCTCTGGACCTACGCCACGGTCTCCCATCAGGTGAACTAAAGTCATGGGTCCACCACCCTCCTCTTTCTCCCAGCGTTCCAGCCAAGGACCTCTCTGGGCCTTGGAGCCTTGGCGCGGCCATGGCTCCCATTGTTGAGTCACATTTCCAGGCCAGCTGCAGAACCCCCACCCCTGCCTGCTTTTCAGAGTGCCAATGTCTGTTGGGCGTGTCCTGATGCCTGAGGCAGAGCCCTGCTCCAAGGAGCTCACCTGCCCCTGTTGCTATCTCTGTGGGAGTAATAGGGAATCTAGCCCTTACAAGTGCACTCACTTTACAAAGTTTATTATCTCAATCCTTGCAGCAACGCTGGGAAGTTGGCAACATCCTCTGCATTTTATGGATGAGGAAACTGAGCTACAGAAAGTTTTATGTTCACTGGCAAGTGGTAGAGCTGGAAATGCCGAAGTCTGTGCTCCAGGAAACAGAAAGATTCCCAGACCATTAAAGCTTCATTGTGCACCTGCTCTGTGATACCAGGCAAGTTCTGTACTTGATCAATTCCTCATTTCCTTGTCTTTAAAATCAGGGGCTGGACTAACTTGTTTCTAAAGGCTCCAGCTCTGCTCTGAGCCCATAACATGGACAATTAATACTACTGTATTAGAAGATGGTTCCAGGAGGAGATTAACCACAGAGGAATGGGTTTCTGAACTGGGTCTTCATGGAAGCCTAGAATTTGGGGTGGCAGAAAGTTATTCCAGGAGAGGATTCTGCAGGTGCAAAGGCAGGTTGGAGGAGGCCCATGGTAAATTAAACCCACAAAAAAAATCTGAGGTTCAAAGAGGTGAAGTGCCTTGTCCCAGACACCAGTCAGTGGTGGGGTTAGCATTCAAACGCAGGTCAGGCTATAGTTCTATTCTGTCTGCACACTAGAATGCTGGGTGGAAAATACTGATGCCGAGGACTCTTCTGCAGAAATTCTGATGTAATTGATCTTGACACAGACACCTGTCTGGGCAGGAGTGTGATTGGAGCCTGTAGTGTCCTAGGCACTGGTGTCTTCAGGGACAATTCTGTGCGTGTGAACACCTGCCTGAACCAGCAATCTGTGTCTCAGAATTGCTTAATGTCAAATGTCATCTGTGGCAGGCAGGCTAGTATGTGCCAATCTGGCTGGGGTCATATGATGCTGGTGGGATGATCTCTGTCCCAGCCCTAAGTCCTGGCTACATTAGGTATCCCCAGGAAGCTACCTCAACTCCTCTGAGCTTTGAATCGCATCCATGAATCTGATCTTGTATACTAACCAAATATTTGGTGATGTTGAGGAATATCCATTGCTTTTTAGTTGTGTTCATATATTGGGAACATGTTCACAAGGAGTTCTTGTCTTTTAGAGATCTATACTGAAATATTTATGAATGAAATAATATATGATATTTGCTTCAAAATAATCTGGATGGGGAGCTAATGAAACGGGGATCAATAACAGTTGACACTGGGTGATGAGTTCACAGAAGTTCATTATGCTATTTGCTCTAATTTTATAGATGTTTGACATTTCCATAATAAATGAGTACTTATCCTTAAAGATTGGATAGTACATGCAAATAGAAAATACCCAGAATCCCAGACTGGGAGGGCAGTAGGATGTGGTGAACTGTGCGCTTTCAGCACCACGGACAGCAACCAGCGGCCGCTTCCCTGCAGCCTCGGCAGCCTTGGGGATCCCAAGGCAGAGAACTTTGGGATCCACCTTGGGAGGCGTCTGTTCAGGACAGAAAGCTATCCAGCCTCTTAAACACCTCCAGAGATGTAGCCGTCACTACCCACTGGGTAGACCAGGCCTTGGTGGGCAGCTTTGGCTCATAAGAAACTTCTGTTTTCTGCTTCTTAAGGATACCTTTGTCCAAAATCAATCGTTTATCTCTATGTGCCTATTTCTGGGCTCCGTATCCTGTTCCATTTATCTGTATGTCTGTGCTTATGTCAATTCTATGCTGCCTTGATTTATAGCCTTAAGGTAAATAGCTTTCTAGTAAGTCTTGGAATCAGGTAGTATGAACCTCCCAACTTTGCTATTCATTTTTTTATTAAAAAATTTTAAAAAATGTTTATTTAGTTTTGAGAGACAGAGACAGAGCATGAGCAGGTGAGGGGTAGAGAGAGAAAAGGAGATACAGAACCCAAAGCAGGCCCCAGCTGTGCTGACAGCTCAGAGCCCGACACGGGGCTCGAGCTCACGGACCGTGAGATCATGACCTGAGCCGAAGTCGGACGCTTAACCGACTGAGCCACACAGGCGCCCCGATCTCTGTACCTTTAAAGTCCAGAGATTTGGAGGCGCCTGGGTGGCTCAGTCAGTTGACCACCTGACTTCGGCTCAGGTCATGATCTCATGGTTTGTGGGTTCAAGCCCCGCGTCGGGGTCTGTGCTGACATCTTGGAGCCTGGGGCCTGTTTCAGATTCTGTGTCTCCCTCTTTCTCTGACCCTCCCCCGTTCATGCTCTGTCTCTCTCTGTCTCAAAAATAAATAAACGTTAAAAAAAATTTTTTTAAGTGGAAGAGGGATGCAAAGGAGGAGTCAGTCAGTGTCAGGGTGATATAATGTCAGAAAGACCAGACCCACCATTGCTGGTTTTGAAGATGGGACAAAGGGGCCACAAGCCAAGGAGTTTGGGCGGCCTCTAGAGGCCAGAAAAGGTAAGACAGTGAATCTAACCCCAGAGTCTCCAGAAAGAAGTGCAGCTGTGTGGACTCCTTGATTCATCATAGTGACACCCTCGTTAGGCGTCTGGCCTAATGGACCTATCAGATAATAAACTTTAAGTCACTGAGTTTGTGGCAATTTGTTACAGCAGTCATAGAAAACTAATGAAACAACGAACGCATACCATCAGCTACGCTCTCTAACTGTGGCATTTGCCACATATTTTCTCACTGTATATGTGCACATGCACTCACATTGGTGTTAAGTGTGGCCGTTCTTTAGAACCGTTTGACGATGAGTTGTGGACATCATGATTCCACACCCCCCAAATCCTTAAGTATGTACCTTGTAAGAAAAAAATGCATTGTTGACACAACCACGGTATGGTTTTAAAATTCATGAAATTTAGGGGCGCCTGGGTGGCGCAGTCGGTTAAGCGTCCGACTTCAGCCAGGTCACGATCTCGCGGTCCGGGAGTTCGAGCCCCGCGTCGGGCTCTGGGCTGATGGCTCGGAGCCTGGAGCCTGTTTCCGATTCTGTGTCTCCCTCTCTCTCTGCCCCTCCCCCGTTCATGCTCTGCCTCTCTGTGTCGCAAAAATGAATAAATGTTGAAAAAAAAAAATTTAAAATTCATGAAATTTAAAATTAGTACGATATTACCAGCTAACGTACAGCCCATATTCATATGTTGCAAATTGTCCTAATGATGTCCTTTATGGCTTTTTTTTCTCCCATGATCCAGTATCCCATCTGGAGTCACAAGTCACATTTAGTTGTCAAATATATGTGGTCTTCTTTAATCTAGAACATTCCTTTCAGCTTTTTGTTTGCCTTTCGTGACACAGACATGTTTGAAGTGTACAGGTCTGTGGTTTTATAGACTGTCCCTTGGCTTAGGTTTTGTGTTCTCTCCCTATTATTGGATTCAGGATATGAATGTTTGGTAGAAAAACCACACAAGTATTTCTACGTCCTTCTCAGTACATCCCATCAGGAGCCACAAGGCATCAGTTTGTCTGATATTAGCGATGTTTATTTTGATCACTTGGTTCAGACGATGTCTGCCAGATTTCTCCACTATTAAATTACCTTTTTCCCTTAGTAATTGACAAGTAATCTGTGGGTAGATGCACTGAGACTGGAAAAATACCATCTTCCTCAACAAATCTTCACCCAATGATGGTTTTAGCTTCAAACGATATACTTATCTGTTACTGTAATGGCTGAAAAATGGTGATTTTATAACTCCATCTTTCCTTTAATATTTATTAGTTGCCATTTTATTGGAAAGAACAGTTTTCTCTAATTATTTCTTAGTTTCAGTGTGGAATCATGGGTTCTTTTTTTTCTATCATTCCTTTCCTAATTCATTTTAAAATACGCTCATTTAAAATATTTCGGTTTAGGATAAATGCATATGTACATAGCCATAGTAAATTGTTATCTAGGTATAACGTACATACACAAATCTCCAGTGTATACCTTGATAATTTTTTTTGCACGTACATCTATATAGGGCATAATTTGCAGTTCCCAGTACCAGATTAAAATGTAGGGACCCTTGTACAAAAAGAGAAAAAGTGCCACTAAAGTTACTAAAATATAAAGCTTTCCCCTTCTGCAATCTCTCTCTCAACCTGCCATGATGTTTTTAATTTTCCATTTATTGTCACTTTCTCCAGCGCCGGAATGCTTGTAAGGTACCTGCAGATACTCACAGGAGCCTAGGGACCCACCCCACAGCTTCGAGAGCTGCCTATTTCCTCCTTTCAGCTGTGAGATCAAACACATCATGCCCTGACTGGGAGCAGGGAGCTCAAGCCAGGCATTGCCCCTTCCTACAGGTCTGCCCACCCCAAGGGTATGGCAACCTCCACACCAGAGGAATGGGTACTTGAATTGATGGTAGGAGAGAGGCTTACCTTTTTTTTTTTTTTTTAATTTTTAAATGTTTATTTATTTTTGAGAGAGAGAGAGAGAGAGAGAGAGAGAGAGAGAGAGAGAGTGAGCATGAGCGGGGAAGGGGCAGAGAGAGAGAGGGAGACACAGCATCCAAAGCAGGCTCCAGGCTCTGAGCTGCCAGCACAGAGTCCAATGCGGGGCTCGAACTCACGAGCCGCAAGATGATGATCTGAGCTGAAGTTGGACGCTTAACCAACTGAGCCACCCAGGTGCCCCAGGAGAGGCTCACCTTTGTGATTCATCCACCAAATGTGCTGTGGTGCTGCTAGTCCAGGACAGAAATGACAAGGATGCCCCAGCATCAGAGCAAACCCTCTTTCCGCTGATGCGCTGGTCCCATGGTCACGGGGCAGGGGCAAGAAGAGAGGTTGGGCCGAGTTAGAGCACCACAGGACAGGAGCGGGTAGTAAAGAACTTGTTCTGGGAAGGTGGCAGGAGGTGGGACTACTCATGAGCTGAGGCTCCAAGCCCTCGACACATGCTCCATTGCCCCCATCAGACTTCATTTATAAAGCAAAGTTCGAAGACAAAATTATTAAGAATTTCAAGATAGTGACCACAGACTATGAAACCCCAAGTGCAGGGCCATTCTGGATATGACTCCGCGGGCTGCATGACCATGAAGCAGGCCCTGCATATACATGTACATGTGTAACCATATTCACACGTGTCTATATCATCATGTACCATCACCGAGAGCGAGGTATAATGTTTCCAACACTCTGGAAGATACTCTTGTGTCTATTCCCAGGCAACCCCCTCCCTCTGCGCCAAATTAAGCACTTCTCTGACCTCCATCACCATAGATGAGTTTTGTTTGTCCTTGGATGGTGTAGGAATGGAATCATACAACATATCGCCTTTTCTGTTTGGCTTACTTTGTTTATCATTTTGATTGTGAAATCCACCTCTGTTGTTGCACATACCAGTAACTTTTTTTTATCGCCGTGTAGTTGTTTCATTGTATGAGTGTATCACAGTCTACCTCTGATGGGCATTTGAGCGTTTCCTATTTTTGTCTGTTATACACAAAGTTTTCCTGATTTGGCCTTCCAAGCTAGCCCCGTGTCCTTTGGACCTATCCCATCATTTTTCATACTTTATTTTTTTGCCCAACAAGAGTTTTAGGCTTATTTTGTACTTTTTTTTTTTTTCTTGCCCAGCCCTGGAATTGGCCTTTTCCCCAAGAAAGTCTGGTTCCTTTTGCTTGGGAGGTATTGAGAAACCGCTATATGGGCTCTGGGTGTGCCTAGTTATTACTGAAATACCAGTACCTGAAGGTCTTTTCAGCAAAGGTGAGAAATAGGTATTTTTAAAAATCATAAATTCATGTCAGTGCTTCAAATCCCAATCCAAGACCATCTCCCTTGCCCTCTCCCATAGTGAGAACCCTCATCTGAAACATGAGGGCATTCATTCATTCGCTCATTTCCTACAGCCTTTGGCCAGCCGTCTGTGCCATTACCTAATTGTTCTTAATGTCTTGGGGACTTGGATAGTCTTTTGTTTTGGTAAAGACAACCACAAGACTTCGGACTCAGGGTTACTTGCTCTTTCCTCTCTCTGACCACACGGCCCATGCCTCCCTGCTCATGTGTGTATGTCCCTTGCCGGACTCGGAAGTGTCTCATTCCACAGCAAGGAGAGAGAGCAAGTAGGTCCTGTCCACTTGCTTTACTCAGGATTCTTGCTGGTGCAGTTATCTCTGTCCATCCTCCCAGTTATAGAACCTAGGGATAGAGACTGTCATTCCCTTTTCACGGTCAAGGACATTGAGACTCAGAGAATTAGATCAGAACCCCCCCGCCGTTTTCATCTTTGCGTTCCCCAACCCCAGGCATGTGGTAGGTGCTTAATACGTGTCTGTTGAGTGAACGACCGAATGTGGGGTCATGCTAACACCTCTTTAGAATTCGGTTGTTCTCAAATCGTAGTCGGAACAAGAAGTACCTTATCAAGTGCAGATTTCGGTGGCGCCATCCCGAGAGACTCTGTCTCTTGAGGTCTGGGGTTGGCCCTGGCATCTGAATCAACACTCCCCCCCGCCTTCCGCCCGCATATGCTTCATAGCACCTGTCACCACCTGCCATGATCTTGGTTACTGACAAATATCAGCCCCCAGAGGGCCGGGCTTTTGCCTGGAGTATCTCGGGAACCCAGCCCAGGGCCTGGTACCTATCCGATGGTCCCTCAGTATTTGTTGATGACTCTGTAAGGTCACTTCTAGCTGGAGTGTTTCTGAGTCTGTGTCGAGCGCTTGTTGGATGACGGCGCCAGCGGGATGATGAATGAACGCGCGCTGGAGGGGACGCGGACTGCCTGCGGCTTGGAGGTGGGCAGGGGTCTGGCCCGTCCGGGGCGAACGCAGGCCGGCCCCGCGGCCCTACGACGTCACGTCGGCGGAGGGAGGCCGGAGCGCGGCGGGCGGGGCCGTGACGTCAGACCGCGGAGCGCAGCCTCCGGGCCGGCTGGGGCGCGGCGGCGCCGTGACGTCACGCCCGCGGAGCGCCTTCGCCGGCGGCGGGCGGGGCGGGGCGCGAGCCGGGCGGCGCCGTGACGTCACGCCTGCGGAGCGCGGCGCGGCGGCCGGGGCGGCGGGCGCGGGCGCGGGCGCGTGCGGGGCGCGGGCGCGGGGCGGGCCGGGAGCGGGCGGCGCGGCTGCGGGGCCGGGCGGCGGCGGCGGCGGCGGCATGGCGGAGAGCGAGGCCGAGACCCCCAGCACCCCGGGCGAGTTCGAGAGCAAGTACTTCGAGTTCCACGGCGTGCGGCTGCCGCCCTTCTGCCGCGGGAAGATGGAGGAGATCGCCAACTTCCCGGTGCGGCCCAGCGACGTGTGGATCGTCACCTACCCCAAGTCCGGTGAGCCCCGCGCAGACCCCGCCCGCCCGGCTCTGCGGCGCAACCCGCGCCGTGGGGGGTGGGGGGGGGGTGGGGGGGGTGGGGAGAGGGGGCTTCCCGTTGGGGGCGGGGAGGGCGGGGGCCGGAGCACTACAGGGCGGGGTGGGTGGGGGGGTCGGCCGGCGTTTGGGGAAACCGAGGCCGGAGACCTTCGGAGGTGGGCCCGGGTGTCCACGGCTGGACAGCGTCCGCTGGGGATAGAGCCCGTTCGGTCGGAGCTGAAAGGAGGACAGGCCCAGGGCCGCCACCCCTCCAAGCTTCCCCCGCCCGTTACCCAGCCGGCTGTGTGACCTTGGGCAGTCACTTAACCTCTCTGTTCTGGGGCCCTGTTTAGCCTTTGATGAGTGCAAAGTCCTGGTGGTTATTTGGGGAGGGGGGATGAAACGGATGTAAGGGCGTCCCTCATTTCCTGCGTGGGCACTGGGTGGGGGATGGGACCAGCCGTGCTCGGAGTGCATGCCCGGCTTTCCCTTGTTTTAGGGCCGCCTCCATCACCCAGGAATCATCAGGCAGGACCCAGGGCATCGTATTTCGTAGCATTAACTAATCTCGTATTCACGGAAGGTAGAGACGGTCGTCTTCGCTTTACCGTCTAGGCAGTGAAGCTCAGAGAGGGGCAGTGGCTTGCCCAAGGTCACACAGCTGGTAAGCGGCCCAGCTGGGATTTAAAGCCAGGCTCGTCTGCCCAGGACTTGATGTTAACAGATTATCACGTAGTGTCTCTCCTGAGGTCTGTAGGGAAGAGAGGCAGCTTTCCCGTTCTTTGAACATACCAAGGGTTCCCCTTATTGCCACTGTATTGGAGAGGGAGGGAGACACCTGGATCCAGACTGTGCAGTGTGTCTGTAGCCTGGTGTAGAAGGGGGCCAGCCTGGAGGTCATGTCGGATCAGCAGCGGTATAGCTTGCTGAAAGACCTGTATGCCTGGCTCTCGTAGCTGTGCAGGGTCCCAGCCCCCTGAGAGGTAGGCCTGATCCTCTGAGGAAGGTTGGGGAAGGGGCTGTCCGTGGAGGGGGTGGGGAGTCTTGTTGGTTGGGGGGAGCTTGAAGAAGTCTGGAGGTGCTGCCAGGCTGTCCTTGGGAAGGGGGAAAGGAAGGAGACACACACACTGTGCTTGCCACGGCCAAGGGCTTTCCTTCTGCTGCAGCCCCACGGCCCCGTGGGTATGGGGGCTCAGCATTTTTCAGATATTAGCGCCATCGATATCGTATGGCTGGATGTCCCCCGGCCGGATGTGGGGCTGTACTTTGGACCCCACCTTAAAAGTGGGAGCAATAGAGACTAAAAAATCATCTCATGTCGGTTTAGGACAGGGTTTGCCTCAAAATGAATTGTGAAAAACTTGGTTTGGGGAGTGCGTTACGATTTTTGAATTGCAGATGAGAGTTTGTGGTTTTGTATTCTTTCCTCCATTTTATGAAGTTAAGAAGCTGGTGTGGGAGGAGGCACAGATCAGGAGGCCCACTTGGAGAGCTGTGCCCTTGGAGCTTGTGGGGGACGCTTTAGAGGGACCCTGCATCGGGGGTCTGGTGGGTTCCTGCGGGGACCTTTCCAGGCGCCTTGATGGGGAATGAAGTGTTAGTTTAAGGTAGCTTTCTAGGTAATCCAGACTCAAATCTTGTTTGAACTTGCATCGTTCAAAGACAGATGGAAGCACATCGTGGATTTTTTAATAAGGAGAATAAACATAGGGCTCTTTCCCTTGGTGACAGAAAACCCAGTGGTGGCCTTGAGACCCTTATGCCTTGTGTGAGGCCCCTTCACACAGAACCCTAGAGAGCCACCTCTTTAAAACTTAAAAAAAAAAAGAAAAAATTCCAGCAGTCCTTATGGCCTCTCCAGGCTCTCACCGGTGCCTCCGAAGGCTTTCGCTCCCCCCACCGCGCCGTTCGTGAAGTTTGTTACATGAAATGATCAAGGGTGGGAAAACTGGTCCCCAAAGGGTGCCATGAAGATTCCCTGTCAACCAGAGGAAAGGGCTCTGGACGTCATTGCCAGTGGCCTCTGGTAACAGGAAGATCTGGTTCTAGCAAGCCACTACCCTCGGGCACGTCGGAGCCTTGGTTTCCTCTGCCATGGAATCTGCAGCTTAAACTGGGCAGTTGCGGGGTGGCCCTGGCCCTGGGGTCTTGGAGGCCATTATCTTGAGCACAGGCCGGTTGCGGCTTAGGATGCACCTGGAATGCTTTAGGAATAGGTGAGCGGCCACTTACCCAGTCCCACATGCCAGGTGCTCACCCCTCGGAGCTGTGGTTTCCGCAGGGGTGGGGGAGACCACCTTACCATCTTGATGGGCGGCTGTGAGGAAGAGGGGGATGATGCGTGAGCACCCCTCCCCGGGCCAGATGCACGGTAAGCGCGAGGAAGGGTCGTGCTGTTGATGCGGGCCTTCGCTCCCCGGCACCTGATGTGCCCAGGCGCTTTTCTAGGTGCTGGGGTCAGGTGCTGGGGCTGCCGAGAGCAATCCCATCTGCTGCCTGCCCTCCGTGAGCACACTGTCTGCTGGGGGACAGGGAGCTGCAGGGTGGCCGGTGCCAGGCTTGGGCAAGAAGCCAGAACCAGCGGAGGCTCCTGAGAGAAACCTCAGGGCCACCGGGGTTTCCAGAGCCCACGTCTGAGAGATCGTGCTGAACTTGCAATTGGTCAGAGCTGGAAGGGCTTGTAGAGTCCTTGTCCCCTCCCCTCCCCCACACTGATGCGGAACACGGGTTCACGGGGCCGGGGGTTTCTGGTGGGAATCAATCCTGGCTTTTCCCTCTGCGCTCCACCATGCTCTGGGAGTGTTTCTGTGTTTCTGACGTTTTTAGCTCGGGTGGCAGGGTAGGACTGTGCTGCCCGGTTCAGTAGCCTGGAGCCACATGCGGCTTTTTGGATTTGATGAATCGAAAGGGCATAAAAGTAGAAACCCGGTTCCTCAGAAGCACTCGTCATGTCTCGGGTGCTCAGTAGCCACAGGTAGCTTGTGGCTGTCATACTGGTCTGCACGGGGGTCAGAAACTGCCATCGTGGCCGGAAGCTCTCTGGGATGGCCCCAGTTCATCCGTGACCCAGGTACGGGGAGCCCACTGTGCCTTCTGCAGAGGACTGTTCTCTTTATCTCCGTCCTCGTTTATAGTCCTTCATTTTCGCCACCTCTTCGATGCCAAGTGTTAAATTCGATTGTCTGCGGAAGCGTCTTGTGACTGTGCGAGCCGGTCCCTGAAGTCACGAAGCATCAGCTCTGGGAGAGGCTCCTCGGCTGAAGCCCATGAAAAATGAGGGGATTGGGTCTGATGGATTCAATTAAGTCTTAAATCTTAAGACAGCTGGGGAGGCCGTGGGGAGATCCTAGGTCCCAGGCCAGGCGGATGACTCTTCTTCGTATACGCATGCCACCAGGCCTAGGGGAGGCCGACTGGGGAGTGTTGTGAATGTGGGGACGCTCTTCTCAAGGAGCTGGCGGTGACATCGGGAAGCCAGGCTCCTGATGCTGAAAGCTGACTGACCGGACAGGGTGGTGGTTCTCAAGGTCAGGTCAGGGGCCCAGGAAGGAGGATCACTGGAGGACTGCATGGAGGGGGTGGCCGTATTGTGAAGCTGGGTGGGATTACCGACTACAGCTACAGTCCCCGTCTGCCTCTTTTGAGCCTGCGAACAGTCTTGTGTTCTTGGGATTGTTGCCTTTTTGTAGATGGATACGGGTCTGGAGAGGGGAAAGTAGGGGAGAGGGTGGAACCGGCATCTGAGCGTTTGGACAGCGGAGCTGACCAAGCCCCGGAAGAGTTGGGGAGAGGTCACGGGGGTGGGAACTCGCATTTGGCCAGCACCTGTTCCGTGCCAGGTGCGTCCCGGGTGTTCGCATGCGGCATCTCGTTTGCTTTTCCCACAGCCTGGGGAGGGGGCCGTTGAGCGCCTCAGTGCGTGCACCAGGAAGCGGGCTACGAGATGCTGAGGGAACCGCCCCCCCCACGTGGAGCTCACGTTTGTCCCGGGACCAGCGTGCACCCGTGTCCCTTTCAGTGACACCACACGGCGGCTAGTTACCCACCTCCCGGGGGAGAGGGCAGAGGCTTGAAGAGCGTAACAGGAGGTTTCGTTCCGAGGCGGCCGTGCTGCTTGTCCTTCCTTTCCCCCCTCCTCTTTTCTGCTCCTCTCCCTGCTCCTTCCCTTCGCTCTCACTCCGGCTACCTGCACACAGTCAGGAGGGCTTGGGATCAGGGAAGAGGGCGGCGCGTCCAGGTTCCTGGCTTGGCGAAGGGAGCCTCTCCCCTCATCGCCGCTTGGGCTTGGAAGAGAAAGCCTGGAGAACCGCTCTCGGGGTTCTGGAGAGAGAAAGGAGGCGGGGCCTCTGGGAGGAGCGTCTTTCTGACCCCAGTGGAACAGGAAGAGACTCCCAGGGCCCTCTCTGAGCTCCAGGGTCTCACCCTGATGCCTCATGTCTCATTCGTCCTCCACAGGGACGACTTCTCCTGCCTCCCCTCCCACACGCACTTCGTTACTGGTGTCCGCTCGTTTGTCCCCTGGCTGCCCCGCTGGTGGGGAACGGGCTCCTGGGGCCTGGGGGTTTCAGCGCTCTACTGCTGAGAGCGTAACGGAGCTGTCACAGAGGACTGCAGCCAGTGAGCGCTCACATCCGTCCACCCCTCTCTGCCCCGGCCGCATTCTCGGGAGTTCTTCCTCTCGCACCTGGAGTCTTTTCCCTTCCCTCCCCGCCTAGTTTACCTTTTACTCTGCAGCTAAAGTGACCTCTTAGAAACAACTCTGACCTGGGTCTCTCCCTCATTAGACCCCTTCACTGGCCCTTCTTTGCCCTCCGGCAACATTAAACTCCGTAGTCTGTCCTCCTGTGATCTGGATTTCACCTGTTCTGTGTCCTTACTTGCCAGCCGCATGGAACCGTCGGGACCCGTCGGCTCTTTCCCTCTTGGCTTCGCCCCCTCTCTCTGGCGTACTCTCCCCCTCCCACCTCCCCCGTTCCCTTCCCTCTGATTTCCTGATGAGGACTTCTCATCTTCAAGATGCCACTCATCCGCTAAGTGTGGGACTAAACATCGTTCCTGGGTCCCCCTCCTTGTATGGTTCGGCACACCAGATGTGTCACCCCATTGTCCCATGGTTTCCATAGTTTCCGACGAGCGGTCAGTTATAATTCTCTGTTCCTTTGTGGAATGGGTCTTTTTTTTTTTTCCTTGAGTGCCTTCAAGATTTTCTCTTTATCGTTGATTTTCAGAACTTGGAATATGATACGTCCAGGCATATGGTTTTTGGCCTGGTGGAAGTGGATACTGATCCTGCTTGGGGTTCCCTGGGCTTCTCCCATCTGTGGTTCGTTGCCCTTCGTTATTTTGGAAGAATTCTCTGCTGTTGTCTCGTCAGAGATCTCTTCTGTCCCATTCTCTGTCTCTCTGCTTCTGAGATTCCAGTTACACGTGTGCCAGATTGATAATTGTCTTACTACTTTTTTTTTTTTAATTTTTTTTTTTAACGTTTATTTATTTTTGAGACAGAGAGAGACAGAGCATGAACAGGGGAGGGGCAGAGAGAGAGGGAGACACAGAATCTGAAACAGGCTCCAGGCTCTGAGCTGTCAGCACAGAGCCCGACGCGGGGCTCGAACTCACATACCGCGAGATCGTGACCTGAGCCGAAGTCGGATGTTTAACCGACTGAGCCACCCAGGCGCCCCTGTCTTACTGCTTTTGGATGTCGTGTTTATTAACTCTCTGCGTGTTTCAGCTTGGGAAATTTCTGTTTCCTTCTGAAATTTCTTTCCGAGATTTCCTTCAGGTTAACTGATTTTTTTCTTCTGCTGTGTCAGATCCACAAAGTCAGGTCCATGAGCCATTCGGAAGCATCGTACATTTCTGTTTCTGTGTTTTTGTTTTTCCTCCAGCGTTTCCACTTCTGGTTTCCATCTCACTGCCAAAATATCCTGTCTGTTCAAGCATGCTGTCCACGTTTTCCATGAAGTCCTTTAACATATTAATCAGACTTACTTTAGAATCTCTGAGTCTGATTCTACTGATTATTTGGTCTCTTGACATGAGATAATTCTTTTTCCTTGCTTTTTTTTAACGAGTAGTACTTTTTCAGTTGAATGCTGGACATAGCATACTGACTTTGGAGATGAAGGCCGTTTGTGTTTATGCTTGGAAACAGGCCTGCCTTTTTCTGCCAGGCCATTAGTGTTGGAGGGGAGTTGGTCTGGTGTGAGTTGGGCCGTGTTTGGGCTCTGTTGTTGCTCTGGTCACTTGAATGACCGCTGGTTTTAATTCCTTTAGCATCGCCTTGTGCTTAGCATGGGGGCTGAGTTTCCGAAGGACCTTTCCTCACCGTTCCTGGCCCACTTTCACCTTTGGGTCGGAGCCTTGGAAGGGTCTCTCCGCACATCCTTGTCCCTCCTCTGGGGGTAGACTGGTTACTTGTGGCTCTGATTCACTGGCTTAGAGAGGAAAGGTTTCCACGGGGAGGCCCTCTGTTGTCTGGCCCAGCTGCACCTTAGAGCTTCTGCCTCAGGCATCTCTGAGCTCCTGGGTTTTGATGGGGCTCTCCCAGTGATCCTGCACCCCCCCCCCACCCCCACCCCCGTGACGGCCAACTCTGCCTTGATGGTGGATCTTGTACAGGAAAATCTTACACCTCTCTTCCAGCATTTAGGGGTCTCTGATAGAGCCCAGGAATGGTATCTGCCCCTCCCCAAGGCCAGCTTTCACCCATTCTAAAGCCATATTGGTTCTTCACCAGGGCCCTTGGGACAGCAGGGTTTGCTCTTCTGCCCCCCCGTGTCTGAAAGCATTTTTCCCTAGAGGGAAAAGGATCCTGGCAGGGTTTTCCCTTTGTCTGCAGCCCCAGCACTGGGGAAGTGTCTCTAGGCTGCCATCCCGTCTCTCTTATGTGCACCTGCGTAGGTCTGCAGCGGTGAGTCCATTTGGTGCCAGCCCTCTCCTGTATCTGGCTCCACAAGCCCACGATGCACCACAATTTGTGAAAGTTTTACCTAAATTCTTCTTTCCCACTTGCGTGGCGCCTTGCTTCTCTTCTGACTCTCCAGAGGGCCTGTCTTTCTGGGGTTTCAGCTCCGACGGCCTTGGACTCAGCTGGGGGTCTTGTTCACACAGCCTTTCCTTGTCAGTGTGGGAGCCACACTTTTTCCGGCTCCCTGCAACCTGGGGGAGGTGACCCTGCTTCCCGGTACCTTGAAAGTCAGGTGAGGCAGTGGGCCTGCCTACAGCTTCCGGAATGTCAGACAGTGTGCAGTACAGCACGGTCCTCTGCCGGCAGCAGGGAGCGAGGGGACCCAGCATGGGCTTCCGCAGCGCGTTAAGGCAAGCAGAGGGGCCGGGCCGTTGGGAGGTGGAAGTTTCCCTACGGACTGGAGTTTTCTGGAAGCTGAAGTCATTTCCGCCAGAAAGCCAGAGACCCCAGCTTGGGCGTTGTGTGTGTGCTGTGGCTCACCGGTAGCTCTCGTGAGGCCCAGCTCAGCCTGGAATGAGCCAGGGCAGGCTCATTCTCCTGGGCCCCTGCCCCGGAGCGGCCGGGCAGCAGACTGGGTGGTGGCCATGTTTGTCTTTCTTAAGCCCCGAGCAGACCAGGAGGTGCGAGCACGCCCCACGTCTGTGGCGTTGCCGTCCTCACTGCTTCGCTGGGCAGGGACCCCTCTTGCAGGTGAGGAACCGAGGCCCGAGGAGAAGCTGGCCCGGGTGCTGGCAGCAGTAGGAGTGGCTCTGGCCAGGTCAGCCCCCGGGGGCGCGTGTTGGGTAGGTTAACTTCCTCTACCACCACGGTCAGCCCCAGGGTCACCACCGCTGATGCCTTTGGTAGCCAGGCGATGGCATTTAACCTGCATGGAGATCTTCGCCTTCCAGGTGGGGAGACAGACCGAGAGGGGCTCATTCTGGCTCAGCATCGAGTGTTAGGAAGCGGCCGAGCCGGGATTTCAGACACGGCCTCTAGAAGCCAGTGCCCGTGTGGCCTTGCCTTTGGCCGGTTTGCCTCTCCCGTGGGAGGGGGTGAGGCCAGCACGTGAGTGGGCGTATCTGGGCCCTGGAGAGCCCGAAGCAAGGGCTGGAGTGGAGGGGTGGGGCGAGGTGGTCACAGGAGGGGAGGGGAGGAGGTACTCTTGCGGGTGCTGGGGCTCTGCCTGCCGGGAGCTCCAGAGACGCTGTGGGTAGGGCTCAGGGGGCTCCCTCGAGGGACAGGAGGCCGGCACTCACCCGCCACAGCTCCTGTCCCTCAGCGGGTGCGGGTGCCCAGGGCCTTGGCTCCTGGCCCTTCCTGGCCTGCTCCTCCAGTGGCTGAGAGAGAAGCAGGCAGTCCACTCGGGCTGCAGGTGACGTTCAGGGCGGTTGAGGCAGGTGGCCCGGACACTGAGAGGGTCTGCTGGGGGAGGGGCGGGTTACCAACACCTGGGCCCAAGTCTTGGGGGCGAGGCCCTCACCCTTTCTAAGTGTCCCGCTGTTTCGGGTGGAGGTGACGCGCTCTGTTTCGCAGGGGCTTTTGGGAGGGGACTGAACGTGCTGATGTGCCTGTGGCGCCGTGCTCGGGCCTCGCACTTTATTAGCCGCTGTTTTCTTTGTCCCCTCTTTCGTGTCAGCTCCACCTGGAACGTTCCGTGCCGGTTGCTGCATAAGAGCCCGTCTGGACTCGTGCCTTGAAACGACTCCGTGTCTGTTGTCACGGATCTTGGCCCAACCCGCCATGTGTCTGCGGGTCAACAGGAGGCTGAGGCTGGGCTTGGCTGGGCAGCTCTGCTGTGGGGGTCTCTTCCCTCGTCCAGGGACTGTCCCTCTCGGTGATGGAGCAAAGCACAAAAGGGCAAGCGGAAGCACGTGGGGTCGTGCGGCTTTGCCTTCCCGCCTGGGCCGTGGCCGGTCTCCTGGCTGTGCCCAGCCCAGCGTCCCCTTCTTCCAGGAGGGGCTGTGAACCCAGGTGGTGAGGAGTGCGTGGCGAGGAACTGGGGGCCCAGTGGGGAGCGGGGTTCCCTCTGCTGTATGCCACGGCCACCCTGCAGCTCACTGGCTTGTCCTGTCCTGAGGCTCTTGTGTCAAATGCTGCTTTTAAAAAAAATTTGTTTTAACGTTTATTATTTTTGAGAGAGACAGAGCGTGAGCAGGGGAGGGGCAGAGAGAGAGGGAGACGCAGAACCCAAAGCAGGCTCCAGGCTCCGAGCTGTCAGCACAGAGCCCGAGGTGGGGCTCGAACCACGGACTGTGAGATCATGACCTGAGCCGAAGTCAGACGCTTAACTGACTGAGCCACCCAGGCGCCCCAAATGCTGCTTTTTTAAGTGGAGCCTCTCCTGACTTTCCTGGGCCCTCCTGGCGACGGGGCCTCTCTCTCAGGGAAGAGCCACATGCTCTGCCTGGTGGGCTCTGTGCGCCTAGAAGCTGAGCTCCCGCAGTGCTGGGGAGGCCTCCCGGCCCCTCCTCCCTCTGCCTCAGCCTCGGTCCGTCCTTGCTGTGCTGGGGTTGAGGGTTCGAGCCGTAGCCTGCAAGTGAGAACGTGAGGCTCGAGGCCTTGGTCTTGCTGCCTGCTTGCTCGGTAAGAGTGGGGGTGTGTGTGGTGTGTGTGTGTCATTTGTGTGTGTGTGTGTGATGCGTGTGAATGTTGGGACGTGGGGTGTGTGCACTGTGCGTGTTCCTGGGTGTGGTGTGGTGTGTACGTGTGTGCGTGTGGTGCATGTGAAGAAGCTCTCAGCTCCAGAGTCACAGTTTTGGGTTCTGGGCTCACGGTGTCGCGTCTGTGGCCTTGGCCAGTTCACCTCTGAGCTGGCTCTTTGTGTGTGAGGTGTGATGACAGAAGCCACCTGGGGGCTTGTGCGAATCCACCGAGGACGGGGCTGAGTTGCTGCGACAGCGCCTGGGACGCTGAGCACGGCCGTCGCTGTCACGGAGGTGACTGCTGGGTGCCCGCGTGAGCCGCTGCGGGCTTCTCGCCTCGGTTCCCCTCCCGGTTGCCGGCGTGGGACTGGCCTGCGCCTGTCATCTCCCGGGAGCCGATGGGGCGTATGTGAAACCTCCCAGATGGGGACAGGTGCTTTCCCAGCGAGGACCTGGAGGCCACGTCAGCCTCTGTCGGGAGAGCGGGTCCGACGGCTGGCGAGGGGCCCGCGGGAGCCCCAGGTCCTGGGTCGCCTGGGCCAGCTCCGTGAGGCGCGGCTTCGGATGCTGGGCTCTTGCTGTTTCTGGACGGGTCCCACTGTAACGTGTCGATGCTCCCGGCTCCAGGACACCCGGGGCGCATTTGACAGAGGGTGGTGGGTTGAACGCACGTGCTCTCCTCTGCTTCCTCTTACGACCTCGCTGCGTGACGATCCCGGGGTAGACACGGTGTAGACCACAGACCAAGGAGTAGACCTGGGGTCGCAGGTGCCCGCGGATTCCCGGTGATCGGGTGCGGTGGTTGAGTGTCATCCGCTGGCTTAGCTGGTGGGAGAGCCCGAGTGCCGGCAGCGGGAGGGCCGTGGGTGCACAAACCGGTTCCAGCCTAAGGGCTCCGGCCGTGGGGTGCACCCCTCAGAGGGTGGCAGCCACGATGGGATAGACGGCGGGAGGCCGTTGCAGAGACATGTTTCTTGGGGGAACTTGATCGGGGAGGCTGTGGATGTGGGCACGCTGAGCACAGCGTAGGCTGAGCTGCGGTGCCCTATGGGAAATGAGGGTCCCGTGAAAGCCACGCCCTTGAAATGGAGGTTCCCCGCCCCCACTCCTGCTTGGCTCCCGGCATGCAGGTGGTCCCTCGGGACAGAGAGTAGAGGCATCTCCTCTGGAGACATTGACCCCACAGATGACCGTGAGAATCTGCACGTGCTCAGCTGGGAGAGCCCCCGGGTGGGGCTGCCGCCGCAGACACAGGAATCCCCATCAGCAGGCCCTGCCCCCCGCGTGGCTGCGTCTGGATCATTCTTACCTGCCGTTGGACTCAAACTCACCGAGTCTTCAAGTCTCCAAAACAAAGGACAGAGACCTGTAAAAACCAACAGCAGAAAAAGGAGCTTGGAGGAATCCAGGGCGATGTACAGAGCAGTAGAAAACCTAAAACAGCAGAGCCCCACCCGCATCGTGACCCTCCAGAGCCACCCTGGAGAGTGGAGACAGATGAGCCTTCCCGGAAGAAAGCGACGGCACCAGGAGGGAGCAAGGACTGATCACTAAGGGGCTCTTGGGAAGCTGAGATTTTGAAAACTCAGTTGTGAGCTTTGGATGGTCAAGCGGAGGAAGTAGCCCGGGAAGTAGAAGAAAATTTTTTGCAAAATGATGGCAAATAGGAGCAAAAAATAAGAAAATTGGAAGTTGTCGGGGCGCCTGGGTGGCGCAGTCGGTTAAGCATCCGACTCTTGATTTTGCCTCAGGTCCTGGTCTCATGATTTGTGGGTTCAAACCCCATGTTGGGCTCCACACTGACAGCGCGGAGCCTGCTTGGGATTCTCTCTCTCTCTCTCTCTCTCTCTCTCTCTCTCTCTCCCTCTCTCTCTCTGCCTCTTTCTCACGCTCTATGTCTCTCAAAATAAATAAACCAAAAAAAAAAAAAAAAAAAAAAGGTAAGATCTTGGAGTTCCAGAAAAAGAACAGTGTATGTAAGAGAGAAGACTATGGAAACTGGGATGTCCAGAGCTTGAGGGCATGAGCTGGAGAGCCCCCGAGTGTCTGATACGACAAGTGGGTGAAAGCAGGCCGGAGGCCCTGTGGAGTCTCAGCAGGAAGAGGAGGCCTTAGTCTCCAGAGCCAGAACAGGGCACGTTCAAAGGCGTGGGACCCGGGAACTCAACGTTCTCACCGTGCTGTCTGTCGCACTTCTGGGGCAAACGCTCTCCAGCCCGGAATTCTGTGCGCAGCCAAGCTTCCGGTCATGAGCAAGGTGGGCACGGATGCTTGTCCTGCTCGGTCCCCAACTCAGGCAGCAGCCGGAGGCGGGCTCAGCCAGTGCGTGGGAAGACGGCAGGGAGGGCACACGGATTAAGGACGAGGTGCACCGGCCCGAGGAGATCCAGGAGGACGCTCGTGGAGAGCGGAGGGGGCGGCGGAATTGGCAGGACTGAGAGCGTCCCAGAGGGCTTGCCACAGAGTCCCGGAAAGAATCACCAATGGCTGCGGGGAAAGCGAAGCAAGCAAGCGAAGGCAGTGATTTACTCTGGGAAAGTCGACGTCCTGTGTAAGAAAGTCAGTGTGACCATGATACAGTGTGTGTCGAGCAGAACACTCAGTTAAACTCTAGGGAAGACCGAAAATCATGCCGCGGCCACACTGGGAGGAGGGAAGCTTGGGAGTGAACTTGGCCAGGGCCTGTCCTCATCAGTTGAAAATCAGTAGACCCTGGAAATCACACGGATCGTGAGAGAGCTGTCTAAGCACATTGGGCATTTGAGGGTAAAAGAACCAGCCGAGGGTTTGCTCTCGGTGGGACTGGGGCCAGGAGGAGAACTGGGCTTTCTGTTACTCGTCTTCCGGTGTCCTGTGACTTTTTAGACCAGTGTGCGTCTGACCTTCGGAAGTGATGAAAGTGACAATAAAAGAAGGCCCCGGTGGTTTGGGGCCCAGGCCCGATCGGTTCTCACCAGAGTGCCGGTTCCTTCTGTCCCCAGAGTTCGGGTGGGAATTTTGATGGGCTCCACCCCCCGCGTTGTGACAGGCGGGCCCTCGATTCCTGGGGAGTCCCGCCCACAACGCCAGACACGTCCTAGGGGTCTGGCCCCAGAGGTCCAGCGTCAGAGTACACCTCCGCCGTGCGAGCCGCGGTTTGGCTGGGATCGGCAGAAGCGCTTCTGGAAAGGATCGCATCCAGTTGACTCGAAAATGGAGCTGTTGGGAAGCGTGTGGCTCGTGTCACTCGCCGGGAAGGCCACGCCACCCGGCCGGCCCTCCCGGGTGTCTGGTCTGGAAGCCTGGCTCTCCTCTGCCTCACCTTGGGTCTGCTGGCCGTCAGCCTGCCCCTGCTACGGGGCTCCTCCCGTGCTCGCCTCCCTCACAGGCCTCAGACCACAGGAGGATGGTTGGGGGTGCCGAGGCCCCACCCCACCCCTGCCTGCGCGCGTTCATTTTGGCCCGGTGGCTGCCGGAGCGGAGCAGTGCCTTGTCCCCCATTCCCCTGCAGGCTACAGGCTGGGCTTCAACAGGGCTGGCTTTGCCCTCGTGTCTGCTGGGCGTGCTCGGAGGCCACGGTGGTGGAGGGGGGGATTCCGTGGCCTTATTGGTGCAGGAGTGAGCTGTATGTAGCTGTCGCCCAGGGCGTGGTTTCGACAGGAGGGGCCTGACAGCTTGTGTCCCTTGTCGGGACGAGGGTGGCCTGGGTGGGCAGGAGGCCGTGCAGTGTCCTCCTGTGTGAGTGGCCCTGGTGAGTGGAGCCTGTCGTGGTGCTGGAAGCTCGGAGAGATCTTCATTTGCCTTGAGGTTCTCTGGCCTGGAGGAGGTCACCTTGTGGCCCTGACCCCGACCATCCCGTGAAGAAGAGAGGGGTGTTGCCCTGTTTTTCCAGGGGGGAGGAGCAGGGACTCCCCGGGCCGGCTCTCCGTGCAGGCTTCTTGAATGAATAGAGGGAAATGTGGGGGAATAGCCCTCGGGTGGCCACCACCAGATCCCAAGTGAGGACTGTGGGCTAATCCCTTGTGGGAGACACGTGGCTCCACTGAGGGGGTGTCCCAGAGCGAGGGAAGGCGCTCCGAGCTGGGGTGCCCAGGCCGGGAGGGTCTCAGGGGAGAGCCCACCTGGGTCTGGAGGATGTGTGGGTGAAGACCAGTCCCGTTTCCCAGGTGGGTGGGGGCGACTTTAGAGCGTCTTCGTTCCGTCGTCCAGGCCAGGCCCGTGTGCTTACTCAGCACCTCGCCTGTGTCGGGAGCCGTGTTAGGAGTGTGATGGGAGTGTGGTCGGTGGAGTAACGACCCCCGAAGTATCCACGTCCTAATCCGCGAGACTGTGGGTATTTCGCCTTACGTGGAGGGGGAGGACGGAGGTTGCCAGAGCTGCCCTTCGGGTGGGAGATTGTTCTGGATTATCTGAGGGAGCTCCGTGTGTGCACAGGGATGCCTGGCAGAGGAGGCAGGAGGCGAGGTTAAGCAGTGTGGCTCCAGCTGGACAGGGGGAGCGCTGACGTCCTGATTTGAGCCCAGCAAGGCCTGTGTTGGCCTTCTGACCTCCGGAGTCGCGGGACGGTGACTGTCGTTTGAAGCCACGGCGGCCGTAGAAACTAATACATAACTAAGACGTGTTCTCTGTCCTCGCAAGACCGCCGGTCGCACCAAGGCACCAGGTTTAGTAGGACAGAGGGACGGGGTGCTGTGGGGTTGGGGGAGGGCTGCAGATGAGATAGGGGTGTCCGAGAAGGCTTCTGGGACCAGTGGCCCAAACGAAGACCAAGTCTAGGCTGGTCAGGCAGAAGGGCAGCCTGGTGAAGCTGGGGCCACGAGGGTGCTGAGCTCTGGAGGGGGCTGGAAGGCCCGGCCACAGTCCGGAGTGCCAGGGGTAGAGGGAGGAGAAGGGCCCAGGGGGGCCGCTCCCCAGGAGCCGAGAGCCACGGGGACACGGCAGGTGGAAGGGTCACTGCAGCCGTGGTGGCCGGGAAAGTGGGTGGAGGGGCCTGCTGGGCTCCTGCTGACGTCCGGGGCCCTGCTGGGTGGTGGGACCTCCGGTGGTGGCAGTGGACATGGAGAGGACGGGCAGCAGGGAGAGGCGTGCGTGCCACTGGTGCCCGGCCGGACCCTTGTGGACGGTAGAGGCTGAGTTTGGTCTTCGGGAAGGGGCTTATGAGAGGGGTGTCTGGAACCACGTGTGACTGGCCAGTGTCGTCGTTGCCGTCCTCTCTAGCTGGGGTTTCCTGTGACCGTTCCGTCCCCTCCTGCCAGCTGGCTCTGGCCCTGGAGAGGCCAGGGTCTGCCCGCTGACCGTGTCCTATGTGCCGGGAGGTGCGCAGCGTGGCCCCCGTAGCTGGTGCTGAGGCCTAGGAAAGGCCAGGCCCAGTTGCTTGACCGGGAAGTGGACGAGGAGGGGCTGGAGGGGCCCCTGGGGACAGGCCAGCGGGGAGGCAGGTGCAGGGCCTCCTCCGGCTCCGAGGTGGCCAGCCTTCCCAAGTCGGTATTTAGGGAGGCGGGATGGGGCTTCGGGGACTGATTCGTCAGTGGTAACGTGCGGAGAACGTCTGTCCGGGCCCTGGCCTGTGGGGGCACTAAAAATGGGTCCTGAAGATGTCACTGGGAGAGGCCCGTTTTGGGAACTCTGCCCACGCTGATTTCTAAGGGCGTGGACTCCCCGGTGCAGGTGCCCTGGGCTGTCGGGTGAACGGGCCTCACCAGGAGGAATGGGGTGGGTGCCACACACCAGCTGTGTGACCCGGGGCACGGTTTGGCCTCAGGTTCCTCATCTGTAGGTGGGGGTGATGGTCCCCCCCTTTCGGGTTGGTGGGAGGATCCTGTGGGTTAAGAGGTGAAGTTACTTCTGTGTGAATTTAAAAAGCCACCGCGCTGTTTTCTTCAGTGCCTTTGCTCCGAAGCTGCTTCCTCTGGGAAGTCTTCCTTGACCAAGCTGTCCTCTTCTGATCACTCAGCAGCCAGCGTTTGTCCGTCCCTTCAGAAGATGTGAATTCAGGGGCGCCTGGGTGGCGCAGTCGGTTAAGCGTCCGGCTTCAGCCAGGTCACGGTCTCGCGGTCCGTGAGTTCGAGCCCCGCGTCAGGCTCTGGGCTGATGGCTCGGAGCCTGGAGCCTGTTTCCGATTCTGTGTCTCCCTCTCTCTCTGCCCCTCGCCCGTTCATGCTCTGTCTCTCTCTGTCCCAGAAATAAATAAAAACGTTGAAAAAAAAATTTTTTTAAAATAAAAAAAAAAAGAAGATGTGAATTCAGCACGGCCAGGTGCCGGCTCTCCTGGTGCAGCAAAGCTCCTGTGTCTTTATGGTGGGGGGGGGGGGGGGGGCCCTTAAAGGAACGCGCAGACTGTCCCGGGGCGTGGCGCGGCACGGGGACGGGGGCCATGTGGGAGCGTTAGACGTGGCCGGTCAGGGAGCCGTCACCCCCAGAGGACCTGCGGGAGGGAGGAAGGAAGGGGCTGCAGGCAGGCGCCTTGCAGGTGCAGACAGTGGGGTGGGCTTGGCACGCTCCGACCTGCCAGGAGGCCAGTAGGAGCTCAGTGGACCGAGAGAGGGGGTGGGAGGGGGCACAGAGTGCCGAGGGCAGGCCTGCAGGCCGTGGGGAAGACTTTACCCCGAGGAGATGGGAGGCCCCCCCCGGAGGGCCTTGGCGGTGGTGGGGGGGGTGCCGTCTGACATCCAGGCTGGAATGGTCGTTCTCCTTTGTTGAGCAGGGGGAGGGTGGGAGCCAGCCCAGGTGAGTGGGGCCGAAGCAGAGAGCTATGGGGGCTCTGGAGGTGCCCCCGGGGGCGAAGGGCCAGCTCTTCACTCACCTTGGTGGCAGAACCCGAGGGGCGCAGAGGCCCGAGCAGGGGCAGCAGGCGGGCTGGCCGTCTGCTGCGGGGCCGCCCGTCCCGGGGAGGCGACGGGCGGCGGGTGTTCCTGGGTTGACAGACGGGAGTGGGGGTGCGTGTGGGGCTGGCTTCGGTGGGGGGACGGCATGAGGCCCTCTGGGGAGTGCAGGCAGGGGTGTGAGGCAGTGCTCTCGGCAGTCAGCGTTTCAGGGTGGGGGGATGGGGAGCAGGCAGCAGGCCGATTCCGCCAGAGTAAGACGACCACGGTCTTGAGGAGAGGCACCGGCCCGCTGTGTTTGTCTCTTCTGAGAGGTCAGGTGGGATCGTGATGGGATAGCCTTGGGCTCGCCGGGGACCCGGAGCTGAGAGCCTGTGCAGAGTGGGGTCCGCACACGGGGGCCAGAAGAGGCACCCGGAGCCACCTTTCTCCCAGGGGTCACCCCGTCCGTGCTGGCGCTCTTGCTTGCCTGTCCTGCCTGTTCCTGGGCGTCCTGCTCACCGGGGCTCTGCCCTTGGTGGCCACGTGTGCGGTCTTGGGCAGCAGGTGCGGCCTGGGGAGCGGGGCTGGCCCTCCGGCTTCCTCTGAGCACCGCCCCCTGGGCTTCTCTCCCTCCAGGCACCAGCTTGCTGCAGGAGGTGGTCTACTTGGTGAGCCAGGGGGCCGACCCTGATGAGATCGGCTTGATGAACATCGATGAGCAGCTCCCGGTCCTGGAGTACCCGCAGCCGGGCCTGGACATCATCAAGGTACTCTCTGGGCCAGCAGCGCCCAGGCCCTGGGGCTCCCTGGGGTCCCCGAGTGACAGTTGCTCCTGAGGGGCTCAGGGGGCCCATGGCTGGGGGGAGAGGGGACAGCCAGGACAGTCTGAGGCCCGAGCCCGAGGTAGGCGGTGACGGTGAGGTTGGAGCGGTGGGTGTCGTGGGTGACTTCGAGGTAGAAAGGGGGCTCCCCAGCGTGGCTCACCCCGTCTGTTGGGGGAGTGGAGGAGGTAGCCCGAAGTGCAGTCTATCCTAGTGCTCCGATGGAGCCTCCCTTCCTGTCCGTCACCTCTCAGCCCAGACCACGGTTCCTGCGTGGACTGCCCGTCCGTTCTGCCTCCAGACGAGCATTCTGAAATACAGCTCCGAGGGTGCGCCCCGCCCTCCTCTCACTGCTCTCCGAGTAAAGTCCAGAGTCCTGTGGGAGCCGGCCTCTGCCTGCACCCCGGCCTCCAGTGCTCACGCAGCTGCCCCGGGGCGTCTGCACCCCAGTGTTGGCCACACGGATCCAACCCGTGTCGACTCCTCCGTGGAGCCCTTCTGTAGCGCCGTGCCCACCACCTGCGGGGCCCTGCCTTTGACCCTGGCGTGCAGCCGAGGACAAAACGGACAAGGCTGTCATGACCCTCCGAGAATTTGCATTCTAGCGAGGGAGACCAGAGGGGAGGAAGAGCAAGAACCTGGGGTTTAATGGCGATACCGTATAGGGCACAAGGTGGGACAGCACACAGGATGGCAGGCGCCTCTGGGGGATGGCTGAGTAAGGTCCCAAGAGAGGAGCCACGCGGGCACGCTGGGACGGGCAGCAGGGAGCGTGGGCCTAGCACATTCCAGGAGCAGCAGGAAGGCCCGATGCTGATGTGACTGGTCCAGCAGGCGCCCCTGGGCACCTCGGCCTCCTGCTTCCTCTCTGCCCTTCACGGCCCGGGCAGGCCCTCTGAGCAGACCCCTGTGCCCGTGATAGCTTGGCTCACACTGTGGGTGCCCGAGGACAGGGACCACGTCTCGTCCGGTCTGGAGGGTGGCCAGATGTCGGGTGAGAAGTTTGTCAGGTGCGCTGCTGGTCCTGAGGCGGGCGAGCAGCCGTGTGTCCTCTGAACGCTATTCCCTCTGACCCTCTGCAGGAGCTGACGTCGCCTCGCCTCATCAAGAGTCACCTCCCCTACCGCTTCCTGCCCTCCGATCTCCACAATGGCGATTCTAAGGTAACCCTCCTGCCCCCACTCCTGGCGGAGCCCCCAGCAAGCAGAGACCGTCCCGTAGGGCTCAGGTCCCAGTCCTGAGTTCCCAGAGGCCCAGGCGTGCTATGACGCGGTGGAGGCCAGCTTTGAGCTCCTGTCCCTAGCGTTTTATCCATGGTTCTCATTTAGGCTTTTCCTCACAGCGGAACGTGGGCTTGACCAGCCTGGGTCCAGCCTTGGTCCCGTGAGGCCAAGGACCCACGGCCGCGTTCACGGTCTCTGACTTTCCTCACTTTCTTGGTGTGCTCGGTTCGTGACGCTTCTGATTCTCATCAGCAGTGTCCGGACCGGCCTGGTTCTGTCCTCCAGTCCCTTTGGAGTCATGGTACAGGACGGAAATGTAACACAGATGCCGTTGCAGGGGGAGGGTGTCCTCGGCTGGAGCGGGGCTGATCTTGGGGTGGGGGGTGGGGCGTCTGTGCGGTGGCTCCGAGGAGCAGCGACCGAGCCGTCCCTCCCTCCCGCCACAGGTCATATACATGGCTCGGAACCCCAAGGACCTGGTGGTGTCCTACTATCAGTTCCACCGCTCCCTGCGGACCATGAGCTACCGGGGCACTTTCCAGGAGTTCTGCCGGAGGTTCATGAACGACAAGCGTAAGTGTGTCGGCCGGTGCCATCAGTGGCTCCCTCGTTGCCCGTGCATGCGTGTGCCTCGTGCACGATGCCCCCGGTCCCCACGATAACCGCGTGGGTTGGGCCTGCTTTCCTGCCCACGGGCGGAGGAGCGGGGCCGGGGTGGGGGAAGCTCACCAGGGCGCACCAGGGCGGCAGCCGGGGCTTCCAGCTCAGAACCCCGTCTCTCTCAGCACGTCGTTGGCGTCCTGAGAAGTTCCCCAGGTAAAAGCGTTTCTCTTCCTGCCGGGATTTTGAACAGTAGAAACGGAGGCCCAGATAGTCCTGCTGTCGGGGACAGAGGCCCGAGTGGGGACTGTGGCTTCGTGGGCCTTCAGCTGCCCTGGAGGATGGGGCAGGCAGGCTTGGGCCCCCGGCTCCCGGCTGTGTGACCGGGGCCTGCTTTGGGTTAAGGGCAGGCCGTGCTCTGTACAGGAGCTCGTCTGGGGAGGGAGGAGTCAAGCTGGGGGGCCCAGCTTGCCAGGGGCCCTTCTATATGTCCCCCCCCACTCCCCGGGGCGGGAGAGCCCGGGCCACACCCACTGCACTGGGGCCTTGTCCGTGGAGTCGGCAGCCCTGCCCGAGGTGGCTCTCCTGTTGCCGTCCGTGGCCTCTCGGGGGACCCTTCCGGGACCAAGAGCGGGAGTTCAGTGCGGGTTTGCACCCGGAAAGCTGGAGATGGGCCCCATCAGTACTTCAGTTAGATCCGGGCCCAGACGATTCCATACCCGAGTCTGAAGATACACTTCTCATTTTATTTCCCGTCTCCCGTCTCAGCGCTCAGCCTCGCTGTCCGCTTGCGTGGCCCAGTCGGAGGTTCCGCACTGAGATTATGGGACAAGACCAGGGTGAGGTGCACGGGGGAAATCAGGAATGTCGTGTCCCAAATAAGTCCCGGGCAGCTGAACCGGAGCTCCCTCCCAAGCCTCTTGGAAGGCCGGCCCCTCACGGGTGCAGTGGAGCACACGTGGCCCTCGGTGCCCGGAGCCTGGAGCCCGGAGCTGCTCGGAATCTGCTCCAGCTCTGCTGGGGGTGGGCGCGGGGGAGGTGGCCACTGCACTTGCCCCAAAGTCCCTGGAGTCCACGAAAGACCCTCTGCCCAGCCTCCTCCCCCACCCCCCCGGCCTGCCTGCCGTCTGGCTCAGGTCCTTACGGTCTGCCAGGCGTTTGGAGTAAGCCATTTAGTGTGGTTTCCAAACCACGTCCTTAAGTCCCAGCATGTTCCGCTGCCTCTAGAGAAGCAGCCACCCGCATGGCGACAGCGTCCGTGGACAGGCGTCCACCAGCTTCTGACTGCCACCTGGTGTCGGTCTTAAATTAGCTCCTGCTTGGGCCAGGGTGGTTAAAAGTTACCCCGATACAGGTGTTCCCGAGTTTTAAAGGTCACGGCACGGCCCGACACTGCAGTTCAAGGCCACACACAGTTGCTGCGATCCCACCAGAGTCTCCCGCCACGTGTACTTAGCCCCCCAACGTCCTCTCTGTTCTCCCATTGCTGGCAGCCAGCGCACCTCATCTGGGGCCCTCGGAGGCTTGCGCTGTCCTCTCTGTGTGAGGTTCCAAAGAATTTGAAGAATACAGTGCAGAAGAAGCCATGGCCGGGCACCGTTTGCTAATAGAGTGACCTTAGAGGACCTGCTTCCAGAGCCCTGCGTACGGGTGTTGAGGCTTGTGCACTCGGGGTGGGGGTGCCTGGGGCCGCATGCCAGGTGACGGAGCGTGGAGGCCCGTCCCGCGGGCAGGGTCACTCACGCAGAGTGGGGAGAGTGAGCTGCTCTTCTCCCAGCTGATCTGCTTGGATGAGCACGTTGACTTCCAGGAATGGAGGGAACACGGTGCGGAGAGGCAGAGAGGTGCCCTGGTGGAGCTTCCTTCCCAGGGTGGCACAGCCCGAGTGGGAAAAGCAGTGTCCCCGCCGTCAGGGTCTGTCCCCTCTCTGCACCTGCTAACCGGGGCTGGGAGAGACACAGGCATGTGCTGTCCTTGTGATCATCGGCCCTGTGTGAGTGACCGCTGTCCCCATCTCTCACTGTCCCTGCCGCCTGTTCTTATGTGCAGTGACCACTGTCCTCACCGTCCCCACGTCACCCCTCCTGTTCAGTCCCCACATCACCCCCCATGGGCATTGCTTGCCTGTTCTGCAACTTTTCTCACACAGCCCCTTGGGATGACAGGGATTTTTCTTGCCTTCTCTGTTCATGACTGTTGGACTCCTGCTCTGTCCCCGGACTCAGGTCACCTGAACTGTGTGCCAGCGCGGGCAGTGACCCGGGAGGCGGGTTCTCCTCTCGGGGCCCCCGTGCTTATTATTAGCCCGTTGGTGAGTTGGTCCTTGTTCCCTTCTCTGGACTCTGCCTCGTCCTCTCAAGTGGGAAGGCTGGCCTGCCTTTTAAGGCCGGCCTGCTGTGTATGGGGTGGGCGGGATGTGCCGGGCTGGCCGTGGGAGGCATGCCGGGGGGACCCCGGGCCCAGCAGCTAGACCTCTGCAGTGAGGAGACCGAGGCCCTAGCGGGCTAGGATTTAACCCACGGTGGGTCCCTAACAAGGCCTTTTGGCTGAATCCAAGTTCACTTTGTTCTGTCATCTCTGCCTCTAACCCCGACCCCTGCCGGAGCCCCTGGGAAAAGCCCAAGCTTTTCCCTTGAGATCTGGGCCTTCGGGCCACCCCTCAGTGACCCCTGATGGACTCCAGCTCCCTCCGGACGCTCTTCAAGTGTGGGGCCAGGCTGCTGCTGTGCTGCCACCTGCTGGCGAGACGGCAGACTGACGTCATGGCCCCGGGCTGGCTGGGCATGGCAGGAATGGGTTTTCCCAGCCTGTCACGCACTTAAATCCATGAGGTTTTCTGCAACGTGGGGGGTGGAGGCTGCGTTCCTGCTTGAGGTGTGACTCTGACAGGGACAGGAGCAGTCCCCTGTCAACCCCTGGCCTCCGTGTCCCTCGGCAGTCCCAGTCTGCGCGGGACCAGAGGGAACAAGTCGGTGCTTTCCCCCCAACAGGCCCTGGGGCCACGAGCATTACGTGGGTGTTCTCGCCGTGCTGGCTGCTGGCTGCCCTATAGGTCCTGTTGTCACCCCGCTTGTGGAGGACGAGGCTCAGAAAGGCTAAGCGGCCTGCCCCGGTCACACAGCCGGCGTGGGATCTGAGAGGCCGGGCCGCCTCACCTGGGGCGTGTCCTTTGCCATTCCGCTGTGCCCCTCTGTCCCGTCTGACCTTGTGCTCTGAGCCACCTTGATGGCCTTCCTGTCCTTACACCTTTAAGTCCATTCACAGCCCTAATGCACCCTCCCGGGTCTGTTCCCAAGGGGGACGGGGCCCCTCGTGTCACAGTGCCTCCCTCCCAGTGTCGGTCACTTGTATCTTCGCCGCCAGTCTTCTTGGTGACTCCAGACAGGCTGGGAGCAATTTGAGCCCAAGAAGCGGGATCCACGGACCCAGTGTTTGTGGGATGGATGGGCACCCGGGGGGGGGGGGGGAGCAGGGCTACGGGCAGTGTGGCCAGCGCTCCTGGCTGGCGCCTAGCACCCGGCCGGGCTGCTCCTTGGTGCCTGGCAGGGCCCCGAGTTCTCTGGCTGAGGCCTTCCTCCATTTAACACGGAAGGCCCCCAGGAAGACTTGTCTCGCTGAGGGAGCAGGTGAGGATCCGTGGTGTTTATACAGAACATTTCGAAGCAGTGGGGCCGCACGGACTGGCAGCCGCCCCCAACCTGCCCATGTGGCAAAGCAAAGCCCTGAGGGGTGTGGAAAGTGCGGGGGCTGTGGTGTGGGGCGTGGGCCTCGTGTGTCAGCGCACGCCGCCCCTCCTGCTCCCGGCGACTTCCTGGTTCTGCCCGGCATTGTGCCCGTGGCCCTCTGGCCTGGCGGGGCCTCGCGCTCGGCTCTTAGAGCTGCCTGTACTTTGTCCTGCCCCCGGCGGAACCGACCGGCCCCGTGTCTCCGTCGCGCCGGGCGTGGCTCCCTTCCTGGTGACCTCGTGTTAAACAGAAACTTGTGGGGGCCCGGTAGCGTCCTTCTCGCTGCTGAGCAGAGGCTTTGCCCCTGGCGGTCAGGTCTTCAGGGCGTCCGGGGGTGGGGGAGGGGAGGGGCCGAGGACCGTTGGCAGGAGAGACTGGCACACAAAGCCGGGGGTCTGGGGCTCGAAAAGGGCTCACCTGGGGGGCTGCCCCCGGAGCTGAGAGCTCGTCCTCCCCTTCCTGGACCACAGCTGTTGGCCAGTACGGGCGGAACCTCCCGGAAGGCAGGGAGCCAGGCCACCCGACTTGTGCACAGTGGTTGCCCCCGGGCTGTGATTTCACCTGTCCCCTTGTCTCCGCAGTGGGTTACGGCTCCTGGTTTGAGCACGTGCAGGAGTTCTGGGAGCACCGCATGGACTCGAACGTGCTTTTCCTCAAGTATGAAGACATGCACCGGGTGAGTGCTGGGCGGGCAGCTGCCGCGGGCTTGGCGCCTTCCGCCCCTGGGCTCCTGCCGCAGGAGCCCGCCTGCCCCTTGAATGCCGTGGCGGCCGTGACCGGAGCGTGCGGCCCGGCCTCTCCGAGACCCCCAGCTTCTGGGCGAAGGGACTCCCGTGTTCCAGGTGTGCCCGGAATCCCGGTGGCCGGTCTCCAGGCTGCGCTGGCACGTGGGACCCTGCCCTCGTCCCCCAGGCCCGGGCTCCGCGGGCAGTTTCCGGGTTGGACGGCACGCACTTCAGGAAGCCCCGTCCATGATTTGCCTGCCGTGGCCGGGGGAGCAGGGTGACGGCCAGACTTGCCCTGCTGCCTCCTGGCACCCGCTCCACAGGTGACTGGGGGAGAAGGGCTGAGACGGCAGAGCCCGAATTTCTCATCTCTCGTGGCCTGATTGCCTCAGAGGGGCAGCGCTCAGATGGCTGACACGGCGGCTCCCAGGGCAAGGGCTTCTGAGTGCCCGACTCCGGGTGTGGAGGAGGAAATGGCACTAGGTGGTTGTTGCCTGAACGTTCCGGGCCCCGCCGTGGCGTGGGAACGGTTGAAGGCGAGATGTGCCTGTGCCCTGGAGGGCTCGCCGAATGGAAGGAGGGCCCGCCGTGTCGCGTGTCACGTAGTCATGTGTCGCATCATCGCTTCTGTTAACGTTTTTAGTGGCCTCACCGTGTGCTGAGTCTCATAGAAAGTTCTTTGCACGTGCGTCGGCTCGCTTAATTCTAGAACGCCGTTATCCTCTCTGCTGGGGCTGCATCGTCTCTGGAGGGACGTTTGGACGGCTCCCTTTTTTAGGATGGACGAAAGGCGAGCCTGCCCTAAGCCCCTTCCCTCTCTGGCTCCTCTGCTCCGCTTTGCCGCAGGTCCCCGCACAGTCGTCACCCCTCCTGAGCCCGCTCTGGCTGGGCTCGCCCCTGTACCCCCACGCTGCTCTGTCAGCCGCCACACAGCTCAGTCCCGCGGTCTCCGTCCACGTTGTCCCGCGTGACCTCCTGGCAGCAGGTGACAGGCGTTCGCCCCCTCCCCCGGCACTCAGGACGCCCCACGGTCCCACGTCCCTGGCTGCTGTCTTCCCGCGTGCTCGGTGGTACGCCCGGGCCTCGGGCCTCAGGCTGGGCTCTCGTCTCTTGCCATCCCTGCTCCCTCCCCTGGTGACTGCCCGCCAGACGTGGACCCTCCCCGCCCTCGCTCTCCACTGGCCACCCCTGCACCTTTCTCCCTGAAGGGCTGCCTGGGGAGTCTCACCAGAGTGCAGGTTTCCCCTCAAATCCTCCGCAGCTCCTCTGTGCGAGATCGTGGCGGCCAGGTCCATCTGTGTCCCCGAGGTGAAAGTCGTGAGTCACCCTTAACTTCTGACTTCGTCTCGCACCTCGTGTCCCTCTTCCCAATCCCGTGGCCTCTCTTTTCCCAATATGCCCCTATCTGACCACTCGGCCCCCAGTCTCCGTGGTCCAGGTCAGCATCACTCCAGCCTAGGTCATCACTCGTGCGGCCTCCCGGGCGGCCTCCCTGTGTCCCCCAGGCCCGCGCCCCGTGTGACTGCAGCACGGCGGCTGCTCTGACGGTGCGCACGCCGGTCAGATTGTGCTCCTCCGGCCGCACGTCGCTCTGGGAGCATGTCAGGTCTCACTCAGCGGCCCGGTGCCTGGGCGTCTGGCTCCACACTGGCTGCTTGTTCTTGCCACCTGCGGGGCCGGCTTCTGTTTCAGGGGCTTTGTTTGCTGTGGCCCTGCCTGGAACGTTGTCCGATCCCCCGCCTGCGTGGGTCGCTCCCTCACTTCTTTGGGTCTCTGTTGCCATTGGTGACGCTTCCCCCGATGCCCTCTTGAATCGGCCCCTCCCCATCCACAGCGTCCGCCCTTTCGCCCCGTGCTTTGTCACCTGTGTCTGTGTTTTGCTCACCGTCTCCCCTACCAGAGTGAGCTCCACCGGGGCTGGGAGTTTCGGTGCCTATTTCTGCTTTTACGTCCGTGCCTGATGCGTGACAGTTCTCAGGACGCATTTGTGGATGGAAACGTGGTCTTCGCGGCAGAAGCCCTTCCTCCTTGTTAAGAAGCCGGAAGGAAGCCCAGGGATCGAGGGGCTCGCCTGGGGTGGGCTGCCGCAGGCTCCATGAGGGGACGGTGAGCGAGTGAGCGAGCCTGGGAGGGCGGCTCCGGGCAGAGCAGCCCGGTGTCCTGACCAAGGCCACGGCTCAGGCGAAAGAGTTCATGTGGAGAGTCCACGTGGTTCCTGGTGGTGGGGATGGGGACAGGCACTGGGAGGGGACTCAGTGACACTAGGTAAGGTAGGCAGGGCACGGTGTGGAACTTGGCCTTGATCCTACAGAGATCTGACTGGAAACACAGAAGGAGGAGCAGGCTCTGCATGAAGAGGGCAGCTCGCTTTTGGCCTTGTTGAACTTGAGGGGACCGCAGGACGGCCAGCAGGGATGCCACGAGCAGGAGGCCACGTGACTCGAGCTCAAGAAGGGGAACAGGTGGTGTGGGGCCCTCGTGAGTCCTGCCTCCAGTGTCTGTGCCCTCCTGCAGCCTCCCATGCCGACACCGGGCCGGGCCATGCGAATTTGGAGGCCTGGCCGGGCACGCCGCTCTCAGGAGCTGGGGGAGGGCTCACGTGCTGGGCTGGCCCTCGTAGACTTCGCGTGGGATGCCCGAGCGTCCCACTGGCGACGCCGGGGGAGAAGAATGGTGGCCCAGCCGCCAGCCCTGCCTGACCACCAGACGTGAGCAAGGCCGTCACGCGTCTCCCAGGCCCAGGGGTCTACGGATGGCTGCAGGCCCGGGAGGGGGGCCTCCGGGAGCCAACTCCCTCCTCTCCCTGGTGCCGACCTGGGTGTGGGCGTGGGACCCGCTCTTGTCAAGGCCTGTCCGGGCCCCGTAAGCCGGGAGATGAGACCGCTCCTCCGTCACAGGGTTATAAGAGGATCACAGGCGGCATCAACTTCGAGCAGGGCCTGACGCACGGGAGGTCAGTAGCACTCGGCGAATGTCCGTCATTGTTCTTTTTTCACATCTTAGGGAGGTGTAGTGCATACGGTCCAGTATACAAATCATATGTCCACAGCTTGATAGATTTTTTTTATGCACGTACGTCTGTGTAATCGTCACCTAGATCGGGATCCAGAACATTCTAGCTTTTTCCAGTCAACACCTCTGCTTCCCGTTGGGGACCAGTCTTCTATCTCTGTTGGTTCCGGTTAATTCTGCTTGTTTTTGAGCCTCCCATGAACGGAGTCCTGTGGCACATACGCGGGTGTCTGCCTTCTTTTGCTCAGCGTAACGCTTTGAGCTTCGGCAGTGCCTCGTGGGGCAGGCTGGTTCTCCGTTGGTGTGGTTTTCCGTTGCGGCAGGGACACGCCAGACGCCACAACTCGTTTCGCCATCCGGTGTTGCCGGGCGTTCGGGTTGCTTCCATTTGCAGTGGTTAGGAATAATAACGTCCCGTGAACGTGCTTGTGTCTCGGCAGACAGAAGCTTTCTTTTCCCCTGGGCACTGACCCGGGGGGGGGGGGGCACTAGGCATGCCGGTTCCACGGAGTGTTTCGCGCCCGCCTGTACCATGGGCGTGCACTCCCACACCACAGGCCTGGTGTGCAAGGAGAAACCCCGAGCCCGTTCAGCTGCGTGCACACGCACAAGGGCCCGGACAGCGGCTTCCCGGAGCCTCAGGTGACTCCGCAATGAGTAACTTGACCATTATTTTAGTTACTAAACCATGACGGAATGGGACGTAGCACGTACATAACTTAGCAGCTACACCACAGACCTGTGCCTGGCTTCTCTGGCTTCGTTCCAGGCCCTGAAAGGTGAGGGTTCCTGCCGTGCCTTACTGGCCTCCTCAGCAAGAAGCTCAGACCCCCAGCCCTGCCTGCACCCCTCTCAGCTGGGACTCACATTCCCAATGCCAGAGGAACCAAATGGCATTTACTGTGGCCAAGGGCCTCACTTTTTTTTTTGTTTTTTTTGTTTTTTAAAATTTTTTTTTTTTCAACGTTTGTTTATTTTTGGGACAGAGAGAGACAGAGCATGAACGGGGGAGGGACAGAGAGAGAGGGAGACACAGAATCAGAAACAGGCTCCAGGCTCCGAGCCGTCAGCACAGAGCCCGATGTGGGGCTCGAACTCACGAGCTGTGAGATCATGACCTGAGGTGAAGCTGGACGCTCGACCGACTGAGCCACCCGGGCGCCCCCCAAGGGCCTCACTTCTACCGCTTACTCTTTTTTCAGAAACCTCAGTAAGGGTCTGGATGTCTCTAATAGAGATTAAAGAACTGTCACATTTTTAGGAATTCACGTTGTTTGCATCTTACGCCAAAAAAAATACCCCAGGTGCACGTCATCGGGCTCCAGGAGTGTGGACGGGCCTGGCGTGTTCTCGTCTTGGGTGGGAATACTTAGCAGCCGAGCTCTCTCTGCCCTGTGCGCTCCCCCAGGGGCTTCTGCGTCTCCCCCCGGCGCTGGGGGCTGTGCCCGTGAGCCGGACGCCCAGCCGGCTGCCCCAGCGTGTCAACCCACAAATCCTGCCGTCGTCATCTGTGGGGTGGTCTCACCAGCCACAGGTGAGGAGTCTCGACTGTGACCGGCGGACCAGACACGCTAATTCACAGACGGGCAGTGAGCTCCGGAAGCCCTGCCGGCCGTCCAGAGCTGGCCCACGGTGGGGACGCTGCCTGCCCGCATGGCTCGGTCTCATAACCGGGGAGCAGGCTCGTGGCAGGCGGCCGCACCTTCCTCCACCGGGTGGATGTTGTCCCCACCGGGATTCTGTCGAGTCCCTCTCCTGTGGTATCTCCCCTGAGGGCCTGCTGTCTCTAATCTCCGTTGCTGTTTTTTTCCTTTTAGTTAGAGCTACCGCGTGGCAGGGCAAGTGAGGGGAGCTCTTTCTAGTCCGTTTCCTTCTCACGTCTCGTGTGCTCCGATCCTGGCCGAGCCCTGCACACGGGGCTTGGAGCCGAGCGTCGGAGCCCCTGCCTGGTTGGAGCCCCTTCCCCGGGGGTCAGCTGGGAGGGCAGGACGCAGGGCCCAGTGGGGAACACCCTGGGAATCCAGAGAGGAGCTGACACTCAATCCAGCTCTCCCAGAACCCTTTCTTTCTTTAAGGTTTACAAAATACCGCGTCAAAGAAATTTAACGGGTTTCTTTATCCAGGCCTTCTCAGAGGCCTTAATGTGGTGATGCTTTATAAACCATCAAGGAGGCAACAGCCTCCAGCATTTTCCTAACTCGGGACCTGGACGCTGGCAGAGTCTGGAGACTGCCTGGTGACAGGTCAGGGTCCTGGTCGCATTTGGCCGTGCACAGATTGAGACTATGCGGTGCCTTGGTATTTCCCAGGGAGACAGTGGCAGTGGTGGGGAGGGGCTCTGTGTGCCCCTCCGGAGACCCAGGCTGTGTCGCTAACAGTGTCACTGTCCAGAAGTGAGGAGCGTTGGGGCCAGAGATGGGCTTCCGTCCATGGAGTCGAGCGTAACTGAATCTTTACTCCAAGCCAGCTCCTCCTGCCTGGCGAGGGGGGCTGGCCCTGGGGCCTGTCTGGGGGCCATAGATGCCACCTTGTTCTCCCAGCTGATTCCAGCTGATTGCGTGGACGGAAGGGGAAGGGGAGAGTCTGCTGGTCTGGCTCCTGGCACGGTTCTGAACTGAGTTTTCCTGTCTTGCTGCTGTTTTAAAATGACCACTGCGATACCAGGACCTCGCGTCTGCTCCAGGTGCCCCAGACGACTGGGGTTTGAGTTCCGGCTCGGCCCCTTGAGAGCCAGGCACCCTCGGGCAATCTCTTAACCTGGCTTTAACTTCCAGACCAGGCCAACATCAGGTTTGTCTCAAGGACTAAGTTAGGAAGTGTGGACAGAGCACCTGGTGAGTGACCGGCCCAGAGCGCTCGGTCAGCAAAGGCGCTGCCTCTGACGGGCCCCCTGCTCTCTGCTCTTGTATTCCAGGACCTGGTGACGATGGTGGAGCAGCTGGCCAGATTCCTGGGGGTGTCCTGTGACAAGGCGCAGCTGGAGGCCCTGAGCGAGCACTGCCACCAGCTGGTGGACCAGTGCTGCAACGCCGAGGCCCTGCCCGTGGGCCGGGGTACGCACGCGGCCCCTCCCCCCTGCCCCCCACGTCAGCGTCCTCTGCCCTGGGCCACGTTTCTCCAGAGCCCTCTGCTCCGTGAGGGCCAGAAGGCCATCCGAAAGCCGGCTGCTGTGGATGGAGCCCCGCGGGGCCCTCCGCTGGCATTTGCCTTGTAGCCGTGTGGGTGGCCTTTTAGGTCACGGGGAGAAGGCTGGGATGTCCTGGGCTTTGTGGGTGGACGTTTCAGGCAGACGCCTTCCCAGACACCCCGCCCAGCAGAGCCCGGGAGGGGCTTGGGGCTGTGAAGTTTCGAAGCTCGGGGCCTGCAGATGGGCCCTCCGTCCCCGCGGTGGGTGCTGGTGCTGCGTGGGCTTCTCGGAGGCCGGCGCTCGCTCCTGGCACAGAGCTGGCTCTCAGGCCTGAAGCACTTTGAGGCGGAGGACACAGTCCAGGCAGGAGCCCTCTCCAGGTCCGCCCCGGCTGCTGTCTGTCCTTCAAGGCTCATGATATTTGAAGCCACCTGACCGCGGAGAACTCGGGCATTAAGATAAATGCCCTGTCCCCCGGTTGGTGGCCGTGGCCACGGCAGCCACCCTCTTGGCAAGTGTGAATTGCCCGTGACGCTGGGTGCCGCAGACCTGCCTCTGGTTCCCAGCTGGGTGAATTCAGAGCGTCCGCAGGTGACGGAATGTTCCAGGGGCCGGCCCGGAAGTGCGGCTGGAGCCAGCTGCGCATCTTGGACGCTCAGGCCTACCTGGGCTGGCGCCGCGGACCGGACGCTGTGGCGCGTCCTGCGGAGGGGCCCCTCCAGCTTTGTGCCCTTCCTCTAGACCGGGGCGGCCCGAGGCGGCCGTTCTCAAGGTCAGGCGGGGGGTGCCCTCCTGTAAAGGCAGAGCAGTCGACCGAAACCACAGTGCCTCGCAGATTATTTCCCTGGCTGCATCTTCACAAATATTTATTATTTAAAATTTATTTGCTCTTTTTTTAGTTTTGCTTTTGCTGTGTTTTGTTATCCTTGGATGTGACCTTCTCCAAAATACCCCTTTTGGTTCGTTTGCGTGGTAACGAAGTGGCGAGAACATACTGCGTGCCCATATGCTCCTTCTGATGTGTTTGCTTTATCATTGTTTACCTTGGTTTTGCTTTATTTCAGTTCTTTGATTTTGTTTTCTTTTAGCACATTGCCTCTTTGCTCAGAAGACCTCCTTGCGTTGGTGAGAACGTAGGGCTTGAGCAGACAGCTGCGTTGCTTAAATTTGATTCATATCACAGCATATATTGCACTGTCTTGATTCCAAACCCTAAACCAGGTGGGTGACTCCTTTGATGAGCTCTCAGCTGCCTCAGCTGAGAAAAATAATCGTGGAAAAATATATTTACAGTGTCGCTGGTCTAGAAGCTTCTAATTTTGTCCCTTAGGTATCATTAGAGGGTAGCAAGAACAGCCTCTCCCGTTTGGTTTTTTTTTTTCCTCGCCGACACTGATGTCTGATTTTGCATTACCGACGAGAAAAATCCTCGTCGTGGCAGATCTATTGGCTCAGCGTTTGCGGGCTTGCAGTTTCATACTTGAGGTCCTGCCAGGACAGGGGCTTCTGTTATAACCGAGCTAACGAAGTCTATTTGCTGGAGACGGTCAGAGCTCCGATCTCAGAGATGCTGACGCGGAAAGGAATTCTAAATGAGCATTTCTGTCCCCCGAGGCTGTGTTACTCCAAAGCATGATGGCAGTGCCCCGGTGACGGCCTTCACGGCCCCTGGAGGTGGGGGCTTAGAACCCCCCACTCCTGCCGCCCTCCCGGTCACCGTTCACATTTGACCAGACCAGCCGAAGATTTTGCAGTTCACGAGGAAAGTGAGTTCAGTGGCTTCGGGGAGGCATTTTGGGCTCTCTTTCCCCGAAGCCTTCATGAGTGAACGGGTAGCCCGTACCTGCTCGTTGGTCGGCGGGCTCCGTGCCCCTGCACGCCTGCCAGGAAAGGTCTTGTGTTTTGATCGAGCCCCTGCCTGAGCCGGAGCAGCAAAGAGCGGCCGGAGATCGCCCGCGACCCACGCGGGGCTGAGTGGGCGAAGCACACACTCAGCGTCTAGTTGTACAAGTGCGTTTCCAGTGGGGTCTTCTGATCCCTTTAAGTTCCTCCCCGAGGTTGCAAGGGCGGGCTTCTCAAAATCTTCACCCTTGACCCAGCCAGGAGGCCTCCTGCTCACCATGAAAGGTTCTGTCTTTTTGGATGATTTTTTTTTTTTTTTCCTTTTTAAATTCTCCACAAGCAAATGCCACCTTGGCGGAGCTGTCGAGTCGAGTGAATAATGCTGGCACAGAGGACCCAAGTCCACACGATGCCTAGAGCAGCAGATCTGCTCCCCGGAGACTGTCTGTCCTCCAGGGTGTTGTGAATCCCCCGCCCTGTGCCTGGGTGCTGGGCATCCGCCAGGGAACAGGGGCAGAGGCCTTGCTTGCGAGCCTCAGCTCTGCGTATCTGTGCCCGTGGGCCCCACCCAGCGGGGAAGGGACACCAGGATGACCAGCCTCAGGGAAACGGGTTCAGGTGGCCTGTCCTGCCCCCGCTAGGCCAAGCTCAGAAGGGTCCAGAAATAGATCTGGAACCTTCCAGAACCATTTCCAAGGCTCCCTTTGGTTCGGTATCTGGCCCGGCGGCGAGTGAATTCAGCACACTCTGCTCTTGTTTGTGTTGCAGGAAGAGTCGGGCTGTGGAAGGACATCTTCACTGTCTCCATGAACGAGAAGTTTGATTTGGTGTACAAACAGAAGATGGGGAAGTGTGACCTGACGTTTGACTTTTATTTATAATCACGGCGACGGCAAACTTGCATGCTCACAGCACCCAGACACTCTACTAGCTAAAAGTCCCGTATGCACTCATTTGTTCCTTGCTGGACGAACTCCGGAAGCAGCGTGAGGCCGGGGGGAGGGAGGGAACGGCGGAGACGCCGGAGGAAGAGGGGGCCCTGCTTCCCCTCCGGAGCAGCCGTGTCGCCTTTGGGCTTTGAAGTCTCTCCGTGTCCGACCACAAGCGTTGTAAAGCTGGCGGTTCTGACGGCCTGTATCATAAGTATAGAGTCTGTAACATACGCAGCTAGAACGTCTGCCTTTTACAACCCCACATTATTTATTGTATTTTATAGAGCTTTTCACTTGGAAATCTAAATAAATGTCAGTAAACCAAATAGAAGTTCATTTCCGAGGGGACTCAGGAGCGAGCCACACCCAAATGGTAGGAAGATCTCAGGGTTGACTCTTTATTTTTGTAGTTCTGTTCTGTATGGCACAGCCGTTCTGTTCTCACCCGGTTCGGAGGTGAAGACACAGGAGGAGTTGGGTGTGTGGGGGCCGCTGTTCCTTTCGATGAGTTCAGTGCTCTGTAACCTTCCTGAAACAAAGCAGAGACTGTCCGCTCGGCATCTGCAGGGAGGATGACCCTCTGCCAGGGACTCCCAGCGGGTGGCCTCAGACACCCGATACGGAGGAACCAGCAGAACGTTCCTTGAGGGAACCTGCCGGGGAGGCCGGCCGACGGGCTCTCACACGGTGACCGGAGAACCTGCCGCAGAGACCGAGCGTACGTGGAGTCTGAGTTTTCCTTCCACGAACTCTCGTTCCCTGAGGCAGAGACCTCTTTATGCTGGCGAGCAGTTGCTCCATAGTAAGTTCCTCAGACTCGCTCATCGGTCAGTCTGTTCTGTGTGCACCCGAGGCTCCCGGCCACGGGAGAGCCACTTTGCAGGTTCAACGCCCTGTTTCACTCAGACTGGTCGGCCGCCTCGCCTTTGCACCCCAGTATACCTGCGGGCGCAAGGCCTTTGCACCCCAGTGTGTCTGCGGGAGCACAGGTGATGTCTTCACCGCCCCACCCCTTGCTTCGTCGTCTGGCCCGCATTTGGCTGGGGAAGCAGTGAGACGCGGCCAGGCAGCGGCCGGGCCGGCCGCCAGTGTGCGTGTCACCGCCGCGGCGGGACCGGGGTCGTCTTGGAAGTTTACGTGGCCGGCAGGCGCCCCCGGTGGTGGCTGGAGGGTCGCCACCACGTGTAAGGGTCTCTGTGCTGTGTTGCTGTCTTGGGAGAGGTGCAGACACACGCCGGTGTTTTATGCGGCATTGCATGGTGGGCTTGGCTGCGCCTTTTCTGTGTATCTGTGAGGGAGGCTGCTTTCTGTGAAATTTCTTTTCTATTTTTCTATTTTTAGTACTGTATGGATATTACTGAGCACCACACATGATCTGTCTGTGCTTGCTTGCATCTTTAATAAAGACACGTCCCATGCCTCGTGTTGAGCGCGTGCTGATGAGTGCAGAGGGGTAGCCTTCCAGGGCAGTCGCGACTGTGAGCCCCGCTGACACCCGGTCCCCGGGGTTGGCCGCCGAGGGTCTCAGACCCACGCTGGTTTGGCTGTTTCTCTCCGCTCTAGACTTTCCAGGCGGTGAATCCCCCCTCGCTATTTGTCCGGTCACCTTTGGCATTACTTACGGGCCGAAAGGAGGGCTGGGGAAAAGGAGATGGGGGTGTGTGGGGCCTGCCCGGGGAGACCCCGTGTTTCACGCGGCGCACGGCGGTGTGTTGAGACCAACCCGGCTGATTGCACTCGACCACACTCGACCGCTTTGAATTCCAGAGCCTGCCTTCCTGATTCCTGGTGGCAGGAAAATCCAGGACGTCGTTTTACCTGATAAAGCTGGGGCTTTCTGGAAAACACATTTCTTTTTCAGACGGGACCTTTCCTTTAGGACTCGGGTGGAACCCCAGAACTGATGTTGGTCTCTGAAATTACCCTGGATCCCAAGCCCCAAGTTAGTCAGTGGAGTATCCAGTCTGCTGCCCCAGAGGGTCTGCTCCCAGCCCATTTGTCAAGCACCTGAAATAAGGCAGCAAATGAAGGCAAAGTGGGCGAATCAGGCAGCAGGGCGGGACCGGGTAATCGAAGTGCTGATTTACCAAGTGTCTCCCCATCCCTGCAGACTTGCTTTCACTTCCCTTCCTGGACTCGTTTATTCAGTAAACACTTGAGCACCTACGATGCCCCGGGGCTGCTGTAGGCGCTGGGGGTACGGCCGGGAGCATAGAAGGGCCTGGCCTGCATGGTGTTCCTCTCTGGGGAGGAGATGACGCCCCCGTCACAAAACCTGTGTGAGGTCAAGCTCAAGAGGACTCCAAGGGACCCGGTGATAGCCGAGATCAGGAGGAAGTGAGGGGACCAGGCTTGAGGCCCTCTGGGGTGGGGGGCCCAGGAGTGGGTGGGGAGGGCAGGGAGGGGGCTGGGCAGCGAGAGGAGGCTGGTGTGACAGGAACTCAGTTTTGGAGGGTAGGCAGGAGCCAGCTCACCGAGGGCCTTACATGTCACAGGAGTTTGGATTTTGTCCCAAGAACTAGGAAGCCACAGGAGGGTTTAATCAAAGGGACACTGACCGGTTTGCATTTTTAAAAGCCCCCTGACAGCAAATGGATTACAAGGCCTTTCTCCTGGCTGTGTGAGTCACTCAGTCACAAAATGAGGGGTGGGGGGCTATTTTAAATGATCCCAAGGGCCCTTCTGACCCAATAGTTGGCTCTACACGTTCGTGGGCAGCGTGTGCGAGGGTCTGCACATTACCTGCAGTTCCTGCCTGGGGCCCTTGGAGCTAAGACGAGGGCAAAATGATTCGAGGCACAGGTGCCGTGCAGCTTGCGACGAGGCCCCGGACGGGTGGAGCAGGTGAGAGCGGCCGGGGAAGACTGTGGACTTGACAGCTGCCGCGGGATTCCCAAACGGCAGGGTCACAGACCAACAAGATTGCGACAAGCATTTGGGGGACCAGCAGAGAGGGCTTTACTCCCAAGCAGTAGCGTTTGGCCGCAGCCCCGCGGCAGTGTGTGTGCTGGCCTGGCTCGACACTGGGCCACCTGGGACACGCCATCTGTTTTCCCTCCACGCGCCCCCATCGCTTCATCCGAGGGGGGACCAGGAAGGGCTTCCCAGTACAGATTCACTGGCCCTCCCATCGGAGCAGATCAGCCACGTGACTGGTTTGACCCGGTGTCGCAATTTACACAGTGGAGACCATCTTCGTCCATACCCCCTTCCTGGCGGGGGACCTAACAGGAGGCGGTGGCTTCGGACCAGGGATGGAGCGTCAGCACCGCCCCCCTGGTGGCCACGCCCCCTCCGCCACGCCCCTTCGCAGGCCACGGGATGGAGCATCAGCGCGGCTCCCTGGTGGCCACGCCCCCTCCGCCAGCCGACTTCCTCGGGCCACAGCCAGGAGGTCCCTCCCTCCCTCCCTCCCTCCTGTGGCCTCAGCCCTGGGGATACAGGCCGGGCGCCCAGTGTCTGTCCTGGGAGGTCCCAAGTGCGGGACAGTTTTCCCACCACCTGAGCCACCGCTGTTTGAAATGGGTGGAGGTCAGGTGCTCGGGTGCCCATCGCTCTCCTGTAGCGTTTGGTCCCAGCCCCTCCCGTGCAGCATCATTGCCCACCCTTCATTGTAGAACGAGCATTTGCAGACTGGAGTGGCACTTCCGTCGGTCAGAGGATCCAGCCTTACCCACCGACACCGACGTCTCTGACAGCCGGACCTCCCGTCCCTGACAAGCTGGCCACCTCTGGGGACAGCCGTTCCGTTGCTGGCAGTGCTGTCCAGCCACGTCCTCCGGCCCCTGCCCTGGCCTGACCCCGCCCGCTGGGACCCCCAGCCCTGCCTTCGCGTGTGAGCATCCCCGCTGCTCCCTGGTGCCCCCTGCTTTCCTCTCTCATCCCGCCCACCTCACTGCTCTACAGCTGTCTCCCCCCCACCCCATGGACAGTGACACCCCGAAAGCAGGGCCGTGCCGTGTCTTTCCCTAGGTTGGAGTTTGACATATAATCAGCGCCTAATAATTGCTAAGGCAGTGACATCTTTCATGGTCAGAGTGCATTTTGCTTTTTCTGAGAGCCATCTGCCCTGTACCTTCCTGGCTGCGCCCTCAGAGGCTGTGTCTTCCCAAACAAGAACGAGGCTGGCCTCCTGACCCTGAACTGCCCCACTGGGCCTCTGCCCCGACCTCTATACACCTCTTTCTTTACTGCCAATGGGCCGTGGTGTTCTCCTCTTCCAGAACATCCTTCCCGACCACTCACTGGCTTCCCAAATGTCGGTGTAACTGGGGGATGGATTGTCTGGTGCCCATACTTCCCCTGTCCTCGCTCTGTCCCAAAGCCCGGAAACACAGGACCCCTGAGAACTGCGTCGACCCTTCGGTGGCCACGCTTCTCCCTCTTCCTTTCTCCTTCCTTGGTGTTTTTTGAGCATCTACTCTATGCCCCGGTGGGGGTCCCGGAGACACACCCGATGTCAGTGCCTCTCCCCTGCAAATTTACCCCACTGGTACGTCCTCTGGGGACCCCGCTCTCATTCCCACCCAGATAGATACCTACAGAGAGACGCCTGGTGGGGGGTCTGAGGACCCCGGCTCTAGAGTCCCGGTTTAGTTGTGTTTGGCTGCGTGACCCAGGCGAGCCACCTGCCTTCTCTCAGCCTCAGGATCCGTCTCTTCCAAATGGATGTTTTGTCGTAAACAGTCTCTAAGGTTTCTTCTGCTTGTTCAGGGCTCAGCGAGCTTGCTTGGTACACGCAGCGGAACCCAGCCCCGTTTACACGCACGTCGCCTCGGCAAACGGGAAACAAAGGCGTGGTGCGGAGAGTTGGCGCTACGGAGAGGTGACACCAAGGGCAGCAGGGGGACTGCTTAATGTAAGAGGAGGGCCGCGGGTTGGGTCTGGAACCAGGTGGGAGTAGGTAGGACAGGGGCCAGCGGGAGGCGTGGCAGGTGGGAAGAAATAAGATACGCTAGACCGGGTTGGGCACCCGGTCCCGATTCCGGGTGTCGCCGGGACCACGGGGTGGGGGAGCCCCTTTTCACCTCCTAACGGGGAGGTCTCAGCCCAGGGGTCTCGACGCTCCACCCAGTGCGAACAGTCTGTGACTCTTAGGCGGTCAAACCATCTGTCGACTCCACCCAGGAGGAGCTGACGAGTGGGGGAGACCGTGAACTTTGAGCCAGCCATGGACTCTGCGGCGAGGGCAGAGAGAACCCGTCACGGTGCACCTGCCACACAAGCTTGGGCCCACGGGCACCATCGCCAAGGCGCGCTGAGCCTTTGCCAAATCTACACATCAGATGACAACTTGCTTCTCACGCTTGGATCCCTGCGAGCTAGTTGGCACCGGATGTCTGAGCCACAGTCCCTAAATCTGTCCCTCACCATTGACGGAAGGAGTCTGTGCTCTATTAAAAGCATTCTTCAAGCACCAGAGAATGCGAAATGTGTTTAAAATATAAAAATCAACCAGAAAATGCATTTTTCTTCTCTTCACAGTTGTCATCTTTGCATATCTCCATGGCGTTGAGCGCCAGCTGGGAACAGAAGTCCTAAAATACCCAAGCGAGGCCATCTCTGCAGAAGGAGAGACTCTCAACGGAGCCAGCAAGACTCTCTCTCCTCCAATTTATGCATCCTCAAAAAACTTTTAAGTGGATTGGTTGAAATCTTGTTTTCCCCCTAGTGTTCCTGTCTCTCAGTTCTCCCCTTTTATACTCCATGGTATGTGTGATTTCCAGAAAAAACAAATCCCAAATACAATTAGTAGCTAGGAACCTGTCTCACTGTGCTCAAGAACGACTGGCCGTTTGGACCTCTGTGTCCACTTAGGCTGTTCCCCTCTGCCCGGATTGCCGTTCCTCAACGTGGGTGATGCCGATTTAGGCTTTGAGCTCAGTACAGGTGGGGTCCTAATCCAAGGACCCCGATGTCCCTCTCCCACCACTTCCAGGGCTGCCACTTTGGCCCTCACTGGTGCCCAGTGACCATCTGCTTCTTGAGGCTGGTCATGTCTCTTCCTGGGGGTAAAGAAGTTAGCTTCCTAAGAGGTGGTCGGTCAGTGAAACCTTGATGACTGGAACGTTCTCACTGCCTGCTGAATTCAGCCGCCCCTCCACAGGTCCTTGTTCTGCAAGCACGTCATTTGTTACTCGCCGCACAGGCCCCCTCTGGCCTGGCCGTGCTGCTCAGGGGCCCTGACCTACACGCCCAACGCTCTCTTCTCCAACGGTCTCTTCTCATGGACCATTTAGCCTCATGGAAAAGCCTTTCCTGCTATTTCTTTCAAAAAATTTTTAATGTTTATTTTTCGAGAGAGAAAGAGAGAGAGAGAGAGAGGCACAGAGAGGGAGACGCAGAATCCGAAGCAGGCTCCAGGCTCTGAGCTGTCCGCACAGAGCCTGATGCGGGGCTCAAACTCGAACGGTGGGATCATGGCCTGAGCCAAAGTCAGATGCTAAACCGGCTGAGCCACCCGGGCGCCCCCTCTGATTTTACCAGAGACATCAGGAGGGCTGCTGGTCATGTCAGACGGACTGACTTTCAGTGGCCGGAGGCTGCCTCTGTCTGGGGTCTCTACGCCACTTGGGCCCCCCCCAGGGGAGAAGGCCAGAAGCACCCTCAGCCCGGAGCTTGGGGGACTGCTATGTCCCGTCTCCACGATTCTCAGAAGAATTCTCAGAAGGGAGCGTGCCAGGCGTTAGAGCCTTGAATTCCGAAGGAGTGATAATCCCCTGTAATCGTATATTGGTTTGCATTTGTTAAGAAAATATCTGAGTAACTTCTCAGGTTTCCTGGCCAAAGGCTCCATTCACAGCCCCAAGTCGACGGAAGGAGGGACGGTGCCCGTTCGTCTTCTCACCGCTCGGCTGAGTGCGGCGCTCCGTTCCTATCACATCATCCGTACGTGCTTGTTCCCGAACGAAAGGCAAATTAAATGCTAAACAGCACTAATTACAAGCTGCCGCAAGACCCTGGCTCTTAGTGAAGAGAATTACCTGTGATTGGCGGGGGGTTGCAGGTTGCCCAGATGTATGGGACATGAAATTAGCTTCGAGCTGCTGCTTTATTCCGGAGGGTGGGCCGTTACTGTCACGGAATGTTCAGGGGGCGGGATGCGTTAAGATTCTAAGTGCCGGGGTTCTACACCGCGGAATCTTGTTCAGGAGCAAGGTAAGTGGATTTCGATCTCTGTTTCCGTGAAAGGAGACAGCCCGTAACTGAGCTCACGAGTGGATCAGCACACCGGAGGGGAACGAAAGCAGGCGAAAAGGCTACACGGGGCCTGCACAGTCTTTCTCCACGGGCAATCCTAGAGTAGGTACGAGAATGACCCCCTGTTTACAAAGAGTGATCAACTATTTGTAGTGACAGTATCTAAAATGTAAAATTTAGGGGCGCCTGGGTGGCTCAGTCGGTTGAGCATCTGACTCTTGATTTCGGCTCAGGTCATGATCCCAGGGTCGTGGGATCGAGCCCCCATCAGGCTCTGCGCTGAGCAGAGAGCCTGCTTAAGATTTTCTCTCTCTCCCTCGGCCTGTTTCCCCGACGCATGCTCTCCCTAAAAAGAAAGAAAGAAAGAAAGAAAGAAAGAGAGAGAGAGAGAGAGAGAGAGAAAGAAAGAAAGAAAGAAAGAAAGAAAGAAAGAAAGAAAAAGAAAGAAAGAAAGAAAATACAATTTAGTTTCTGGCTGGTTGTACTAAAATGAGAAGCTGCATCAGCTGTCAAGGTAGATATCAGAGAGAAAGCATCTATTTTAGTAAAGGAAAAAAAGAACCACGGTAGCTTTTCCAAAGGAGCTACTTATACCCTCATTTGTTTTTCTTTATTTTTCTTTGAAGGGCAGCTCAGGAGACTCTGGTGTCCATCTTACAAGGCCGTGAAAAGGACAGTAGTCAGAGAAATCTCTCGTAGCAGATTTCCCAGGGATGTCCTCAGCCCCCATTTAGATGCATCATGTATCTATGCCCTGCGTTTGCTGTTCCCTCCTTCTTTATTAATAGACCAGGCGGAAAATAGTACTTAACTTCTTAGGGGTTAATCAGCTCCTGCTGTGTATTTCTCCTTTTGAAGGCATAACCTCCGTTTATAACCTCATGATTGATGACTGTGAAATAATTCCAGGCTCGGTCTTAGTGCCCAGTCTCCAAGGCGTACGTCATTGTGATGAGCACTCAAAACCTGGAGGGAGGGACAGAGGATCGTTGCCACACAGCTCTCCACGATCCCGGGTTTCCTCCTGATTGTCGATGGAGTGGGCTGTCTGCTGGATGTTGTAAGTGTGAAAATATTTTCGCCACAACTTCCCATGGCTTGCTTCTCCAGATTATCACGAAAGGTTTTGAGCAGCAGATTCTTGCATGGGAATGAGTGGTGGAGACTGTAGCAGTTTCTTGGGCAGGGGGCGTTGTACATTTAAATGATGCTGGGAGGTATCATGGCCAAGTTGATAGGTTCGGCCCTGTTGAAAGGAGACCCACTGTAGGACATCTAAGGGAGCTGGCAGCATTCTTTGGAAGGTACAGTCAGGGAAGACCGAAAATCTCCAACAAACTCCTCGGGGCCACCATCACATTACAGAACTCTGGTCTGTGTGAACAAAGATCACACGGAATCTAAAGCATTTTATGGGCTTATCAGGACAATAAACAAATGAGGTGAACTGAGATCTTGTTAAAAACAAAACACCTCAGTTAACTCTTTGCGTGGAAGTGAAAAGTTTCCAGGAGCAGGGAAAAAGCTTTGGAGTGAAGATGCTCTTAAGAGAAAAAGGAAAAGAGAAGAGAATTATATGACAAAACCTCATGTCAGATTTTTTTTTTTAATGTTTATTTTTGAGAGAGACAGAGACAGAGTATGAGCAGGAGAGGGGCAGAGAGAGAGGGAGACAGAATCTGAAGCCGGCTCCGGCTGTCAGCACAGAGCCCCATGTGGGGCTCAAACTCACGAGCTGCGAGATCATGACCTGAGCTGAAGTCGGATGCTTAACCAACTGAGACACCCAGGTGCCCCTCATGTCAGATTGATTTAGTCACTTAAATACATGAAAAAAAAATCATCCGTATTCAAGGAAATAAGGATTTTCAGTTTCCTGATTCTTGGCTATGTTGCCCCAATCATATGCTTCACAATTGAGTTCAGATCAGCTCAAAGGACATTTATTAAGTCCCTACTGAACAGTTTGCTCACACAGCCAGCTACCAGCTTTTCACCTATAATTTTCCCTCAGAAAAGAGTGTTAACATTTACCACAATTGGTCATATGGTGAGCCAGGAAGTCAGTCTCAAACAATTCCAATAAACCAAAATCTTACCTTTGTGTTTCTTGGACCACAGTGGAATTAAGCCGGAAATCAATAACAAAAATACAGCTAGAAAATGCCCAACTGTCTGTAATTGAATATAGCTCTGTACTACCATGGGTCAACAGAGACATCGCCATGGAAATTCAAGCCAGGTTTTGAATTGAATGTTAATTAAGATCTATCCTATCAGAGTTTGGAGGATGCAGGTACATTCATGCTTGGAGGGGGATTTAGAGCCTTAACCACGACCTAGAAAAGAAACAAGGGTGAAAACCAGTGATTTAAATATTCATATCAAGATGCTAGGAAAAGGAGAGCAGCAAATTAAATCCAAAGGAAAGAAAGAAGGAAAAATAACGAGCAAGAATCAATGACGTGATTTTCTTTGAAAAGGCTAATAAAATTGATAAACCAAAAAAAGAGAAGGTGTCTCTTTGGCTCTGACCGTCCCAATCTGCCTGGACTGTTCAGGTCTGCACTGAAAGACTCATGTCTCAGGAAACCCCTCCACCCCCTGGCAAGCAAGGTGGTTGGCCACCCTAGCTCCTACAGACCCTGTACTAAAGGGACGTTATAAACAACGTTGTGCTGATAAGCTTGACAATTAAGATGATCTAGACAAAGTATTTGGAGAACGTAAGTTGCCAAAACAAACACAAGAAGAAACAGAAAGTCTGAATAGTCTTGTAAGTAACACAGAACTTAAACCAATTATTAAAAACCTCCCACGAAGAAAACGCTAGGACAAAATACCTTTGCCGGTGAATTTCCCCCGACATTGAAGCCCAACGCAAATATCACATGAGCTTTGAGAGAGCCGGGAAGGTGGAAGCACTTTCCAACTTACTCTGAGGCCAGTATAACCTCAGTATTAAAATCTGACCAGAGCATCACAGAGAAAGGGAAGTCGCTGGTCACGGCCTCTCATGACAATGACCAAAGACTGGCAAACTGGTTTTTGCAGAGGGCCAGAGAGTCAACGTGTGTGCCACACAGCCTATGCTTCACCGGCTACACGCCGCACCGTAGAGCAGAAGTCGCCCCCGGGTGGCACCTAAATGAATGTGTGTGTGGCCGTGAACCCAATAAAACTTGGGGTGTCAAATAGACAAACATCCTAAATAAACATTAGCCAATTTAATCCAGTGATATATAAAATAGTAAAAAGTTACCCCTGGAATTCAAAGAAATTTCAACATTAAAAATTCATCACATTAGGGTCACCTGGGTGGCTCAGTCGGCTAAGTATCCGACTCCAGCTCGGGTCATGATCTCACAGTTTGTGGGTTCAAGCCCCGTGTGGAGCTCTGTGCTGACAGCTTGAAGCCTGGAGCCTGCTTCGGATTCTGTGTCTCCCTCTCTCTCTGCCCCTTCTCTGCTCATGCTCTGTCTCTCTGTCTCAAAAATAAATAAAACATTAAAAAAATAAAAAGAAAACAAATCTAAAATACAAGGATGAGAGAAGAAAAAATAAAAGTCATTTGCAGGTCACACACACAAGATTGTGCAAGTTAAAAATACCAAAGATGCTTAGCATTAGCTGGAACTGATCCATGAGAGTCACTGGCTATAAAGTCAGCATACAGAGCGGCAACGATCTTCCTATATATGAACAATACACACTGAGAAAGGGAATTCAAAAAATCAATACACTTCAGCACGGTTACAGACTGTTGTGCGTGAAAAGACCCTATCAAGAGAATGAAAAGAAAACCCACAGAATGGGAGAAAATATTTGCAAATGACACAGCTGATAAGGGTTTAATATCCAGAACGCGTAACTCCCAGAACTCAATAAAAAGACAACCTCATTAAGAATAGGTAAAGGACTTGAATAAATATTTCTACAAAGAAGACCTACAAATGGCCAATGAGCATGTGAAAAGATGGTCAACATCACTTAGGGAAATGCAAGTCAAAGCCACAGCGAGATACTGCCTCAGGCTACTACGGATGGCTGTCATCGGAATAAAACCAAACCCCCAAACCAGAAAATGACAAATGTTGGTGAGGATGTGGAGAAACCGTAATCCTCGTGCACTGCTGATGGGAATGTAACATGCTGTAGCCGTTGTGGAAAAAATTTCATGATTCCTGTAAAAGTTAAACTGAGAATTGCCACGTAACCCAGTAATTCCACTCCGAGAAATACACCCCTAAAAATTGAAAAGACGGACTCAGAGACTCGTATGCCAATGTTCATAGCAGCATTATTGATTGTAGCCAAAAGAAACAAGTTGATAGTGCCCATCAACAGATGAATGGTTAGACATGGTTTTTTTTTTCCGTTTTAAAAAATTTTCTGTTTCCTGATGCTTTGCCATCTCGGGGCCTTGCTCACACTGGAGTGACTGTCCCTCCCAAGGTTAGCCAATTTCTACAGATAGTAAAGATCTTGCCAAAATTACTCCAAGTAGCCAATGTTAAGCCTGCTGACCCTGCCTTGCCTTTCCCTTGGGAACCACAGGAAAGGCTCTGTCTACATTTTGTCCTCATTAGGCGGGGTCGTGCTGGTGAGGCTGGTGACAATGGATGAGTGAGATCACAGTGTACATATTCTGGCAATGGAACCAAGAAGACTTTGCTGAAGGACTAGATGGGGCGGGGCGGGGCGGGGCGTGGTGGGGGGGGGGGCGGTGAGGCAATGATCTTGCCGAGGGAAGACAAGGTTTCCTGCTTTGAGTGGTGCCATTTACTGACGTTGGCCAGAGTCAGGGAGGTCAGAGGACCAAGGGCTGTGTGGACGGCTGAAGTCAGAGGAGTCTCTGATTCATACCAGTGGAGGGGTCGCAGCTGGGGATAAGTGTGAGAACACCACCTAGGTCAGAGCCAGAGGGGGAAAAAATCACGAGTGGGGCCTGAGAACTGAGTAGTTGGTGATTTAGGGCGAAACTAGGGTTGTATGGCTTCAGAGGAACAGTAATAGAGTGTTTCAGGTAGAAAGGTGACCCACTGGGCTGAATGCTCCTGAGAGGTCGAGGGAGGCAAAGTCAGGGACAGATGAAATATTCATGAAAACTGACCAGGTACCGGGGAGTCATGGAGCTATGCCTCTGGGAAAACTGATGGAGAGTGAATAGTAACTGAGAGACCCGTGTGGACAGATAACTCTACGGAGAGTTGGGGTAGAAGCTAGAAGATAATTTTTTTTTTTTTTTTAAGACGTCAGATACTAGAGCATATTTTATGAGGGAAGGAGGTGGTGGGGGAGGGAGGAGGAATGAGACCTTGGCCTTTATGGGAGAGGCAATGACCTAAGCCCTTTTGCTCTCAGGACCAAACCTTTTGGCCTCAGATCTATTTACACTCTTAAAAGAATTGAAGACCCCAAAGTGCTTTGGTTTTTGTGAGTTCTATCAATATTTACCACATCAGAAAGAAAACAGATACAAATTTTGAATTTTGTTTACCAATTCATTTAAAATAGCAAGAAACCCATTACACATGAACTTTTTTTAATGAAAAATTATTATGCTTTCCAAAACAAAGTGTGTGAAAAGAGAGGCAGTTTTATATTTTTGCAAATCTCTTTAATGTCTGACTTAAGAGAAGACAGCTGGAATCTCCCATCTCCGTCTGCATTCAATCTGTTGCAGTGTCACACATCGTGTAGCTTCTAGAAAACCCTACCGCACCCCTCACGAGAAAGTAAGAGTGAAAAGGCGAGTCCCACCTTCGTATTACTATGGGAACAGTTTGCACGATTATGGACTCCCTGAAAGGGTCTCAGGACCGCCAGCGGTTCCCAGGGCACATTGTTGAGCACTGGCTGACCTAAGCAATGAAGTCTCTGAGAAGGCCATTGGGGGGTGGGGGTGGGGGGTGGGATTGAGGACATACGTGGAGAGGCTGGAAGAAGAGCAGCCTCTCTTTGGAAGAAGAGCAGAAGAGATGGGCGTCTAAGAGGCTGCGAGACAACAGTGTGCTCCAGTCGTTTGGAGTCGAGGGGACTGGAGGTGAGGCCAGGTGCCGGGGATGGGGAGGGAGGGTGCGGGAGGTCTGAGCAAGAGAACATGGCAGTACCCCTCGGTGAGAAGAAGACCAGCTTCCCCGCGATGTGCAGTCAGGTTGCCCAGCGTGACAGCGGACGATCGCTTCGCCGCCGCCAGAAATGGGTGCAGGGGGCTCCTCAGCAAGGCTGCCCCTCTGGTTCCTTCTCCCCGACAACGGAGAGCAGGGCCTGGCCTGCCTTGGTTCTAACTCCGGTTCTGCCATAGACCAGCTGCGTGTCCCGGGACAGAAGACCCCGCTCTGAGCCTCGGCTTCGTATCTGCAAACTGGAAATAATCAGGGGGACTGTGCAGGTCACACGGCCCCGGGGCGGAGAATGCGGAGGGAGGGGCAAGCTGGTCCCGCCTCCTCGCGGCTCTCGGGCTCCTGGGGGCCCGCAGGGCGCAACCACACATGCGCACTGCCTTTGGGCAAGGCCGCAGCACGTGCTCGGGGCCGCGCACCGACGCTCCTCCCTCCGTAGTGACCCAGGCCCCGCGCGGCTACGCTGGGCTCTTCCAGGCACGGGAGTCTGCCGCTCGTGTGGGGCCGGGCTTCTCTCTGGCCACGCGCTTCGAGGCGGTTCCGAGGGACCAGTCCGATCGCCAGCTCGCGCGAAGGCCACGTCGCAGAAACCCTCTCCCCTGACGCTCGTCGCCCCGGCGCTCCGCGGGTTCCCGCGCCCAGAAGCCTCAGGCTTCCGGCGGAAGTTCCTCCCGCGGGGGCGGAGCACCGGGCAGATCTGGTCACGCCCCTCCACTTACCGGCTTAGCCAATCGGAGCTGCTCTCCTTGTCGGGTGCGCAGACTCCTATTCCAATCAACGAGTGTCGCCGTTGCTCGGGCAACAGCGTCCTAGAGCCGGCGAGTGGGCTGGGCTTCTGTGGCCGAGCGGCCTGGGGTCCCCGCGCTCTGCTGTGGCCCCGCGAGGCGGAGAATCGAGAAGGGGGCTCGGGTAAGGCGGCGCGGCCACGGCGTCCGGACCCCGCGCGCGAGCGAGCGGAGGGCGAGAGGAGGGCCGGGGCGGGCGGCTCCGAGGGTCCCACAGCCCTGAGACGGCTGCTGCCCGCCTCCGAGACGCCTAGCCTCCCTCCCGCAAACGTGACCTTGGGCTGGTGACTCGCTTACCCCGTTCAGCACGTGTGTCAGCCGCTGTCGCCGGCCCTGGCGCTACTGCGGTGACTAGCGCGGTCCTCTCCCCGTGGGCTGACGTCATATTTGGGGAAGACGGACCACAACGCGGAAGGTAGTGACATCTTCCCCCCCCCCCCCCCCCCGGATGTGTGTGGGTCACACGGGAAGTGTGTGGCACTGCCTTCGGTCACTCCAACTTACAAAATGTTTCATGTCCCTTATGTCATTTGCCCGCACAGCGCTCTTGAGTGTCATTGCCTGCCCCCCGTAGAGGGCGACTTGGACCCCGTGGAGTGAAGGGGGTTGTCCAGACTTCACACAACTAGGAAGTCGCGGAACCCGAATTCAAACCCAGCACTTGCCTCATGTTAAAAAACAAACAAAAAAAAGAGCCCCAACTCTTTCTAGAACATTCTTTTTTCCCCTCGCACCGCCCACAGTTATCCCTGCCTCCCTCCGGAATTTTGTCCGGAAAGCACTTTGTGAAACGTCCTGTTGCAAAGAGCGCGCTTGAGGTCACCGTCTGGGGCACCCCGATCCTTTCCTTCTCCGTCTCCCGTTTCCTTCCCTCTTAAAGTCTTTGCCTCGCAGAATACCTTGCCCCTTAAGAGGACTCCTACTTGTCTTTCAAAAAAGAGTAATTTAATAATTTAATAATGTTCCTCGAGTCCTGTGTGCCCCTAAATGGGTGGGCTTTCAGAAATGCTGTAAGTGAATTCCACTTTCACCACCGCCGTCCCTTCATCGCTTTCTTTCGTCCGTCGTCTTCCATTCAACAAACGTTTACTGGGCTAAGTTGGGGGAGGGGGGTGCAGGGTCCGAAAGTGAATCAGGCATGAGCCCGTGGGTTATCTGCGAGCATATCTGCCTCCCGCTCAACCTCGCTGCAATCTCCTTGAGGGCAAGGGTGCCATTTTCGCCGTGTTCTCCTTTTCCTCTCCTTTTGGTGCTTGCAGAAATTGGCCAAGAAATGCTCACTCGAGACTTTAAATTTGCTCCCCTTTCCCCGCCCTTTTCCAGCCACCCACCTCTTCCCCGTGCGCAGAGAGGTCCACAGCGCCCACGCTGTGACTCCCGACAGGCCGACGGGCACGCGGACACAGAACCAGCTGCAGGAAGATGTTTCGTGGTCGGGTGCCCACCCAGCGCCGGACGCCCCTGGGAGGCCCCTGGCTGTTGACAAGACAATCGCTTTAAGAAAGCTTCTCTCCAGGTGTGTATCGAGAGCGAACGTTTAAGGTCGGTGGTCGCCGGGGGGTCCCTGGAGGTCCTCCTGGACGGCCCCGTCGCCTGCCAGGACCGGAAAGTCAGCTACATAACGTGCATGGGAAAATGTGAGACAAGAAGCTAACGGTTGGCTGCTTTCTTCCTTTATTTATTTATTTTTAAAAAAATTTTTTTTCCCAACGTTTTTTATTTATTTTTGGGACAGAGAGAGACAGAGCATGAACGGGCGAGGGGCAGAGAGAGAGGGAGACACAGAATCGGAAACAGGCTCCAGGCTCTGAGCCATCAGCCCAGAGCCCGACGCGGGGCTCGAACTCACGGACCGCGAGATCGTGACCTGGCTGAAGTCGGACGCTTAACCGACTGCGCCACCCAGGCGCCCCTGCTTTCTTCCTTTAAATACCAGGAGCGAGCCGGCCTTTTTGTGAAGTTTATTTAAATGTAGGCTCGGGGCGCCTGGGTGGCGCAGTCGGTTAAGCGTCCGACTTCAGCCAGGTCACGATCTCGCGGTCCGTGAGTTCGAGCCCCGCGTCGGGCTCTGGGCTGATGGCTCAGAGCCTGGAGCCTGTTTCTGATTCTGTGTCTCCCTCTCTCTCTGCCCCTCCCCCGTTCATGCTCTGTCTCTCTCTGTCCCAAAAAAATAAATAAACGTTAAAAAAAAAAAAAAAAAAAAAAAAAAAAAAAATTTTAAATGTAGGCTCATAGAGGTGGGATTCTTGTAATTTTTCCTTTTTTTAAAAAAAATGTTTTTTAATGTTTGTATTTATTTTTGAGACATAGCGAGAGGGAGCATTGAGCGGGGGAGGGGCAGAGAGAGAGAGAGGGAGACTCAGAATGCGAGGCAGGCTCCAGGTTCCCAGCTGCCAGCACAGAGCCTGACGCGGGGCTCGAACTCACAAACTGCGAGATCATGACCTGAGCCGAAGTCGGGCGCTCAACCGACTGAGCCACCCAGGTGCCCGTATAATTTTTCAGTATTAATTCACCTTCAACAAGATACTCGCCAGGATATCCATGTCGTTGGGAACAGGAGCTGTAAAGAAAAGGGATCTGTTTGAGAAAAGTCTGGCTTTAGAGAAAACATATAAATATGTTATTTTTTCAGGTCTAAAGAGCTTCTTCTTCCACCTTTTTTTTTTTTTCTCTTGGTTTTGACCTTTTACTGCTCTCTTTTTTTGTTTACTTTGTTGCGGATGCTACTGTTATTATTTTTTCTCTCTCCATTTATAGCAGTTTTACGCCTTCTTCTCTTTTTTTTTTTAAAGTTTATTTATTTTTGAGAGTAGGGAGGGGGCAGAGAGACAGAATCTCAAGCAGGTTCCATGCTGTCAGCGCAGAGCCTGATGCGGGGCTCCATCCCAGGAACCGTGAGATCTTGACCTGAAACGAAATCAAGAGTCAGATGCTTCGCCAACTGAGCCACCCAGGCGTCCCTGCACTTTTATGACTTCTCCTACTACTGGCCCGAAAGTGCTGGTACTCCTGGCTAATACTTATTGAGCACTTACTGTGTTCCAGGCACAGCCTGGGGGCCTCACATCCATTTTTAAATTTAGTTCTTACCCCCTGCTTACAAAAGGGCACGGTTAACTTTTCCCGTTTTATGGATAAAGCAATAGGAACTCAGAGAAGTTAAGGGCCTTCCAAGCACATAAATGGTGGAGGGTGCCTTCTACTCCAGGATTGCCTGACAGTAGGACCTGTGTGTTCCTGACCAGTGCTCTAGCCCTCAAATATTTATATACTCCGTAAATCCCCTAAGGCTTTGAGATGATTTGTAAGAATACATGTGATACGGTAAACTAAAAACACGTAAGTCAGGATCATGGAGAATACAAATAGAATAGTAAAGTAACATCTGGAGGAGAGAAAATACTCTGATTGTCCATACTGGTTAATACAGTTGGGCTGCGGATTTAGTCGTGAACTTCTTGTTGACTCAAGAAAAAAGAGAATTAAAAAAAAAAAAAGAGAAGTTGAATTCATTTTGGCCAAAGAAAACATTTTCATTCCTCTGGAAAACTAAAGCTTTTCTAACGTGTAGGTCTTCATCGTAAAACCTGGGCAGGGCTCGATTGCTACCAGATGGTTCAGTTGCAGGCCCGGGGTCCTAACCAGCTAGGGAGAGAGTAGGGACTCTCACACTTGAAGGAATATTTGGAATGAAAGTACTCTGAACGGTAACAGTTTTCAGTAACACCTTCCGAATGTCCCCCCGCCCTCCCCCTGCCTCCAGGACTTTGTAAACGCTGCTGCCCTGTCCCCTGGGGTGGTTCCAGTCTTTGTTTGCTCTTAACAGTTCTTCACTGAGCCCCTGCCGTATGCCAGGGCCTGTCTAGGCATCGAGGACCCCGCGGTGATGGTCACGTCCCCACCCTGATACCTTTGGTGCCTCCACCCTGTCACTGTCTATTACTGGGTTTTTTTTCTGGACTGACTTCGGTTTACCCTCCTTTCACGGTTTTATAAAACCCCATGAAGACACTCAGCACCTTACGCTGTAACTGTCTATGTCTTCCGCCCTGTGCTGTCTCTGATTCAGGTTGCTGTGCGTTTCCAAGACCTAAAAATAATAGCAGCTGCCAAATGGGGAACACAGCCTACTGTGTGTCAGGTGCTTTAGATACGTTTTCCGTGACGCTTCCACAGCTTGTAGAGCGGCGGCACTTGAGCATTGTTGGTTCACCTGCCTTTTAAGAAGCTGGTGAAAGTAACATATCCCCTAGAAAAATCATCTCATAGCGCTTTTACGTTTAATCTCTGAGGGTTTGAAGAGCCACCAAAGCACACGGGTGGACCGCTTCCCTAGATCCTAGGTTAAGAATACCTGCTTTAAAGGGGCGCCTGGGTGGCTCAGGCAGTTAAGTGTCCTACTTTAGCTCAGGTCACGATCTCGCGGTTCGTGGGTTCGAGCCCCGCGTCGGACTCTGTGCTGACAGCTCAGAGCCTAGAGGCTGCTTCAAATCCTCTGCCCCTCCCCTGCTCATTCTCCCTCTCTCTCAAAAATAAAGAAACATTAAAAACTTTGGAGACAAAAGAATATTTCCTTTCAAGAGATGTGTTACTTCCATTTTTCAGATGAGGAAACTGGGTCAGGAGGAGGTTAATTAACTTGCAAGTTGGACGGTGGATAGTGGAACGACCTTGACCCTAAGTCCTCTTGACTCTAAACTCTTTGTTTTTCCCATTGTCCAAAAGTATAGATGCTCAGTAAATAACTGAGTGTGTGGAAGGCTAAAAAGGGAACTTTCTAGGGTATGTGTTCCAAAATATAATAAAACCTCCATATGATAATCAGATTAGACAAGAAGATTTTTCTCAAGTATTCGGACTTAACTGCCAAAATCTTTTGTGTTGCTTGCAACTTTTTCCAAGTGACAATCTCCTCCCCCCGCCCCCCCCCCCCGCCACTCCTCCCCACGATACCAGTTCCAACAGTTTCTGCTTCTGATGCCATTTCTGTTTGGCTGTGCACATTTCTTACTCTTGTGTTGAATTATGTTTTCTTCGGGTGCCAAGGCAGATGGATGGCACTTTTGTTATGATTCAGATATAAATAGCATCTGTTAAAAACTGGACATTAATACTTATCTGGCAAATAAACACACGTATCAGTGAAACAGCCCTCTGATTGTGTTTGCCAGCGGTCAGGAGTGTATTTGATGGCCCGTCACTTTGTGCTTGTGTGAGCGCGTTGGTTTCGTAATGTGTCTTAATCTCTACCTCACCGAGTCCTGAAGTCATTAATTAATGTCTCGGAGTTCTCTGTTGAGAGCCCAAACTGAGGGTGGCGTGTAGTCAGAGGCGACCTACACAGACCTCATCAGAGCGCCGTGCTCAGACTCAGGGAGGGCCCTGTTCAGCTTTCAGAATCAAGGGTCAAATTAGCTTAGCTTTCTTGCCCTCGCAGCACTAGGTGTCCGCCGTGGTCCATCGCGAACGAAGCTCACCGTGTACCAGGCTGCGTGGTAGGCGCCGGGTGTCAAGAGGGGAGGTCGGCCAATCCCACCACTGGGGAGGCTCACTAGCCGGCAGGGGCCACAGGTACACAGCCAACAGAAGATCCCCGAAGCAGAGGATTAGAGTGAACATAGAGTTAGGGCTAGAGTGATGGCCCGGGAGGCGATAATACTTTATAGTTTTGGTCCCACCTGGCCCCACAGCAAAGGAATGGAATTATGGTGCCTTTGACCTTTTTGTCCTTTTCTTTCTGTTTATTTCAAGTTTATTTATGTATTTTGAGAGAGAGACAGAGACAGAGAGATCACGAGTGGGGGAGAGGCAGAGAGAGAGAGAGAGAGGGAGAGAGAGAATCCTAAGTAGTCTCTATGCTGCCAGTGCCGAGCCCAACACGGGGCTCAAGTCCATGAACCGTGAGACCATGACCTGAGCCGAAGTCAAGAGTCTGACGCTTAACGGACTGAGCCACCCAGCGCCCCTGTCCTTGAGTAAATCAAACAATTGGTAAAACAAAACTGTGAGACCAGATTCTCCATAAAAGCACGAGTAGTTTTGTTTAAGGAAGACAGGAAGGAAGGCCTCATGAAGGAGGGGCTGCACCCTCAATCTTGAAAGATGAATCACAGCGTGCAGGCAGGAGAGGTGGAGGGAAATCCTAGCAAAAGCGTGAACCGGAACTCAGAGGTGAGGAACGACACGGCGCGTTCCGAGTGCTGCCTGATGATGCCGCCCGCGTGGAGCGCTGGGATCTGCTGGTCGCGGGGGGCCGGCATATTAATGATGGGAATGATCCTGTCCCCACAGTTAAGAGTTTGGTTTCAGCTCAGATAACCCTGGAGAAGTAGTGTAGGTTTTTTTTTTTTTTTTTTTAAACTTCATAATTTTAGACTCGCAAATCTGTTACAGAATCAGTACAGAGAGTTCCTCTGTGCACCCCGGTGCCCCCCTAACCCGCCGCACTGTGATAACACCTTACCAAGTAGTCGTAGTACAGTGATCAAAATCAGGATAACGCCATTGGGACTGTACTAGTGGCTAAACTATGGGCTGTATTCAGGTCTCACTAGTTTGACGTGTTTTCTCTCGGTACGTAGTTCTATGAGATTCTAACACATGTATAGTTTCACATTGTACATTTTTTTTTAAATTTTTTTTTCAACATTTATTTATTTTTGGGACAGAGAGAGACAGAGCATGAACGGGGGAGGGGCAGAGAGAGAGGGAGACACAGAATCGGAAATAGGCTCCAGGCTCTGAGCTATCAGCCCAGAGCCTGACGCGGGGCTCGAACTCACGGACCGTGAGATCGTGACCTGGCTGAAGTCGGACGCTTAACCGACTGCGCCACCCAGGCGCCCCACGTTTATTTATTTTTGAGACAGAGAGAGACAGAGCGTGAACAGGGGAGGGGCAGAGAGAGAGGGAGACACAGAATCTGAAACAGGGTCCAGGCTCTGAGCTATCAGCCCAGAGCCTGACGCGGGGCTCGAACTCACGGACTGCGAGATCGTGACCTGGCTGAAGTCGGACGCTTAACCGACTGCGCCACCCAGGCGCCCTCACATTGTACATTTTTAAGCCAGGGAGCCACACAACTATATCAGTGCGCTAGAAAGAGAAATCCTGGCAACAGAGGAGACGGGTTGGAGGGAGAAGGTGGGATCTGGAAGTGATGTGCGGGGCTATTTCTGTAACCCAGATGAGCGAGGATGAATGGAGCAGTGATGGAGGGATGGAATGGGGCAAGGAAAAGACCGAAGAGTGTTTTGCAAGTAAACTTGACCATCCTCGCCAGCCGCTCAGAAAGAGAGCTGGAGGCCAGAGTCAAAGGCAGGGATTTCTGCCGTAACTTACCAAGGTTCAGGAGTGGAAGCAAATTCATTTGTTCACTCAGTGAATCTGAATGCCCCTGACCGCTAGTCCCTAGACCAGGACCTGAGGCTGTACCGATCACACAAATTAACCCGGCCCTTGCTTTTTTGGAACTTAAAGTCTACGAGACAAGCATTAACTGAATACTCATGACAAACTGGGCTAAGGGCTGTGAAGGACAACAGAGGTCGTGCGTGTGTGTAAGGGGGGTGTGGCCTAGTGTGGGGGTGCCAAGGAAGACTGCATCTGTGGCCTTGGTCTTGGGCAGCAGTGGCCCCTGGGAACTTCCCAGTGAGGTGAATTCTCAGGCCCCACCCTCCCCAGGATCTAGACCTAGGATCAGGACCTGGAGCTGGCGCCCGGGGATCGGTTCCTAACAAGCCCTCCAAGTGGTTCTGACGGTCACTGGAGTTTGAGAACCACTGATCTTTGGGAGGAGGAGGAGAGCATTAGGCAGACCCTAATGCGAAGGGCGAGTGGTCTAGGTGGGGGGCTATGGCTCTGAAAACAGAGCTTCCGTGCAGGATAGGCCACATCACACAGACGGCCAAAGGCTTCTGTGGCTGAGGCTCAAGGAACTGGGGAGAGGGAGACCGATGGAGGAGCAGGCAAGGGCTGTCCCACAGGGTTTTGCGACACCATTGAGGGCTTTGGTTTTAGTCCTAAGGACAACAGGAAACAGTTGCCGTTCTTTTGTTTTTGTTTCTTTAAGTTTTATTTTAAGAGAGGGAGAGAGAGAGAGAGCGAGCGGAGCATGAGCGGGGGAGGGCAGAGAGAGAGAATCCCAAGCAGGCTGTGCACTGTCAGTGCAGAGCCCGATGCCGGGCTTGAGCCCATGAACCGTGAGGTCACGAGCTGATCTGAAACCAAGAGTCGAATGCTTAACCAGCTGAGCCACCCCAGCACCCCGGAAGCAGTTGGGAGTTTTTCCAGCAAGGAGGAAACACGAGGATGTCGGCACTTTAAAATGTTTATTCTGGCTGCTGTGAGGAAACTAGAGGGTGTGTGATCTGGACACAGGCAGGTTAGTGATGCGCCTACAGGGCTGACATAGCTCCCCCGGGAAGCCTACAGTTTAGTATGAATTCACGCGGAGGACCTGCCTGAGGCTTTTGACACGATTCTCCAGTCGCCTGCAAAATCACCTGATGATTTTACGGACCCACAGGCTCCACTCTTGTGGCTCGATAGGCTAAACGAGAAAATCTGCCTGCCAATCTGTGCTAACTCCTTGCTCTTGAATTTTTCAGAACCCACAGTTTCCGAAGTAGTTAATTTTGAAGGAAATGAGACGAAATAGCCCCCAGACGAATGTTGCCACGGTCAACAGCACCAAGTCCTGCAGTACCAAGGCCAGGTGAGACGCTGCTCGGGCGTGTGGCTCAAGTTCACAGTACCGTGCCGGGCGTAAGGCTTCGAGAGAAGGGTGCTTTACTGGCTGTTAATGATACCGTTATCAGTCCTGTCTGGTTGGGGCCAGTCATTCATGCAGCAGGCACATACCAAATGCTGATTTTTGTGCCGAAATTGTCTAGGGACTTGCATATTTGTCATATCAGCAAGTATCAGCTTATTCATTTTATTTAAAAAAAAAATTTTAATGTTTATTTTTGAGAGACAGAGACAGACCATGAGCAGGCAAGGGGCAGAGAGAGAGGGAGACGCAGAATTGGAAGCAGGCTCCGGGCTCTGAGCTGTCAAAACAGAGCCCGATGCGGGGCTCGAACTCACAAACCACAAGATCGTGACCTGAGCCCAAGTCGGATGCTCAACCGACCGAGCCACCGGGTGCCCCTCGACTTATGCGTTTTAAAGCCGAAGGCCCTTAATTTGGTGCTCAACACGACTACAAATATTTGACGAGTCTGGGGCCATCGGAAAACCATGGAGCACCATGGAGCCTGCCTTGCCACGGGGGCCGTGGGTGCAGGTTTGCTGGTGGCCACGCGCTCGGTTTCCCCCATAGGTGGCGGCAGAAGCAAAACTTTCCCTTGCCGAGAGCTCAAGCGGGAAACCAGCGCGGCGGGCCTTTGCCAGCATCTGAGGACTTGCTTGGGCCCGGCAGCACTATAAAAATAGGATATGTTAACTGCTCCTTGTCTGCTCCCGGGAGCTGGAGGAGAGAGCGTACTAGTTTCCAGCTCGTGCATTTGAAAAGGCTGCCAGCGAAACAGGTTTTGAGCTGGGAACAGCTGTTTGACAGCCAGCGCGGGCAGGTCTTCTGACACAACTTGGCTGTGGCCTGTTGCCGTAGCTGTGTCGTCGTGTTAGGTGTTGGGGAGTCTGAGAACGGTCATTAGGTGAGAGTGGATTTCTGAGCCACCGTCTGAAATGAGATTTTGGGGCTCACAATCGAGAAAGCACGTTACAAACAAAATGGTGTAAGCTTTTTCTTTAGATCTGTGTTTGGGAGCAGCCAGGCATTCGTGCTGATAGAGGTTACCACACAACCACAGCACTCGGATCAGTTAAACTCAACGTCCATTGTGTTTTGGACACCGTAATCAGACGTGGCCCCTGCTGTCATGAAGTTAAGAGCCTAGCAGGGAAGGGAGACGCGGAACAGTCATAAGGGTCTTGGGTGTCAATTGAGACCTTTTTGACCCTGGTCACCAGTGCTCGGGGAAGGGCCCAGAGTGAGAATCATGGGTGATACTGAAACTGCTGTGTTGGGTGGTGGGAAAGAGGGTGACGACCCTAAACGGGACCCAGAAGTGGGAAGAGGTGCGTGTGTGTGCGTGCATGCGTGTGCGTGTGCAAGTGTGTGCGTGTCAGTATGTGTTGGGAGGAGAGTGACGTTGAATGACAGGGCTGTGAAAATCCTCCACTCATTAATTTGAGAAACACTTCTGGAACCACAGTCATGTGTTGGGTACTCTGGGGCTGGGAGTTCAGTGGTGTAGAAGTTCTGTTTTATTTCACGGAGGCTATAACGGAGGTTGTCATTTCTCAAATGCAAGCGTGACTCCCAGCCGTGGTGAGTGCGGCACAGGGGAAGGACGGGCTTTGATGAGAGGGTGTGGAGGACGATGCAGATGGGGTAATCAGGGAAACCCCTCCCAGGAGGTGACAGTCACACCCGTATCTGCGGGTGACAGGAGTTGGCTGGGTGGGGAGAGGGACCCCCAGGCCATGGGAGGCCAGGAGGGGTGAGGGAGGGGGCCGGAGCTAGGTCACGGGCTGCCTGGGGGGGGGTCCTGGTAGGCATGTTCTTTCTAACATGCTGCGAGACATTTGTTAAAGAATATTTAAAATAAAAAAGATCACTGATTCTCTCCCTCCCCCCCCACATGCCAACATAGCTATTTTTGTCACATCTTGTAGACTCTATCCACATGTGAAAACACATTTTTCATTCATTTTTTTTTTTTTTAATTTGTTTATTTTGGAGAGAGAGAGAGAGCACACACATGCGTGCAGGGGAGGGGCAGAGAGAGAGGAAAGAGAGATTCTCAAGCAGGCTCTGCACTGTCAGTGCAGAGTTCGACGCGGGGCTGGATCCCATGAACCATGAGATCGTGGCCTGACCGGAAATGAGAGTTGGATGCTCAACCGACTGAGCACCCCCACCCCGGGCGCCCTTGTGAAAACACGTTTTTATATCATTGTGTTCATAGTACTTTTTCTCTTAACATTGTTCTAAACACGTTTTTATGTTTCGACATACTTATAATCGTTATTTATGCTACTCCATTAAAGCATGTTAACGTTGAGAGGTTTGTGTTATATTTTGAGTTTGATTTCTGAGTTTGTGTGGATGTGTCTTGTAGTGTGGGTGGGGGTAGGCTTGGAATTCATGCTGTAAGGGGAGGTATTCGTTAAAATGAGGTTTGGGAAGGGGCGCCTGGGTGGCTCATTTGGTTAAGCATCCGACTTGGGCTCAGGTCATGATCTCGCGGTCTGTGAGTTCGAGCCCCGCGTCGGGCTCTGTGGTAACAGCTCAGGGCCTGGAGCCTGCTAAAAGATTCTGTGTCTCCCTCTCTCTCTGGCCCTTCCCATCTCTCTCTCTCTCTCTCTCAAAAATAAACATTAAAAAAATGAGATTTGGGAGGAAGGTGAGAACCTGTATGGGGTTCTGGGGAGAGCATGAGCAGGGGGGACCCTTGGTGGAGGAAGCCCATGGCTCAGACATGTGGAGCCACAGGCCCTGGAGGCAGGTCACTTAATAACCACGGATTCTTTCTGCTAAATTGAATTCGGTTGACTGGCTAAATTGTTTTTTACGATACCCTATCATTTGGAATATATTTGTAAATCAGCTTGCATTCTTGTAATCCCTGTGTTTAGAACAGTAGACAAGGGGTTGCCAGCTGAGTCTAAGAGAGTGAGGGGGGTGTGAGGCTGGGATGGAGGAGGCAGCACAAGCCCCGGAATCCTAATATTTGATTAGATTATTATGTAGACGACTCACTTTTCATTTTCCACATGTTCTTTTAAGTAGGTTGCAGAATTATGGGGCACTTTGGGCAATGCAAGGTAGCCCTTCTTGAGCATTGACACATTTTCTCATCTGTGCGTTTCTATGAGAAGACACACAAATCACTCATGCACGAATGCAAGTGCATACACACACACACACACACACACACACACACACACACACACACAGCCCTGGCTCAACTGGGCAAAAAGCCTAACGTTAAATTCAGGAGAGTTCAAGTCTTGGCCTCATGAGTCAATTTGGCTTTTCTCTCTGGATTCACCGATCGCCAGCAAAATAGGTGCTCAGTTATTGCTAGGCGGGTCTACATGGAATCGCTTTGGTGTAATGTTTGTGGTCTTTTACTTCATTTTGATATTAAGCAGGGAACTTTACGGAGCCCCCTTCAAAAACTATAGACTCATAAATCAGCTTCTGGGTCTTCTGACCCAACGGTTTCAGCTTGTTAATGCACACTTGGCTGGGTCAGCCCCAACCCCCGAGTTTCCGATTGGTTGGTCTGGGTGGGGCCGGATAAAATGCCTCTCTAAAAAGGTTCTAGGTGATGCTGATATTGTTGGTTCAGGGACCACATTTTGAGAACTACTCGTTTAAAGCTACCTATCTGCCTGTGTGTCTGCTTCAACAGCCTTTTAAAAATTTTTTTAAATTTATTTTGAGAGAGAGAGAGGGCATGCATGTGCATGAGTGGGGGAGGAGCAGAGAGAGAGGGAGAGAGACAATTCAAGCAGGTTCTGCACTGTCACTGCAGAGCCCGACATGGGGCTTGATCCCATGAACCACGAGATCATGACCTGAGCTGAAATCAAGAGTTGGGCGCTCAACCGACTGGTCACCCAGGCGCCCATGCAACAGCCTTTTAAAACCATGGCATTTCTGGGGCGCCTGGGTGGCTCAGTCGGTTAAGCGTCCGACTTTGGCTCAGGTCACGGTCTCACGGTCTGTGAGTTCGAGCCCCGCGTCGGGCTCTGTGCTGATAGCTCGGAGCCTGGAGCCTGCCTTGGATTCTGTGTCTCCCTCTCTGCCCCTCCCCACTCATGCTCTGTCTCTCTCTGTCTCAAAAATAAATAAATGTTAAAAAAAAATAAAAAAAAAACCATGGCATTTCTGCATAAGGAATCTACAAATGAACTAGCTTTCCCCTCACCTTGACATGAACTGACAGTGGCATCTCTTGGGAAAGGTGTTTAATCTAACCCCAGAGCAAGAGTGATTCAGTGCACATCCTGAGCAACTCGAGGACAGGAAGTTGCTAAGTTTCTACATGCCGCCTCAGTGCTATTGCACTTGCTGTGGGTAGGCCCGCTCCTGTGCTTGAAAAACATGCCGCGTTTTCCTAAAATCCTGAGTTAGATGGTGAGCGGTTGGAGGTTGGGCTGCACCCTCCTCCCTCCGTCCCTCCACCCTCACCCATGTGCGGCCTGCAGCATTTGCTCAAGAATGAACTGCCAAGGGGGTAGTTGTTTGGAAAATGCTGATACCGCGAATGTCCATGTTGAACACCAAACAGGCTCCATGGTCACAGCTACCTGGATCTGGCTCTTTGGAATATCCGTATAGTAAGTGACGTCTCTCTGGCTTTTATGATCCTGCAATTGGTAGAAACTGGAACCAGAGAAGACCCAACAGGTCACAGACCGTTCTCCTGCTGGAAGAGGATTATTCCCTGCGGTGTGCTCAGTGGCATTAGGAAGAATTACTTTTCATATGATTATTATTTTTTTTTCCTGCTGTCTTCAACTAAGTGTTTCTTGAATTGAATCGCTTTGTATTCAAGTAATAAAATGCACAACAGGCAGTACATTTCTGGGTGATTATCTCACTCCTCAGGTGGTGTAATAAGGCACGAGGCCAAGGCCCTGGCATGCCTTATTGTTATTAGGAAGGGAATTTATGGATAAAATAAAGCGAGCAGTTATTTGCATCAGCAGTAACCACAACAAGGAATGCAATTATGGCAGGTCCTCCTCACGTGTGTGCAGAGCAGGGTGAGGCGGGGCGGGGAGGGGGGTGCGGTGAGGGCTCCCTAACCAGCCATACAGCTCGGGTAACCAGAGATTTGCCCCCTCCTGCAAGGAGCTTGTTAGGAATTGTGTAAAAAACAACAGGAAGGCCTTGGCCACAGACAGCCGTATGAACTTGGTACCTGGGATGAGCTCTCCCCCGGACCCGCTCTGGGCTTAGCAGCTGCGTCGTCTTGGACACCTTGCTGGCCTATCCTGAGTGTCGGCGTCGCCACTGATGAAATGGCGTCGTCACTGATGAAGTGCAGCCAGTGGCTGGGCATGAGGAGGGTTCAGTGGTGGGTTTTCATGAATCTTAAGCACATTTCCTGGCTCAAAGTAAGCCCCCAATAAATGCTAATGGAATTAGAATTTTTTTTCCTTCTTTTTAAAAATTTTTTAAAAAATTTAATTCCAAGTTCGTTAACACACAGTGTACCAATAATTTCAGGAATAGAATGTAGTGATTCATCACTTACGTGTAACGCCCAGTGCTCATCCCAGCAGGTGCCCTCCTTAATGCTCCTCACCCCTTTAGCCTTTCCCCCTACCCAACGCCCCGCCAGCAACCTTCAGTTTGTTCTGTGTATTTAAGAATCTCTTATGGTTTATCTTCCTCTCTGTTCTTGCATTATTTTTGCTTCCCTTCCCTTATGTTCATCTGTCTTGTATCTTAAATTCCCCATATGAGTGAAGTCATGTATTTGTCTTTCTCTGACTGACTTATTTCACTTAGCATAGTACACTCTAGTTCCATCCACGTTGTTGCAAATGGCCAGGTTTCGTTCTTTTTGATCGCCAAGTGATAGTCCCTTGTATGTATAGGTATATACACATGTAAATATGTATGTGTATCTCATCTTCTCTATCCATTCATCGGTTGATGGACATTTGGGCTGTTTCCATACTTCAGCTCTTGTCGATAGCGCTGCTATAAACATGGGGGTGCTTGTGCCCCCTTTGAATCAGCACTCCTGTATCCTTTGGGTAATGACCTAGTCGTGTACAATTGTGGAGTCACGGGGAGTTCTATTTTGAACTTTGTGAGGAGACTCCATACCATTTTCCAGAGTGACTGGACCAGTTTGCATTCCCACCAGCAGTGCAAAAGGGTTCCTCTTTCTCCGCATCCTCGCTAACATCTGTTGTTGCCTGAGTTGTTAGTTTTAGCCATTCTGACGGGTGTTGAAGTCTGACATTGTGATGCTTCCTGCTTTGGTTTTCTTTTTCAGGATGGCTTTGGCTATTCAGGGTCTCTTCTGGTTCCATACAAATTTTAGGATTGTTTGTTCTAGCTTTGTAAAGAATGCTTGTGTTATTTTGATATAGATTGCATTGGATATGTAGATTTCTTTGGGTAGTATTAACATATTAATAGTATTTGTTCCTCCCATCCATGAGCATGGAATATTTTTCTGGTTTTTTGTGTCTTCTTCAATTTCTTTCATAAGCTTTCTATAGTTTTCTGTGTACAGAGTTTTCACCTCTTTGGTTAGGTTTATTCCTAGGTATTTTATGGTTTTTGATACGTTGTAAATGGGATTGATTCCTTGATTTCTCTTTCTTCTGCCTTATTATTGGTGTATAGAAATGCAGCCGATTTCTGAACATTGATTTTATATCCCGCAACTTTGCTGAATTCATGAATCAGTTCTAGCAGTATTTTGATGGAGTCTTTGGGTTTTCCACATAGAATATGTTGTCTGCAAAGAGTGAAAGTCTGACTTCCTCCTTGTCTATTTGGATGCCTTTTATTTCTTCGTGTCGTTTGATTGTTGAGGCTAGGACTTCCAACACTATGTTGAATAACTGTGGCGAGAGTGGACATCTTTGTCGTGTTCCTGACCTTAGGGGGAACGCTGTCCGTTTTTCCCCATTGAGAATGCTATTAGCGGTGAATCTTTTGTATACGGCCCTTATGATCTCGAGGTGTGATCCTTATATCCCTATTTTCTTGAGGGTTTGTTTTTTTCAAGAAAGGTTGCTGTATTTTATCAAATGCTTTTTCAGCATCTATTGAGAGGATCATGTGGTTCTTACCCTTTCTTTTGTTAACATGATGTATCACATTGATTGATTTGTGGATATTGAACTAGGCCTGCATCCCAGGAATAAATCCCACTTGACTGTGGTGAATAATTCTTTTAATGTATTCTTGGATCCAGTTTGCTAGTATCTTGCTGGGAATTTTTGCATCCATGTTCCTCAGGGAAATCGGTCTGTAGTTCTGTTGTTTAGTAGAGTCTTTATCTGATTTTGGAATCCAGGTAATGCTGGCCTTGTAGAATGAATTTGGAGGTTTTCCTTCCATTTCTATTTTTTGGAACAGCTTCACAAGAATAGGTGTTAACTCTTCTTTAAATGTTTGGTAGAATTCCCCTGGAAAGCCATCTGGCCCTGGACTTTTGTTTGTTGGGAGGTTTTTGATTACTGATTCAATTTCTTTACTGGTTATGGGTCTGTTCAAATTTTCTCTTTCTTCCTGTTTCAGCTTTGGTAGTTTATATGTTTCTAGGAATTTGTCCATTTCTCCCAGATTACCCAATTTGTTGGCATATAGTTGCTCATAATATTCTCTTATTATCATGTGTATTTCTGCAGTGGTGGTTGTGATCTCTCCTCTTTCATTCGTGATTTTATTTATTTGGGTCCTTTCAGTTTTCTTTTTGATCAATCTGGCTAGAGGTTTATCAATTTTGTTAATTCTTTCAAAGAACCAGTTCCTGGTTTCATTGATCTCTTCTACTGTTTTTTGATTTCAATATCACCGATTTCTGCTCTAATCTTTATTATTTCCCTTCTTCTGCTGGTTTTGGGCTTTATTTGCTGTTTTTTTTTCTCCAGCTCTTTTAGGTGTAAGGTTAGGTTGTGTATTTGAGACCTTTCTTCCTTCTTTAGGAAGTCCTGGTATGCTATATGCTTCCCTCTTATGACCACCTTCACTGCATCCCAGAGGCTTGGGCTGTTGTGTTTTCATTTTCATTGGCTTCCATGTACTTTTTAATTTCCTCTTTAATTTCTTGGTTAACCCTTTCATTCTTTAGCAGGATGTTCTTTAATCTCCAATTATTCATGGTCTTTCCAGATTTTTTTCTTGTGATTGATTTCGAGTTTCATAGCATTGTGGTCTGAAAATATGCAAGGTATGGTCTCGATCTTTTTGTATCTGTTGAGGGCTGATTTGTGATCCAGTATGTGATCTATTCTGGAGAAAGTTCCATGTGCACTTGAGAAGAATGTGTATTCTGCTGCTTTAGGATGAAATATTCTGAATGTATCTGTTAAGTCCATCTGGTCCGGTTGTCATTCAGAGCCATTGTTTCCTTGTTGAGTTTCTGCTTAGATGATCTGTCCACTGTTGTAAATGGGGTGTTGAAGTCCCCTACTATTATGTCATTATTATCAATGAGTTTCTTTATGTTTGTGATTAATTGATTTATGTATTTGGGTGCTTTCACATTGGGGGCCTAAGTATTTACAATGTTTAGATATTATTGTTGGATAGACCCCTTAATTATGATATAATGCCCTTCTTCAGTCTTTATTTTAAAATCTAGTTTGTCTGATATAAATATGACTACTCCACCTTTCTTTTGGTGACCATTAGCATGATAGATGGTTCTCCATCCCCTTACTTTCAACCTGCAGGTGTCTTTGGTCTAAAATGAGTCTCTTGTAAGCAGCATGTAGATCGGTCTTATTTTCTTATCTGTTCTGATACCCTGTGTCTTTTGATTGGAGTGTTTAGTCCATTGACATTTAGGGTGAAAGATACGAATTTAGCGCCATTGTGTTGCCTGTTGAGTTCGTGTTTCTGATGATGTTCTCTGGTCCTTTCTAGTCTTTGTTGCTTTTGGTCTGTTTTGTTTTGTTTTGCCTTTTCTCCACTCAAAGTGTCCCCCTTAAAATTTCTTGCAGGGCAGGTTTAGTGGTCACGAATTCATTTAGTTTTTGTCTGGGAAACTGTTTATGTCTCCTTCTATTTTTAATGACAGCCTTGCTGGATAAAGAATTCTTGGCTGCATATTTTTCCAATTCAGCTCCTTGGATATATCCTGCTACTCCTTTCTGGCCTGCCAAGTTTCTGTGGCTAGGTCTGCTGTGAATCTGATCTATCCTCCCTTATAGGTTAAGGACTTTTTTCCCCTTGCTGTTTTCATAATTCTTTCCTTGTCTGTGTATCTTGAGAATTAGACTGTGATTTGCCTTGGAGATGGTCAGTTTTTGTTGAATCCAATGGGAGTTCTCTGTGCTTCTTGGATTTTAATGTCTGTTTCCTTCACCAGACTAGGAATGTTTTCCACTGTAATTTGCTCACATAAACCTGTCTCTTTTTCTCTCTCTTCATTTTTGGGACTCCTATGATTTGGATGTTACTCATTTTTAATAAGTCACTGAGTTCTCTAAGTCTTGTATCATGATCTTTTGCCTTTGTTTCCCACTTTTTTTCTGCTTCATTATTCTCCATAATTTTATCTTCTAAATCACTGATTTGCTGCTCTACTTCATCCATCCTTGCCATTGTGGTATCCATTCTGGATTGCGTTTTGTTTATAGCAATTTTTTTCTTTTTTTTTAAAAAAAATATAATTTATTGTCAAACTGGCTAACATACAGTGTGTAAAGTGTGCTCTTGGTTTTTGGGGTCGATTCCCTTAGTTCATCACTTACATACGTCATCCAGTGCTCATCCCAACAAGTGCCCTCCTCAATGCCCATCGCCCATTTTCCCCTCTCCCCTACTCCCCACCCAATCCACCCTCAGTTTGTTCTCTGTATTTAAGAGTCTCTTATGCTTTGCCTCTCTCCATCTCTGTTTGTAACTATTTTTTCCCCTTCCCTTCCCCCATGGTCTTCTGTTAAGTTTCTCAAGATCCACATATGAGTGAAAACATATGATATCTGTCCTTCTCTGACTGACTTATTTCACTTAGCATATTTGGTTATAGCATTTTTAATTTCATCTAGACTAGATCTTATTTCTTTCATCTCCGCAGAAAGGGACTCTCTGCTTTTTTTCAACCCCAGCTAGTATTCTTATTATGGTTCTCAATTCTAGCTCAAACATCTTGCTTATATCTGTGTTGATTAAGCCCCTTGCTGTCATTTCTTCCTCTGCTTTGTTTTTGGGTGAATTCCTTCACTTTGTCATTTTGGAGGAAGAAAAAAATTAAAATAAAAATTAAAAAATTAAAAACAAAACAAAAAAATCAAAGAAATGAAGCTAGATCCTAGGTGGGTGTGTTTGGTCAAGCTTATTGAAAGAAGCTTGATAGAATAAAGAAAAAAGGAAAAGAAAAGAAAAAATTAAAAAAAATTATATAATAAAATAGAATAAAATGAAATTAAATAAAACATTTAAAAAATAAAGCAAAAAAAAAAAATAAAATTTTCTCTTTCTATACCAATGGTTTTGGGGGACAGATTTGCTCAGCCCCCTGTAAGTGTTTTCACTCTTTCTCTCTTCTTCTCTCCAGCCACTTATGGGGAGTGCTTTTCTTGAACAATCCTGATGTGCCACATTCTCTCCCTTTCCCTTTCTCTGTCCTCTCTGCAAAACAACTCCCTACCCTCCACAGCTTTTCTTTCCTCCAGTTCACCTCTCTGTAATGCGTACCTGCCAAGTTCTGTGGCTCAAGTTATGCAGATTGTTGTGTTAATCCTCAGATCAATTTCCTAGGTGCTTAAAATGGTTTGGTGCTTATCTGGCTGCATTTCGGGGACAAGACAAGCTCAGGGTCTCCGTGCTGTGCTGCCATATTCTGAAACCTTTTTTTTTCCTTCTTAAAATTCTTCATGAACTTGAGTTTCTGGTCTCTTCACTTCCTTAGTTTTGTGCAATTATTTCAGAGACACCAAGAATTCCCATCATTCTTGGGGCCCCTTTCTGGACAATATGTGCACGTGATGCCCCTTGCTGTATAGCACTTGCTTTTCAAAACCTTGCCCCCAATTAAATCCAGCTCTCCACTTCCGTGGGTCTGGTTCTTGAGTTCATGTCCATGGACCTTGGATGGGCTATTCCAACTCCTTGCCCGTCATTCTTCATCTCCCACCTCACGCCCCCTTGCCATCTCTTCTGGACCACTTTTTACTTTTTGTCCTGGATGCCTATCCCATCCTCACTGATGCTGATGGCCCAATCTCCCATTTCACAGAGGACATAGACACGAGCTGGAGGGAAGCAACATGCACTCTCCTCACCGCATCTGTGTCTACTGTCTTCTCCTTCGTCACAAGTGATGAACTGAGTGTGCTCCTCAGAAGGCTCATCCATGGGATGAGATCCTGCCTCCACTGGTGAACCCATGGGAACTGGTGACCCCTCCTTTCAGTCCTGCTTCATTATTCTTTGCCTTGCCATTGGATCACTACCAGAAGTCTTTATAGCTGCTTCCATTTATCCTGTCTTAAAGACATTTCTTCTTCGACCTTCATGCCTCCTTCAGTTACCACACTGTTGCTCTGCTTTAAAGCAGAGATTCTTTTACTCTGAGTTTATGTGTACCTTGATTAGGCTCCCCCTCTAACTTCCCAGTTCCACCAGCCTGGTACCTCTTGGGGTGATCAGTACTGGTTGCATGGCTTGATCCGAAGGGCAATTTTTGGTCCTTATCTTCAATGATGATCACTGTAGCTTTTGACATGTACCATGACTCCCTCCTTGAAATATGTTCCTCGCTCAATTTCCAGGACACTTCAGTCTCCTGGTTTTTCTCGTTTCTCATTGGAGCTCTTTTTCATCTTTTGCTGGTTCCTCCTCATCTTCATGAACTCTGAATGTTGGAATACCCCAAAGCTCAGCTCTGACATGTTTTCTCTTTTTACACCTGCTTTCATGGTGGGCTGATCTGACATCATGCCTTATTTCCATTATATGCTGACAGTCCTCACACTTGTATCTCCAGTCGCAGACTCTTCCCCAGACTCAAGCTCCAATATCCAACTGCCTATTCAGTATCTCCCCTGGGAAAATGAACAGGTATCTCCAACTCAACATGTGCAGAATGAAACTTTTGATCTTCCCCTCAAAAGCTGTCCTTTCCTATCTCAGTTAATGGCCACTTCCTTCAGCCTTTGTCTTGCATGCCAAATCAAATCTATAAGATAATACAATTGACCTTGCCTTCAGAACATATTTAGAATATGACCATTTCTCAACACTTTTACCAAAACGACCCTGGTCCAGGCCACCGTCTTTTCTTGCATGCATTATTTCAGTAGACTTATAATTGATCCCCCTGTTTCCTCCCCTGCCTCTATAAGTCTGTTCTTGACATGTAGTCAGAGGGATCCTTTAAATGCAAAGGCCAGATCATAACCCTGTACATATTTCTCTTCACTGTATATAACCCTCAAGTGGCTTCACATATCACTCATGGAGAGAGCCCAGCCATCACAGAAGCCTATGTGGTTTTCCTCTGTCTGACCTCCTGTTGTCTCTTTGTCCTCCCAATGGCATTGTTCTCTTCCTGGTTTCTGTCAGATCAGTGTTACCTAGTCCTCCCCAACCCCCGCTGCATTTGTCTTCACAGTACTTAACCACTTGTATCATTCACTTATTTATTGTTTGTCTTCCAGGACTAGAATATAAGGCCCACCACCATGTCCATGATTTTGTGTTTTGTTCATTGAACCCCAGACTTCTAGAAGGAAGCTCATTAAATATATTTTGGCTCTGTGAACACATACCAAGCCATGTTCTTCTATAGATTTACCCATGCTATGATTCTAGGTTTCAGTTGAATTTAACTAGTTGAATAAAGATGTATGTGGGACTCCGCTGTCAGCCTCACATGGCTTCAAGCCCTGGTATTGTCCTGGCTCACAGGGACCTGTGTAAATAAGGCAGGTCTAGACCAATACCATGCTAGGAAGTCAGGGGCTGCCCAAAGAGAGGTAAACCAGAGCACCAGCCAGTGTGTATTTCTTTAACGTTAAAAAAAAAATTCTGATTCATTTCTTCAATCCTGTAAACTTGAGATTCTTAAAATCTAGGGCTTTAGATATATTGTCTAGTCTGGTTCTTCATTCTCAAATAGTGCCACACACATGTATCTATTTTTGAATATTAAATAATTGTGCACTTACATTTAAAGGTGAAGTCTAATAGAGAAAACTTCTTCCATCCCCTTCCCTTTGAAGGTTTGCTAAGTTAGGAGCCTCAGACAAGTGATGTTATAAAACTTACTTGTGCCGCTAGAGCTGGATGCCTTTTATTTCCTTTTTTTACCAAATTGCTCTGGCTAGGACCTTCAGTACAATGTTGAATAGAAGTGGTGAGAGCAGACATCCTTGCCTTGTTCCTGATTTTAGGGGGAAGGCTTTCAAGTTTTGTTCTTTTACCATTCTATACTATGGTAGCTGTTGGTTTTTTACTCATGCCCTTTGTTGGGTCAAGGAAGTTCCCTTCTATTCCTAGCTTGTTGAGTGTGTTTATCAAGAAAAGGTATAAGATTTTGTGAAATGCTTTTTCTGCATCTATTGAGGTGATAATTTTTTTAAAAATTGTATTAATGTGGCGTATTACAGTGACTGCTTTCTATATGTTCAATCACCCTTGAGTGCCTGGGATAATCTCACCTGTTCATGACGTCTAATTCTTTTTTAATGTCACTGGATTTGTTTGCAAGTATTTTGTTGAAGATTTTTCCTATATTCCTAAGGAATATTGGTCTTTAGCTTTCTTTAATTATGACTCTGTCTGGATTTGGTAATGCTAGCCTCACAGAATTGTGTTGGGAAGTGTTCCCTCTTATCTGTTTTTTTTTTTTTTTTTTCCGTTTGTTTGTTTGTTTTGGAAGAGTTTGTGAGGGATTAATTGGTTTTAATTATTCTTTAAATGTTTCATAGAACATACCAGTGAACCCATTTGGTCCTAGGCTTTTTTTTTTTTTTTTTTTTTTTTTTGCAGGAAGTTTTTGATTTCTCATTTAATTTCTTTACTTGGTATAGGTCTATTCAGATTTTCTATTTCTTCTTCAGTAAGTTTCAGTAGCTTGTGTCTTTCTATTTTGTGTAGATTAGCTAATTCATTGGGATACAATTGTTCTAGCATTCCCTTATCCTTTTTGTTTTTATCCTTATCATTTTTTCTTAGAAAATCTAGCCAGAAATGTGTCAATTTTGCTAATCTTTTCAAAGAACTAACTCTGTTTGTTCTCTCTTCAATTTCATTTATTTCTGCTCTAATCTTTATTATTTCCTTTATTCTGTTTATTTGGGCTCAGTTTACTCTTATTTTTCTAGTTTCTTAAAGAACAAGATTAAGTTATTGATTTGAGGTTTTCTTCTTTTAAAAAATAATGCAGGCATTTACAGCTGTCAATTCCCCTCTTAAGCACTACATCCCATAATTTTTGGCATGTGTGCCTTCATTTTCATCCATCCAAAAGTATTTGCTAATTTCACTTGTGTTTTTTTTTTTTTTTTTCCGTTTGGTCCGTTGGGGTTATTTAAGAGTGTGTTATTTAGTTTTGACATATCTGTGAATTACTCAATTTCTTTCTGTTATGGATTTCTAATTTCATTCCAGTGTAGTTAGAGAACATCCTTTGATTATTTATATATTTAAAAATTTTTAAGACTTGTTTTATGTGCTAACATATGATTGAATAATGTTCCATGTGCACTTGAGAAGAGTGTATATTCTACCATTGTTGGGTGGAGTGTTCTTTACATGCCCGTTAGGTCTAATTGGTTTATAGTGTTGTTCAAGTCCTCTATTATTGATTTGGACAGTTGTTCTATCCACTATTAAAAGTGGCCATTGAAGTCTTCAGCTATTATTGTTCAGATGTCAGTTTCTCCTTTCAGTTTTATCAGTTTTTGCTTCATGTATATTGGGGCTCTATTATTGGGTGCATATGTGTTTATGTTACCTTAATTTATGCTTTTTCTAATGCTCCTCTTTTTTATGTAACTTTAAGTTTCTGACTTGTATAATTCTTCCTTCTTTCTGAAGAATTTAACCTTTTTTTTTTTTAAAAGCAGGCTTGCTGGTGACTTATCCTCAGTTTTTGTTTGTGTAAGAAAGTATTATTTGCCTTTAACTTTTGAAGGATAATTTTTCTGGATACAGAATTCTAGGTTGGTAGGTTTTTTTCCCTTTCTACACTAAATGTTTCACCTCACTGTTTCCTAGCTTGCATGGTTTCTAAAGGTACGTATGTATATATGAGTCTTTCTTTTTTCTTTCTTTTTTTTCTTTCTTTCTTTCTTTCTTTCTTTCTTTCTTTCTTTCTTTGTTTCTTTTCTTCTTTCTTCATGTTTCATAATTTTTTATTGAAAACTAGACATTTTAGGGGCGCCTGGGTGGCGCAGTCGGTTAGGCGTCCGACTTCAGCCAGGTCACAATCTCGCGGTTCGTGAGTTCGAGCCCCGCGTCAGGCTCTGGGCTGATGGCTCAGAGCCTGGAGCCTGTTTCCGATTCTGTGTCTCCCTCTCTCTCTGCCCCTCCCCCGTTCATGCTCTGTCTCTCTCTGTCCCAAAAATAAATAAACGTTGAAAAAAAAATTAAAAAAAAAAAAGAAAACTTGACATTTTAAATAATGTGGCAATTTTTGAAACATTCTTTCCACTTGTCAAATTTTTGTTTTTGTTTAGTGACTCCTCTCCTCCCCTCCCCTCCCCTCCCCTCCCCTCCCCTCTCCTCTCCTCTTGTAAGCTTCACACTCAGCACAGAGCCCAGTGCAGAGCTTGAACTCAAGCCAGGAGATCAAGACCTAGCTGAAATCAACAGCGACCCACTGAGCCACCCAGGAGCCCCTGTATAGTGACTTTTCTAAACTGACTTTGTAAAGTCTGTATTTTTTGTCACATATGACCATTGTAGTGTCTGATTGGTTAGTTTAGTGATCAGCTTATGATTGGACAGAGATTTCCTTAAATGCCTGCAAATAATAGTCTTCCAGTCTTTGCTGAGGGGCTCTTTGTGTGTATTTGAGTGTTCCTTTGATACTCTGATGGGCAGTTTAGAGACCTACCCTAGGCTTCATTTCCTGCTTGTGCAGAGCCCCAAGGTCAGCCCCAAAGTAAGAGTTTAGGGCCTGCTCCATTCTTTCCTGAGCAAGCACACAGCCCTGGGCTTGTTCACAGCTCTATATGTGTGAGTGGCTTTCTAGACTCCCAAGAATATGTGGGAGCTTCCCTATGGACATCTCATTCCCTAGATTTCCCTTTAAGGTTTTTTTGTTAGTCTATTATTTGCTCCATCTCTTATCTGATCCTTTAGGCAGCTAGAAGCCTAGACAACAGTTGCCTCTGATTTTTTTCAACAAATGCCTTTTGACAATTTCTTGTAATGGTGCTTGAAGGAGCACCAACCCCATTCTCCCCTTTCCAGCGATTGGCAGACTGCTGGATTTTCACTGAAATTGCAGGCTGTTGGTTTCAAGGCTACTGCCGATTTGGGGGCGGGGCGGACGGGAGCAGGGGAAGTTGAAGTGCCACAAAACCTGGTGTTCATACTGAGATTCTGCCATTGTTTATGAATAAGGGCTCCCTAGATTTCTGCAAACCTTTGGTTAATTTCCAGAGTTCTGAAAAAGTTGGTTCTGACGAGTTTTGCCAGTTTTCTTATTGTCTTCATGGAGGAGAGGATTTTCAGAGGTCCTTACTGAACCATTGTTGGTGGTCTTGCCGTCTGCTCTGCCTCTGGGATGGATATGCAGTGAGGCACTTGAGGCGAGCATAGGGAATCCAAACTTTCCATCCTTACTCCCACCAAAGGAATGAGCCAGTGGTAGTCAAGATGCGGATGGATCTTCCTACCCAAGAACTTCCTTATTTCCCCATTTTTGAAAACTATTGGATCCACTGAAAACAATGAGTCTAAAATCATGATCTTGTGTTCATTTTAAGAAGAGTTTTTGAAACATTGGCAAGAAGGTCACGACTAGCATTGTTAGAGTCTCCAGCTGTCCTTTTGGAAGAGGAATAGGGAGGAGGTTGGCCACATTTGTAATGTGTGCTCAAAAGTAACGTACTCTGCTTTCTTTTATGTCACAGGGATTTAATGTGCAAAATGGCGGTTATACGGGACTGGCATATTTCGTATCCTCCCACACACAAGTTCATGAATTTAAGACCTCACTCTTCACCATGTAGAGTGTATTCAAGGAATGGTTTCCAACATGTGTTTAGACCTTCTTCAAGTGAGTATTCGTGAAGAAATAATGCTAACGGTAGATATTACTTAAGTGTGTTTAGTATGTACCAGACTCTGTACAAAAGCTTCACATATCATTTAACCACACGTGACAGAGCTATGAAGTAGGCCTATATTCTTTATGGGGAAACGGAGACACAGCTCGATCAAACCACTTGCCCAGAAGTTATATAGTTTTAAAGTGGCAGGATCAAGATTTGAACTCAGACAGTGTGATTCCAAAATTACCGTGTTCCCTAGTATATCTCCTTACTTAGTTTTTCTTCATTAGGGACTCTTTATTTTAGTAGTTTTAGGGTTACAGAGAAATGTAGCTGAAGTCCAGAGAGTTCCACACACCCCTTTACTCCTCATCCCCATTCCCTTCTATTGACATCTTGCATTAGTGAGGTGCATTTGCTACGATTGATGTGCTGTTATTGATATGTTGTTAGTGACCAAAGTCTGCAGTTTACAGTCGAGTTGTTCTTTGTGTTGTGCATCCTCTGGGTTTTAATAAACATATAATGGCACGTGTCCAGGATGACGATATCACATGGAATCATTTCACCGCGCCACAAAATCCCCTGTGGTCCACGCATTCATCCCTCCCTGCCCCTAATCAGGGCAACCACTGGTCTTCTTACTGTCTCCATAGTTTTGCCTTCTCAGAATGTCATCAAGTTGGGATCATATCGTATAGAGCCTTTTGAGACGGGCTTCTTTCCCTTAGCAGTACGCACTTAAGCTCCTTCCTGTCTTTTGATGAGGCAGTAGCCCAGTTTTTAACCTCTGAAAAATATGCTCTTACATGGATGTACCACGGTTAGCTTATCTGTTCACTACTGAAAGACATCTTGGCACTCATGAATAAAGCTGCTGTAAACGTTTCCATGCAGGTTTTTGTGTGGATGTAAGTTTTAAACTCGTTTGCATCTCTCAGTGTTAAAGCAGTAAAATTCAACGTAATCATTTCCCCAAAGTAGATATCTTTTCATCTCTCCCCCCTCTCCCTCCCCTTTCTTCTTTCCTGAACATTTTCTAAGCCCTGACATGTGACAAGAACTGTCATAGGTACTGAGGATAAAGAGGTGGGCCCAGCAGGGGTCCCGCCCTGATGGCACTCACAGTCCAGAGGGGGAGGGGGGTAAAGAATTTCAGTGGCTTGAGGCAAACACTACCAGAACGGAAGTGCGTGTGCGAAAAGCATAGCGAGCACACAACCCGAGGTGCCAGGAGGCCCCAGAGGGGACAAAGGCACGGATGCACTGAATTCTGCCTTGTGGGGGGGAAAGGCATTCCTGTCAAGTCGGACTGGACACTGTGCTTCCTCCCAGTGGATCGCAGGGTCACAGGCGTCTACCCGGGAGTCTGGAAATACAGATCTCTAGGTGGCCGAATGTCTGCCAAAATTTGAGCATTTCTGTTTCCAAGGGAAAAGGGGAGAATAGATGGGGGTCGGCCAGCAGCTGCCAACACCGTTCAGCAGCCCCACTTGTCCGGTGCCCTCTGGATACGTCTTAGCTGACCTTTCTGATCCTGCAGAGCAGCGTGGATCGAGGGGTGTTCCCGCCGGGCCTCTTGCGCTCTGCCACATTGGCCTTTGGAAGTGTGTGCCTGGACATCCCCGCAAGGAACACTTGAAAGTGTGGACCTCGAAGTATCCTAACCCAGAACTTCGCCTCTTACGTCGCCTCATGCACAAGCAGGATTCTGTTGTGTCCACTTGCCTTTCCTGAATGGGGAGGTGAACTTTGATTGTCCAGTTTGCCAGCTTTCTGTCCCTCTTTTGTGAGCCGCCTGTTGATATCATTTGCCCGTTTCCCTGCTGTGGGCTGGTCTTCGGGTGACTCGTGGGCGCTCTCTTTGTATGGAAGGTACTGGTCCTTCACCTGCCTCACGTGCCGTCAGTGCCTGCTTTTCCCTTTGGCCACTTGCCTTCCGTTTTTACTGGTGGTAATTCTCAGTACTGAATTCCTTTTTCTTGTTTAAAGTAAAAGTCTCCTAGCATCTTTTGCCTGCCCGAAGGTGGGGACCACGAAGTGTTTGGCTGCCCTCTGTCTCCTGCGTGGTGGTGCACATGGAGGTGATGTACTTGCATAATTCATATTAAATGAGCGCTGTTCATGGGGAAAACCACAGGCCTGGGACCCCTGTTTCCTTTTAAAACAGTTTTTTGCTTTATGTTCAAATCTGAAGGATTGCTCTGGACCTGACTTTATATTCATGAGGCTTTTCTTCTATCGTGTGCAGTCTGCGGTTAAGCAGATCAAATGAGTTTTTTCTTTTTACTTCTGATCTTATACTTTTAATTTCCAGCTTTGCGGTGTGCTTTCAAGAACAGTTTTCCTTTTCCCCGCTGAAATCCCCTGTATATTCAGCGTGTTGTTGGGTTTGCCTGTCATCTCTCGAACGTGTTCACCGTTCCTGCTTTACACACCTGATCATTTCTCCATCTGTTCTCTCTGTGGCTCTTCTTGGTTTCGCTCTTGGTTAGGTCACCTTTTCTCATTTCACTTGTCTCGCAGTTTTAAAAAGATTTAACGGCACACATTTGTGTGGAGCGTGGAGGAAGCAGAAGACGCTGTTGAACGCCTCTTCTCTCAGGCTTCAAGTGAGATGGGCTGTCTCTGTTTCATCTCCAAACTGGGCTCTCGTCTGGATTCGGTTGCAGCTGCCCCTGGTTTTCAAATGCTTTGATCTGGACATCCGAGCGCTGCCCAGTCCGGCTGCCGGGTTGGCCCGCTGCTTTACGGCGCCCCCTGCCAGTTTCGGAGGGTCTCTGGGGTGGGGGTTCTCTGTCCTCCAGCCCAGCTCCTAGTTTTCTGCTCCTGAGGAGGCCTGTCTCTGCCCTGCCTGCCTGCCTCCACTCTGTAGGTGGGCCCCTGAGGTGGGCTCAGCCTTAGGGACTCGCCTCTGCTCTCGTGTCCTCAGCCTCTGTCCTCAGCCTCTGGTGAGCAGGTGCCTTACGCTCAGGGAAGAGCCTGCCCACCTGGGCCCTGTCACAGCCCTGTACCTCGTCCCCAGCAGTGGGGTGCCACTTCCACCCCCGCGGGAAGGCGCAGGAGGCCGGGCGCGGACTTGCCCTGTGGCTGAGGCCCCGCGGCCTCAGCCCATTACACCTGTCCCCGGGCGGCTGCTGAATGGTTGGTTCTTTTTCCCTCACCCCGGTCGAGAACGAATGTGCTCTGCTTCCCCTGCTCCTGCAAGGGTGAAAGGGTCCCGGGTCCGTCCCCTCTGAGGAGTGGCTTGCCCTTTCCGGAATTTAGGTTGTTGGCGTCCCTCAGTTCTCTGATGGGCTTAAAACTGAGCATCCCACTTGTTCTCATCGTTAGGGTGAGAATGACAGTCTCTTGTGACTGTTGTATATTCTAAACGGATGCAGAAAAGGTTGTCAACTTGCCCTTCGGAAAGATGATCTCAATTTCTATTCCCACCAGCCGATTATGTGAGTGTCGTTACTGCTTTCCTTTCAAACCTTGGGAGGCGCGTTAGGCACGTGAAAGAGTTTTCCTTTTACTGTCCACTAGTTTCAAACCAATATTTCTGATGACTTTTAAATTAGAATTGTTGATTGCAAAGATGGTGCTTCTTGGGAAGCAACTAAAACTAGACGCGAAAAGTCCAAAAAAAGGTTTCAAGGTGGAAACATAAGTTGACAAGAGAGGCTCCTCCATGACCCTGGGGCCGGAGGAGGAGTTCGGGGCTGGGTGGGCAGAGGGCGAAACCGGGTTCACCAGCCCACGTGGAGCCATGCAGCCCCTCCCTGTGGATCGGCTGCTTCTGAGATTCGGGGGACAGAAATGGAGTGGCGGGGGGGGGGGGGCGGCGGGGCCCCTGGAAATCTGGGACGTTTAGGTCTCTTCACGCTGGGGGCTCCTACCCGGTCCTCTTCCCCGCATCTGCTCCCTCCCAGGTGAGCCTCTGACTCCACGTCCCCGCATCTCTACGCATCACGCATAACCAGAGCGATAGCCCCGTTCTGACTTCCCTCCTGAGCTCCAGATCGAATCTCCAGGTGCTTCTCTGACCTTTCTGCCTGGGTTCATCGGATGGGCATCTCAACCGTGAGCCGGCCAAGCAGAGCTCTTCGTTCCTGGCGTTCTCCATCTCGGTGAATAGCACCATCATTTACGTGGTTCTTCGAGCCCAGCCCCCAGTTATCCTTGGTTTCTTCAGGCTCTGCCCCGCTGAGCCGATCAATCAGCAAAACTCCGTCCACTCTGTCTCTTGACTATACCTCCCATCTGTCTACTTGCCCCCCCTGCCCCACATCCAGGGCCACCACCTGGTTCAAGCCACAGATACCTCTTCTCGGACCCTTGCAATCGCCTGCTCTCTGGTCTTCTTCCTCATTTCTTGCCCCTCTGTAATCTACTCTCTACACAGCAGCCGGAGTGATTTTTGAAGACAACGTAGGTTAGAGGGGATCACCGCCCTGCTTGAACTCTCCTGAGCTTTCCTGTTGCATTTGGAGACAACCCCAGGTTCTTGTGCAGACACTGAAGCACCACCCACCCTGATCTCAGCAATTTCTGCCCTCCGTCTCACGCGACACACGCATGCTGTGTCCCCTCTAGCTTCTCGTCCGGCTGGCTCATTTTATCGTTGTGGTTCAGCTCATCAAACACCTAGAGAGGACTTCCCTGACTACTGCACCTAAAACAGCTCCCCCCTGCCTCTTCGCCTTGTTCTTTCTCACCGTCTTTGTGGCACGTGCACTGCCTACCATTATTTTATCGCTTATTGATTACCTGTTCCCTGTCTTTACTCTTTCCTCCAGATTCTAAGCTTTACAAGAGCTGATCTCCTCCGTCTGGTTCACTGTAATACCTCAGTGCCTAGAGCATTGACTGAAATATGATGGGTGCTCAATACATATTTTTGAATGAATGAATTATACTTCCTTAAAAGTCAGTGTTTCTCAGGGCTCCCTTCTTCTCTTCATGGCGTGCTTCCCCCATGGCTTCTACATGGCCAGTTCCCCTACTTCTGATCTCTAAATGTTTGTGTTCAGCTTTCAAGTGGACATTCCCACTCAGAGATCCCAAAATGAGTTCATTAGTTTTCCCATAAACTTTTTTGTCATCCATTCCAGTATGTATTGCTATACACAAACTCCTGTAAATGTAGAAGCTTGGAATAGCAATTATCATTTATTTTGCTCACAGATCTGCCATTGGAGCAATAGGGACTTTACCTGGTCTATTTCAACTTCTCATTCATTCACTCCTACTTTTCCCTCCGTGCCCATCATCTCAGTGTAGACCTCCATTAATACATGCCTGAGCATGCTGTTAGTTAACGACATGTCTCCATACTGTCACTGGGTCCTCCCCTTTCTGTCCCTCCTACATGTGATGTCAGAATTCAGTTTAAGAATGAAAATTGGGTGATGTCATTCTCTCGATGGAAGTCCCAGCTTGGTGTCCCATGACCAGAGCATGAAGCTGGATGGGAGCCCCTGGGATTTGGCTCCTGCTGACTTTCATAGTCTCGTCTCCGGGCTGATGCCTCCTATGCTTGTCCCTCCGTTTGCCTCAACTGGCTGTCCTCCACAGTACCCCCTGCTTCTAGCCTCTCTCACTCTTGGGAACACCAAGTTCCAGTTGAAGTTGTCACCTCTTTCTTGTAAGCAGCTTTTCCTGAGACCTTCAGCCTGTCACCCCAAACCAGCCACCCTCTTTTCTAGGTCTCCAGTGGGTCCTGGTTATGTGTGCCCCTCCCCAAGGAGGCAGTGGGCATGGTGAGCGAAAGGCATCCCAGCACCTGGCATAGGCTTCCTGGGTGCTCGGCGAGCATCAGGGAAGGTGAACATCGGTGAAAGCTCATGCCAGAGAGGCATGATACCTGGATAAGAAATTCTCATTTGAAGGGAAATAACTAGAATCATCCTTCCCTGGCTCCTGCTTGTGAATGAGTTTATAGAAGAAGAAATGACATTAAAGACATTTAACACACATCCAGAATTTACTGTGTAAAGCAAAGCTACTGAGTAAACTGTAGTCACCAAGCCTTTGCAATCTCATAAGTCAATAGAACAGATTTACCAAACTACCTTTCGTTTTAGGCTCCTCTTTCTTGAGTAGGTTGTAAAATATCAAAAGGGAACAATCACGTGCTCATGCTTATGAAACTGACTGACAACCGTGAGTTGATTTGTACTTACTGTATTTACTTGTTCCCACGGCCGTTTCCATCTTAGACAGAGAGGATGGAGGCTGGGGTGTGTCAGCTCTCCTCTGGTGACACGGGGACCCCGGGATCTACAGCGCCACAGGCCCCCATGTGGCTGCTTTTCCTCCCAGGAAGTGCAGCCCCCCCCCGCCCCCCCGGGAACTTATTTAGCACCTTCTGACATTCTTTCATTACCTTCCAGGGGACCAGCCATTCACATCCCTTCCTTGTCTTGGAAAGGGAAATGATCTAGATTTGAGAGTTACACGTTTTCCCCTCAAAAAGTGGCAAGGGGGTGAAAAGTGAATATGATATTTTGAAGATTTATTTGAAATGATACTGTTCTGATTGAATTTTCTTCTGAAGACCATGTTCTTTGCTTATAATGATACATGTCCTGTACAGGGAAGATTATCTTTGCTTTGCTTTTTCTCTTTCAGAATTTTCTCTTTATCCTTGTATTTTGCCAGTTTCACTATGATATGTCGTGCAGAAGATCGATTCAAGTTCCGTCTGAAGGGAGTTCTCTGTGCCTCTTGGATTTCAATGCCTTTTTCCTTCCCCAGTTCAGGGAAGTTCTCAGCTATAATTTCTTCAAGTACCCCTTCAGCACCTTTCCCTCTCTCTTCCTCCTCTGGGATACCAATTATGCGTATATTATTTCTTTTTAGTGTATCACTTAGTTCTCTAATTTTCCCCTCATACTCCTGGATTTTTTATCTCTCTTTTTCTCAGCTTCCTCTTTTTCCATAACTTTATCTTCTAGTTCACCTATTCTCTCCTCTGCCTCTTCAATCTGAGCCGTCGTGGTTTCCATTTTGTTTTGCATTTCGTTTAAAGCGCTTTTCAGCTCCTCGTGACTGTTCCTTAGTCCCTTGATCTCTGTAGCAAGCAAGAGATTCTCTGCTGTCCTCTATACTGTTTTCAAGCCCAGCGATTAATTTTATGACTATTATTCTAAATTCACTTTCTGTTATATTATTTAAGTCCTTTTTGATCAGTTCATTAGCTGTTGTTATTTCCTGGAGATTCTTCTGAGGGGAATTCTTCCGCTTGGTCATTTTGGACAGTCCCTGGCGTGGTGAGGACCTGCAGGGCACTTCCCCTGTGCTGTGGTGTATAACTGGAGTTGGTGGGCGGAGCCGCAGTCTGACCTGATGTCTGCCCCCAGCCCACCGCTGGGGCCACAGTCAGACTGGTGTGTGCCTTCTCTTCCCCTCTCCTAGGGGCGGGATTCACTGTGGGGTGGCGTGGCCTGTCTGGGCTACTTGCACACTGCCAGGCTTGTGATGCTGGGGATCTGGCGTCTTAGCTGGGGTGGTAGGCAAGGTGCACGGGGGCAGGAGGGGCAGGCTTAGCTCGCTTCTCCTTAGGGGATCCACTTCAGGAGGGGCCCTGTGGCAGCGGGAGGGAGTCAGATCCGCTGCCGGAGGTTTGGCTCCGCAGAAGCACAGAGTTGGGTGTTTGCGCGGAGCGAGCAAGTTCCCTGGCAGGAACTGGTTCTCTTTGGGATTTTGGCTGGGGGATGGGCGGGGGAGATGGCGCTGGCGAGCGCCTTTGTTCCCCACCAAACTGAGCTCTGTCGTCCGGGGGCTCAGCAGCTCTCCTTCCCTTTGTCCTCCAGCCTTCCCGCTTTCCGAGCAGAGCTGTTAACTTATGACCTCCCAGACGCTAAGTCGCGCTTGCTGTCGGAACACACTCCGTCCGGCCCCTCTGCTTTTGCCAGCCAGACTCGGGGGGGCTCTGCTTGGCCGGCGGGCCGCCCCTCCGCCCCGGCTCCCTCCCGCCAGTCCGTGGAGCGCGCACCGCCTCGCTGCCCTTCCTACCCTCTTCCGTGGGCCTCTCGTCTGCGCTTGGCTCCGGCGACTCCGTTCTGCTAATCCTCTGGTGGTTTTCTGGGTTATTTAGGCAGGTGTAGGTGGAATCTAAGTGATCAGCAGGACGCGCGGTGGGCCCAGCGTCCTCCTACGCCGCCATCTTCCCAGTCAGTCTGCTTTTTCTCTTTAACGTGATTACTGTTATTTTATATTGACCAGATTTCAGAGGTAAAAAATGGCCGTAGATTCGTTGTTGCAAGTCAAGCAATGCTTAGATGCGTAAAGTGAGATACAGTAGAAGAAAGAGTGTTTTAGAAGTTTGTTGGATCCTAGTCCGCAGTGAAGTGGTTTTGGAGATCTTTGCTTTAAGCACGTCTAATAAACAACTGTATCTCTTTGACAGCCACTGCTATGGCAAATCCGATATTGTCCTTCTTAGATGTCAAACGGATTTTATTTCAAAAAATTACCGATAAAGGAGACGAGTTGAGAAAGGCCTTTCAGCTGCTCGATACCAATCACAACATGACAGTGTCGAAGAGTGAGCTGAAAAGAATTATCACAACCTTCCTGATGCCTCTCACAAGAGAACAGTTTCAAGATGTCCTGGCTCAGGTACTGTATGCACAAGCGACTTAGAATAACCCAGTTCTGGGGGCGCCTGGGTGGCGCAGTCGGTTAAGCGTCCGACTTCAGCCAGGTCACGATCTCGCGGTCCGTGAGTTCAAGCCCCGCGTCAGGCTCTGGGCTGATGGCTCAGAGCCTGGAGCCTGTTTCCGATTCTGTGTCTCCCTCTCTCTCTGCCCCTCCCCCGTTCACGCTCTGTCTCTCTCTGTCCCAAAAATAAATAAACGTTGAAAAAAAAAATTTAAAAAAAAAAAATTTTTTTTAAAAAATAAAAAAGAATAACCCAGTTCTGGAAAAGATGGGGTTGGTTACTGCAGCGGGCATTGTGTTCTGGTTTTTCCCCCCACGGTTCCAAGTGAGTAGTTCAAGTTTTGTTTATTTTTCACAATTCAGTTTAAATCTGGCAGATGTGGGGTGATCAACATGGACGTGAGTCATGTTTTGTGTGGACCACTGGTACAGCTGTTTCCTTTAGTTTTTTTTTTTTTTTTTTTTTTTTTAAAGCTTCCACATAAAGAGTATTTGGTCAACTCATATTTTGGAAGTTAGTATTTTGGCATTTGTTCTTGCACTGAATGGTTATTGAGCACCTACTGTATGCTGAACCCAATGCAGAGCAACAGATGCAGGCCTGCCCTTGAGGGGGTCCCCGTCCCATGAGACGTATTTGCAAGTGTTGCTAAGCGTGGGCATTACAGGCAGGAGAGTGACCTAAAAATGGGGTGGTTGTCCAAGAAGGCTTTGGGGAGGAAGTGGTGTTTTTGGTCACGTTGTGATGGAGGGGTGGATATTAGCCAGATGAAAAAATGGAAGGGCATTCTAGGCAGAGAGAATAATAGCCCAGGTGAAATCATGCATGTCAGAATCAGCATGTCGTGTCTATTCAGGGAACTGGGTAGTGCTGTTTGCATCAGAAGCAAAGGGATATGTGTCAAGTTGTGGACAGGGAGGCCAGTCCTGAAAAGTACCATGCAAAGGAGTTCGGCTCCTGTCCTGGAAGCCGTAGGGGGCCAAGGGTTTGCAGCAGGGAAGATGCAGTTACTTGGGGAGGGATATGGAGGACAGGCCCTTGGGCCTTCTGGTGGGGTACCACACCAGGGGGCTGTAAATAGTCAACATTTGGTGGGTGAGCCCTCAGGGCCTTTAAAAAAGGAATGCACAATGCAAGAGTAATTAAACACTCTCAAAATAAATCCATAGGGAGCGATGTCATAATATAAAGTAGAAAAGTTGGTTGGGAATATCAGTAGTGTGCCTTCCAACCCAATAACCCAATTATTAATTTGTACACACACACACAGGCACATGCACACACACACACACACACACACACACACACACACACACAAATATACATATTTTTACTCATTCATTACTTCTTCATCAGAGTCTGGCATTTTATAGTATTTAAAAGCCTATTTCCTTCTAGAATTTGGTGACTACCTCCACCCAACTCAGTTTGCTTTCTTTTACCACAGGGGAATTATGTGTTAGGAAAACAAACAGCCCAGAGAATTTTGGGTGTTCCTGAATTCTAGTCTTAATCTCAGGGACTGGCTCTTCTTCCTTTGGCTGATTTAAAATGAAATTGTAGACCTATTTGTTGTTTCTTCTTGAGCATACCATGGTACTGTTTCAAGGATTTCTCTTCCTTTAATTTTGTTTTTGTTTGTGGGGTTTGTAGCCATTCTTTTCAAATATATATATTTTTCCTTTATCTTCTCTGAGACATTTTGGTATTGTCCCCAGACCCTTGAGGCTCTGTTCATTTTTAAATCTTTTTTTCCCCATTTTTCAGATGAGATAAGATCTGTTGATCTGTCTTCAAGTTCAGTGGCTCTTTCTTTACATCTCTGTTCTGCTAGTAAGCTCATCCAGTGAATATTGAATATTAGACATAGTGTTTTTTCAGTTCTAGAATTTCCATTTGGTTCTTTTTTATAATTTCTATTCATATGCTTACATTTTTTTCTTCAATTATGGGCGTATTTCTTTTAACTCATTAAGCAAGGTTAAAATAGCTGTTTTAAAGTCCTTGAGTGAGGGGCACCTCGGTGGCTCAGTTGGTTGCGCATCCAACTCTTGATTTCGGCTCAGCTCATGATCCCAGAGTTGTGGGATCAAGCCCCACGTTGGGCTCCATGCTGAGCACACAGCCTGCTCGAGATTCTCTTTCTCTCTCTCCCTCTGCCCTTTTCCTCCACTTGTGCTCTCTCTCTCTCTAAAATAAAAATTAATAAAGTCCTTGAATGATAATTCTAGTATCTGGATTGTCTCAGGGTTGGCCTGCATTGGTTTTTTTCCCTTAACGAGGGTCACATTTTTCTAGTTCTTTGTACTTGGGTGTACAGTTAAACTGTGGTTTGTGAGCATAATTCGTTCTGGAAACATACTTGCAATCCAAAGCACTGGTATATCAAAGCAAATTTCCCCATAAGGAATAATGGAAACTCAGATGATTTGTTCCACAACCCAAAAATATTCACATAAAAATGATTACAATACTGTAATACAATACAAAATAATAAAGAAAAAATAAAGCAAAATAAACAAATTACCCTGCACTTACCTTTGAAAACCTTCTTGGCTGGTATGAGGAGACGAGAGAGGAGGGTTATTGTGTAGGACGACTTTCACTATCACTAACGGAATCACTAATATCTATTGGCTCAATGGAATCTTTTTCATTTCATGCAACTTTAACAAGGAATATATCCAATAACACTTGCTTTTGCCTTCTTTTGAGGATTTCACAGAAATGTGACATTGTGTTGTCATTCAACAGATTCATCACTCGCACTGCTATAACCTTATTTGGGTGATGCTTTTGTACAAAATTTTGCGCTGTTTCCCCCATTTTACACGTATCCATAGTCTCATTTGAAGTGAGGATTCCTCTGCCTTTTTCTCCTCCTCTTCTGTGACAAGATGTAGACGTAGACTTCTTATAATATCTTGCAATTTCGGCCACTCATGTACTTTGTTCAAACTTCTTGATTTCCGTCTTAACTTCCATAGTAATCATCTTCTTCTTCTTAACACCCTTCTTTTCAATCATTTTCTGTGTGGCGGCCCTTGTATATGCTCACACGGATGTTGACTATAGTAGAGCATTAATAAACTCTTATCATATACTGTATATAACATAACTGGCAATTAGGCAGCAGAGGAAAGGGTCTCTATCTGCAGGCAGCCTGACCTAGAAGGAAGCAAAGCATTCCTAAGCTTGCTCTTGTCTGGAAAAGCCAAGGACTGTCTGTAGGTGCCTCGAAGTGACCAAAAATACAGTGGTGCCAGTTGTGGGCACCTTCCAACGTTCTGAAAAATCAGTGATTTCTGCCAAACACCGGGGCCTGCAACTGAGCATCTGAGCATGGGAGACAATCACCCACAATCCCACAGAGAGAGAGAGAGAGAGAGAGAGAGAGAGAGAGAGAGAAACCATTGGCTCAGTTGTGATCATGTGACTTTCGATGTCACGTACTACTCATATTGCAAGACATCACTCATTTATCAAGTTAAAATTTTATTAGAAATGTTTGCTCATCTTGCGGAACACTCACAGAACAAATTACTCACAATTCAAGGTTTTACTGTATTTGGATTACATCCCAGACCCATGTTATCCAATAGAAATGCAGCGTGAGAGGTGCCTGGCTGGCTCAGTCGGTGGAGGATGCAGCTCTTGATCTCGGGATTGTGTTCACGCTCCACACTGGGTGTAGAGATTACTTCAAACTAAAATTAAAAAAAATTTTTTTTAATACATAGTGTATATATATGTATATATATGTGTAGTGACTCACGTGTGTAACTTAAAATGTTTTAATGGCCACCTGAAAAGAAATAGGTGAAATTAATTTGAATATTTTAATTTAATGAACGTGTCCAAAATGTATCATTTCAACATGTTATCACTATTAAAAATCGATAATCAGTAGTTATTTTGCATTCTTTTCTGTGTACGAAGCCTTCAAAACCTGCTATACACTATACTTACAGCCGACTTCAGTCTACACACTAAGTTTCCATTGGAAATACTTGATCTATATTTAGATTTCATAAAATTTATAATTAAAATACAAGTTTCATATACTTAGTCGTTGCAAACGTACTTCAAAGTTTTCCAGTCATGAGCAGGGGAGAGGCAGAGAGAGAGAGAGAGAGAGAGAGAGGGAGACACAGAATCCGAAGCAGGTTCTGGGCTCCAGGCTCCAAGCTGTCAGCACAGAGCCCGACGCGGGGCTCGAACCCACGGACCGCGAGATCGTGACCTGAGCCGGAGTCGGACGCTTAACCGTGAGCCACCCGGGTGCTCCTCATTGAATTAATTTTAAAATTTAAATTAATGAACATGAATAAAAAGCTTCAGTTCATCAGCTGCCCTAGCCTCGGCTCAAGTGCTCGACAGCCACATGTGACTGTGGCTGCACATCAGACAGTATAGGGCTGAACACTATAAATACTGTGCTGTGGAGACTGGATTCTGTTACATTTCTCTGAAGACTGTCGATGCTCCTGCTCTGGAAGCAGTTAACCTGCAAACTCTTGTCTCCCAGGCAGTGATCATTTGCATGCATTTGCATTCATTTGCAAATGCTTTGCATTTGCATGCATTTGCATGAGTTTGGCCCTTTTGTTTCTCGGTGGGTCTCTGAGTCCGGCTTGCACACGCCTGGTTCGGGCATCCGTTGGAAACTTGGACAGAACTTAGAACAGCAAGCGGGTCTCCTCCTCTCTCCTGTTTGAGACTTCCCTCACATTTTTAGTGGCCGTGGTTGCTTCAGGTTCTGCACACTGGTTCTTCAGGCCAGAGGGACTGGGTTTTCTTTTGGGGTTTCAGCTGCTGTGCTGGGGAGTGACTGTGGCTTACTCTTAGGCTCAAAGCCTTTATGAATGGGAAACTCCCTCTGTACTTGTCCCTTTTCCTGAGTTTTGAATTTCTCCAAAGTCTTCCTGCTTTCGTATTTGCCAGTTTACAGTTGTTTTGTGTGGGAGATTGATCTGTTACGAGCTGTATGTACCACAACTGCTGCTTTATCATTTTTTAAAAGCAGTCACAAATTTACAGAGAAAGTGGAAGTTTAGTGGGAAGAGCAGTGTTTTTTTCTTTGCCTGAACCATTTGGGAGTAAGCAGCCCCATCACCCCAAATATTTCAGTGTGTGTGTCCTTCAAAACAAGGTTAGCCTGGGGCGCCTGGGTGGCTCAGTCCCTTAAGCATCCGACTTCAGCTCAGGTCATGATCTCACGGCTCATCGGTTAGAGCCCTGAGTCAGGCTCTGTGCTGACACCCAGAGCCTGGAGCCTGCTTCAGATTCTGCGTCTCCTCTCTCTTCCCCTCTCCCATTCGCTCTCTGTCTCTCTCTTTCTCAAAAAAAAAAAAAAAAAAAAAAATCAAAACAAGGGTAGCGTTCTACATAACTGCAATCTGACCACCGAAACATGGATATTAACATGAGCTCATGACTACTGTCTCAGCCCCAGGACCCAGCTGGGTTTTGCCAGTCATTCCATGCAGGGCTTGTATGATCCAGGTCAGAATCACGAATTGCATTTGGTTGTCGTATCTCCCCAGTGTCCTTCAGTCTAGAACAGTTCCTCAGTCTTTCCTTAGCTTTCCGGACCTTAACACTGAAGATTGCAGCGTGTAGCATGTCCCGGTGTGAGTTTATCTCATGTCTCCTTATGACTAGATCAAGGCTTGCATCTTTGGGCAGGAGTACTGCAGAAATGCTGCTGTGTTCTCACTGTGTTTTATTAGGTTACGCTGTGATCCTAGTTTGTCCTGTTACTGTTATGTTCACTTTGATCACTTGACTGTCTGTGGGATACTGGGATCTGTCAGGCTTTTTCATGGTAAGGTACTCTTTATCCACTTTGTAATTAATAAGCATTTTGTGGGGAAAATTTGAAACTATGTAAATATTCCATTCCTTACCGAACTTTCATTTATTCATTTACTGTTTTTATATTTGCAGGGACTCAAGATTTCCTCTTTTATCAAGTGGTTATGATCCATTACGTTCTTCATTTATTTTGATTTTTAAATTGCCTCTACTTTGACCAGTAGGAGCCCCTTCCTGCTGGTTTGTGTCCTTTTGGCATGCCCCTATCATTCTCAGAGCACTTCCTTCGTTTCCAATATAAACTATTCTAAACTCATCTGTACTTTCCTTGCCTCAGTCCTGGAATTATCCATTTCCCTAAATAGCTTTGGTCCTTTTGATGGAAACGAAATTCAGAATCCAGAATCTGGGCACTGGGGCTGCTCATTGCCACTGGGATGGCACTCCAGGCCTCTCAGTGGGCAGAGCTCTAAGGGTACATTTCCCCCCAATACACATGTATACGTGCATTTACATCTCCGTTCATTTCTGTACCAACCTCTCTCTATATTGAAAACCATGAGTCTACACCAGTACTGCCAATCTAATCCTACCTCTCAGGGTTCTTTCTAATTTTCTTGCTTTTTCATATTTGCAATTACCTTTTCACACAACGAGAAGCTTGGATTTTGTTATTCTTAGTATATTTCCTTATTTGATCAGTCTCCCTGGTGTGTGATCATCTCCCATCCCCAGAGCCTCGCCCTCGCGTGTGGATGCTCTCTTCACCCCACCTGGGTCACGTCCTGCTCTGGACTCCCATGGTCCCCCAGCATGGCAGACATTGTTTTTTCTCTGCCCCATCAGACTCTAGGACTGACTTATTATGGAGGGAACAGGAAAGCAGGGAAGAGAGAAGAAAGATGAAAAGCTTTTCTCCTTAAAAAAAAGTTTCCCCTTTATTCACTTTAACTAAAAATTTCACAAATAAGACGTACCAATGATTTCATGTGTCACTTTTGACTGTACCCACAGTTTTAAAAATCTGTTTATTCTGAGAGATAGAAAAAAAAGTGCAAGCAGGGAAGGGCAGAGAGGGAGGGAGAGAGAGAACCCCAAGCCGACTCCACGCTGTCAGCGCAGAGCCTGATGTGGGGCCCGATCGCAGGAACCATGAGATCATGACCTGAGTGGAAACCAAGAGTCAGATGCTTAGTTGACTGAGCCACCCAGTCACTCATGTATCGATATTTTTATTAAAAACTTTACTAAGTTATAATTTATATTATAATAAAATTCACCATTTAAAAATTTACAAGGTACTGGTTTTCTGTATATTCAGGGTTATACAACTATCACTGCTGTCTAGTTCTAGAAATTTTCATCACCCCCAAAAGAAACCCCGTGCTCATTAGTAGTCACTCCCCATTTCCCCTCCCCTAGTCCCTGATAACCATTAATATATTTTGTGTCACAGTAGATCTGCTTCTTCTGGACATTTACTATAAATGGAGTAATATAATACATGATCTTTTGTGTCTGGCTTCTTTCATTTACCATCACGTGTTCAAAGTTCATCCGTGTTGTAGCAGGAATCAGTACTGCCTTCCTTCTTATGGCTGACTCGTGATCCATCATATGCATAGACCACCTTTTGTTTATCGTTGGCCGATGGACCTTCAGGTTGCTTCCACTTTTTGGCCTTTGTGAACAACGTTGCTATGAAAATTCACGTACAGGGGTACCTGGGTGGCTCAGCCGATTGAAGGCCCGTCTATTGATTTTGGCTCAGGTCGCGATCTCACAGTTTGTGAGTTCGAGCCCCACATTGGGCTCCGCGCTGACAGTGTGGAGCCTGCTTGGGATTCTCTCTCTCTGTCTGCCCCTCCTCCACATGTGCCCTCTCTCTCTCTCCAAATAAATAAATGAACTTAAAAAAATTCACATACAAGTTTTTGTGTGGACATGTGTTTTAACTTCTCTAAGGTACGTGCCTAGGAGTAGAATTGCCGTGTCACGTGGTAATGTTCTCTCTCGGTTTTTAAGTTTTTATTTAAACCCCAGGCAGTTAACACACAGTGTAGTATCAGTTCAAGTGTGCAATATATAGTGATTCAACACTTCCATACAGCACTCGCTGTTTATCATGACACGTGTACTCCTTAATCGCCATTACCTGTTTCGCACACACCCTCCCTCGCTCTGGCGACCATCAGTTTATTCTCTACAGCGAAGAGTCTGTTTCATGGTTTGCCTCCCTCTGGTTTTTTCCCCCTTGCTCATTTGTTTTGTGTCTTAAATTCCACATACAAGTGAAATCATATGGTTATTTGTCCTTCTCTGACTGATTTCGCTTAGCATTATACTCTCAGCTCCATCCACATCATTGAAAAAGGCAAGATAGGGGCGCCTGGGTGGCGCAGTCGGTTAAGCGTCCGACTTCAGCCAGGTCACGATCTCGCGGTCCGTGAGTTCGAGCCCCGCGTCAGGCTCTGGGCTGATGGCTCGGAGCCTGGAGCCTGCTTCCGATTCTGTGACTCCCTCTCTCTCTGCCCCTCCCCCCTTCATGCTCTGTCTCTCTCTGTCCCAAAAATGAATGAACGTTGAAAAAAAAAAAAAAAAAAAAAAAGAAAAAGGCAAGATTGCATTCTTTTTGATGGCTGAGCAATATTCGATCACACACACACACACACACACACACACACACACCCCACATCTTCTTTATCCACTCATCAGTTGGTGGACATTTGGGCTGTTTCCATAGTTTGGCTGCTGTTGATAGTGCTGCTGTAAACATCGGGGTGTGTGTATCCCTTCAAATCAGTATTTTTGTGTCCTTTGGGTAAATACCTAGTAGTGCAGTTGCTGAATCGTAGGGTAGCTCTATCTTTGACTTTTTGAGGAACCTCCATACCGTTTTCCAGAGCGGCCGCACCAGTGTGCATTCCCACCAACGGTGCGGGAGGGTTTCCCTTTCTCCGCATCCTCGCCAACACCTGTTATTCCCTGTGTTGTTGATTTCCGCCGTTCTGACGGGTGGGAGGTGGTAACTCGCTGTGGTTTGGATTTGCACCCCCAAGGGTGAGGGCAACTGGTACCGTTCTCTTGTTTTTTTTTTTTTTTTTTTTTTTTTTTTTTTTTTTTTCCAACGTTTTTATTTATTTATGGGACAGATAGAGACAGAGCATGAACGGGGGAGGGGCAGAGAGAGAGGGAGACACAGCATCGGAAACAGGCTCCAGGCTCTGAGCCATCAGCCCAGAGCCCGACGCGGGGCTCGAACTCACGGACCGCGAGATCGTGACTTGGCTGAAGTCGGACGCTTAACCGACTGCGCCACCCAGGCGCCCCCCGTTCTCTTGTTTTTAAGGAACATTTGTCCTTGCAAACCCGGTATGAGTTTCCTCATAAGCTTGATTTGACTGATACTTTATACCAAATGGAGAGTTAAGATATTTTTCCTGCTAATGTCTCCCTATATTCATGATCTAATGTTAATTTAAAATTTTGACAACCTTCCCAAGCTAATCAGCTATGCAGGAAGAGGAAAAGTACAGAAAATGTGAAATGTGTATCCGTTTTTAAAAGCTACATCTGTTTTTAAGAGAAGTCGCTGAGAGCTGCAGAGATTCAGAGACTTTAAAAACCAGGCCCTGGTAGTCTAGCTGAAACAATAAGCATGGCTTTTCTAGAACCTCGAGCTCCCGTGACCGTGTGTAAACCGAGGAGGCTGGAATGGGGTGCATTTTTAGGAGGCCAAGTTCACTGGGAATGAAGAGCAGGGTTTCTCTTTCCAGTCACTGGAGTTCACAGGGCGGGTGACTTTTCTAGATCTTTTACCAGCGAATCCCTTTTCCAACAGTGAACGTAAACCTAACTGGAAACATAGAAACCGGTAAAGTATTTCAGGGGAATTTCACTGTCAACATTAGGTAAGAGTTTTCCAGTTACAGTGAACTCACTTCAGCTTCAATTTTATTTTAAGAACCACGTCGAGAACGTTTGAATGTGGGACAGTTTCGGAGACCGATCAGGGCAAGAACGGTGTGGCATTGCTGGCAGGGCATCGCCCTGTACCTTAGTTTCCACTAACGGTAGAGTGAATCTTTCTACGAAGGTGGCCCCGGTCTCTGAACGTTAATAAAAATTTTATGAAAGGAGTTGAATTGGCAAAGAGATTCCAGAGAAGAAAACCACAGCTGTGGTCTGGTCCCGAAGGTCGTGCTGTGTTGGGGAAAGAGATGTCTTTGAAGACACTTGTCGACACGATGGATGTGGATGTAAACACTACCCTCCGCCACCCCAGTCTAAGAGTTTACTTTTAGTGATTCATCGTTGGGTGGTTACGATTCTTAAACATTTTTGCCAGAATCACAAATACTGAAAAAGTGAATTCTTAGCAAAGAGCCTCTCCTTCTAGACTAGATTCTTTGGTTTGTTTAATGGACTGAGCTTTGGAGGCTGGACATAATGCAAAAATGTATCTGCCACATTAGAATTTTCATTAGACCATAAGTAACAATGTGAAATGTGACAAAAGCTTCAATAGGTTAATGGACTTCCTCCCTCCCTCCCTCCCTCCCTCCTTTCTTTCTTTCTTTCTTTCTTTCTTTCTTTCTTTCTGTCTCTTTTTCCTTCCTTCCTTCCTTCCTTCCTTCCTTCCTTCCTTCCTTCCTTCCTTCCTTCCTTCCTTCCTTCCTTCTTGGCAGGGTGGTTAGCGCAGTGACAGGAACTTGGGCTCTGGAGTCACAGAGAGTTCTGGCACTTAATGGTAGTGCCGTGCAGGGAGGTCACATCCCTGTTCTGTGAAATGTGGAAAACGCCCACACCCGCAGAAGCTGGTTTTGGGACTAGAGGAGTTAACTCCTGTAAAACACCAAGGGTGCTGCTTGTGCCCGTCTGTTGGGTATGAGCTCTGCAGTTGTACGTTTCCCCCCTTGTCGTGAAGCCTTACTCCCCAAACCATGAGGCCTCCTGTCTTGGAGCAGCACACACACCCTGTTCTCGCCCTTCTTCTGTGGGGTTCGGCAAACTCTGAGGTGTCTACCCCAAAATGACATCTCCTAATCAATACCCTATCCGAAATAGAAATCACGGATGTGCTTTTCAGGAAACGTCTTCACGAAGGCCCACACCGTGAGCCACTCTCCCTCCGGTCCCATTTTCCAGTCACACATGTTTTCAATAGAAAAGAGAAATTTGTCCTTTGGGGAAGACTGAGGTAGCCGTGTAGGCTTTGAGGCTGGAATTTGAAGGGCTAAGTGAACATCAAATTTGACTGTATAGACGTGGGAGCCGCTCAGCTGTATGGGAAATTGTACTTTGCGTGTTTGTATGAGGCTTCATAAAATATATCTGTATTGGTTACATGTCTTTTTTTTTTTTTATTTTTTAATGTTTATTTATTTTTGAGACAGAGAGAGACAGAGCATGAACGGGGGAGGGTCAGAGAGAGAGGGAGACACAGAATCTGAAACAGGCTCCAGGCTCCGAGCTGCCAGCACAGAGCTCGACGCGGGGCTCGAACTCATGGACCGCGAGATCATGACCTGAGCCGAAGTCGGACACTTAACCGACTGAGCCACCCAGGCGCCCCTGATTACACGTCTTAACTTTAGTTTCCGAATCCTTTTTTGGGGGAGATAATTATTTTCACTTTTTAAAAAATTAGACTTTTTCTTTAGAAGTAATTTCAAACCTCCAGAAAATCTGTAAGAATGAGAATAGTACAAATAGTACCCATAGACCTTTTACCCAGATTTGCCACTTGTGAACATTTACTCTCATTTGCTTCTCCTGTGATCTTTTGTTATCTACGTGTGGTCTGTATGCAGATGCAAACGGCGTACAAGACATATACACTGTGTACATCATTTTTTTCCGAACTCTTTAAGAGGCAGCCACTTATATTATGGTTATTTACTTGTAAAAACTTCACTGTGTATTTCCTAAAAATAAGAACTATTCTCTTACACAATCACAGTAATCAACATTAGTAAATTAAACATTGAGATACTACTTTAATCTATAGCCCGTATTGACCCACTTGACCCAATAATGTCCTTTGTAGAATTTTTAATTTAAAAATGGCTTTTTTTCTACCTTAGAAGTATATGAATGTACAGAAAGTTCACATGGCCCTCAGACGGTAAAACTGTGCTGTGGCCTCACCCTTTTGGGGAAAAATATATATAACATATACATTTATACATATATACACATAGAAGTACATATAAAATGTATAGTAGAACATATTTCTGCTAATTTTACTCTGTTTTAAAAATTTTTTTTATTTTTTTTAATGTTTATTTTTGAGAGAGAGAGAGAGCGCGCGCGCGCGCGCGCAAGTGGGGGGAGGGGCAGAGAGAGAGGGAGACACAGAATCCGAAGCACGCTCCAGGCTCCAAGCTGACTGTCAGCACAGAGCCCGACATGGGGCTCGAATTCGCAACTCATGAGATCATGACCTCAGCTGAAGTCAGATGCTCTACTGACTGAGCCACCCAGGCACCCCTATTTATTTTTATTTTACAGAGAGATCCTGTGAGCGGGGGAGAGGGCGAGAGAGGGAATCCTAAGCAGGCTCCACTCTCAGCCTGGAGTCTGAGGAGGGGCTTGACCCCATGACCCCGGGACCATGACCTGAGCCCAAACCAGGAGTGGGGCACTCAACCAACTGAGCCACCCAGGCACCCCTAATTGTACTCTATGTTTTAGATAGAACTAGATTTCAGATAATTTTGTAGACAACTTGTTGACTTTTAATTGATCACAGATTGGCCAGGCATTTATGCTATTTGTACCCGGTTTATTGAGGATGTATGTCAACTCAGACACCTAGGTGAAGTAGCTGTGCCTCCTAGAATACCCGCCCCTCTGATGGCATCCTGTCCTACACCATGAGAACTCCTGTGTGGTCTACTACTTGGATCTGAATCCTCTAACGGGCTGTCATTCTTGTTTGAATGTAGATCCCCCTCACCAGCTCTGGTGCCGTTCCTTACCTTGAATTCCTGTCCGGGTTCGGTGGGATGGACCTACATATAAATGTTATAAAGAGGTAAGTGGTTTCCTTTGCTCATATGAAAATGTGAATTATGGAATGACAAGAGAGAGGCTATGAGGTCATGAGAGCTAATCAGGTCAACAGATAAGTGTGGAAGATGAGTTGGTAGAGCTCGTCCATGTAGAATTTAATGGAGTTAATCCTCAGTCAAACGTATATGTAGACAAGTCTTTAGTAGCCTCGATGTAGGATGCATTTTAGAACAAAAGAAATAATACTGTATTGGAAATGGAAACGTAACAAATTAAGACAGTGCTAATATATATTATGTGCAGCGTACTTCAGGTTTGGAAATAATACATTTTAATTTTGAAGTAAAAATGTTAAGATGCAGAATTTAAATTTGTTCATTTTTATTTTATTTCTAACGTCTCTCATTCAAAAGCGATCATGTTTTAGGAGGTACAAATGAAATATTTTTTAAAGAGGTCCTTTGGATTCTGTAACTGTAGCATGCGCTTGGGGCTCGCTCACTTTACCTGCAAAAGGGGAGTGTTAGAGTATGAACTCTCATGTCTCTATCAGCTGGAAGGTTCTTTGATTCTAGCATGTGATTCAGGAAAGGCCATTTTAGTAAAAAAATTACTCAGATTATCTGACTCTAAATGAATAAACCTCATTTTCTCAGGAGTCGTGCAGTTGTAAGAGTTAAATCTGATCCTGAAGCATTGGCAAGTTTTGGTGTGATAGCTTTCCTGACGGAATCAGTCGTGGATGCAAGCGTAGGTGTAAGAAATCATGCAGCAGAGGGGAGGCAGAGCAGGGATTGTTCAATGGGCGTGAGTTTCAGAGACGTGGTGCACAACAGTGTGCATATACTTCACACTGATGAACTGCACGCTTAAAAATGATTAAGGTGGGAAATTTTATGTTGTGCGTTTTTTTTTTTTTTTTTTGGTTTGTTCCTTTTGATTTTTTATCACAATTAAAAAACAGAATCGGTGCAGCAACGCCAACACGAGTGACGAAGTATTAGCCCCTAGGCAGCCGGGGACTGCTCTGTGCTCTGTGTAGTTAATGGTCCGTAAGTGTTGGGCTGAGATCATCTCCAGATTTATTCAAAAGAATGACTATTTGTTTTATAAACTGTATTTTGATGCTTCTAACCTAAAGCAGTCCCCATCTGTGATAAGGTCGCTGGGTAGACAGTCCCCTCATTTGAATGTTACTTGTTGGAAAAGCTAAACAACTAGAAAACCCGAAAGCAGGAGAGTTCTTTTTTTTGTCTTTTGTTTTTGTTCCTTTAATTTTGAAACATCAGTCTAATAATTAGCTTGAGATGAAAAGGATCACAAGTTACTTCCTTAAATATAAAAGGCTAAATGTTTAAACTAAGTTTGAAAGGTTTAGCTGAAAACTGACTTAACCCGGGGGGCTGAATTTTCTTTGCTGTTGGAGACAGTGAATCGTAGCCAACAGAGATGCTCCCTCTGGTAATATGGTAGGGTATATCCATGAACGCACTTCCGCTGGAAACCACTAAACTGACTGATATAAGGTAAAACGTATACATGCATTTTCATTCATTAGTGAGCTGGCCAGAAAGCGAGGACTCCTTAGAGGCCAACATGAAATGAGACGAAAGCCAGCTTTTGCCCTGAGAGTATTAGCTAAATCCCGGTGGATGTGTGTTTCAGCTCGGTTGGCTATTTAGAGTGGAGGGGACAGGAGACAGACGCTGAGGTGGAGGGACCCAACAGAGGACCAGTACATATAAAGTTAGGACACCTAAACCCTCATGTAAGGGTAAGTTATAAATATAAATCTGCATCACAGAAGGGCACAACAAGGAAACCTACCTTTTCCCATGCTGCATTTGGGCAAAGCACAGTAAGTCAGTATTTATACAAGTCTGTGCCTGAAATAATGCTACCTGTGTGGTCTGAGAAGTCTCAGGCTAGTAGTTCACTTAAAACTGGTCCTGGCCTGGGTGTGGCCTTCTGTAGAGGAATGCATTTTCAACCTAGCCCTTAAAGAATTTCCACAAAGTGCCAAGTAATATCAGACCACACACACACAATATTGAAAACATACGAAGAGACAAAGGATGAGGTTGGCAAACCAATAGAAGCAATGTCCCCTAGGATCAGATATCCAAGTGCTCGAAATACTGGAAGTATCAAATATAGAATCTAAAACTATTTTAGAGTGTTCAGAAGAATGAAAGAATGGACTCAACATGTAAATACGAAAGAAGAGGCCAAAAGGGAGAAAAAAAAAAAAAAGATTTGGAAAAGTACAGAGCAGAACTTCTGGTACTTGAAAGATGCAATAACAATTGTAGATATAAAATTCAGTGGCTGGGTGAAAGTCGTGGATTGAACACAGCCGAAGGGAGCATTAGTGGAGTGGAAAGTAGTTCCAAAGCAGTTATCCATGAAGGCCACCCAGAAAGACAAGGACAGATAAAGTATGGAGGACAGGTGTAAGAGACATGGTGGGCAGAAAGAGAAGGCCAAGAGATCTCTTACTGGATTTCCAGATATACAGGGAAAGGATAGGGAAGAGAGACATTGAAAAGGATGATGGCTGAGAAGTTTGCGCCAGCCAAATGAAAAGAAACGCCTATGTAGACATGTCCCAGTGAAACTGCAGAGCAGCAGAATCGGAGAGAGGAGGGGAAAGGCAGCAAGAGGAGAAACCAGACTGGCCTAGGGGACCGACCATAGACTGAGACTGGTGTCCCTGGTTTGAAACAGTTGGAAGGCCTCTCCCATGCACGGGGAATAAAGTATTTGCCAGCCTAGGACCTGTAAGGTCTCTTTCTGTGGGAACACCGGGGCCCTTTTCGCTTCTCGCCATAGCGTAAGCTCAAGCACTGATGTCAGGCCATGTGGAAAAGGGAGAAACACGTGTCCCCTCTGCCTGTGGTGTTCAAGGTCACCTTTAAACTAGATCCTTCCTTTGTACTACAAAGCATGCCTCTTATTTTTATACACACATGTAGTATGAAGGAACCCCTACAATTGGAGAAGGGCGAGTCGGGGGCCTTTGTGTTTGGCTCTAACTCTTGATTTGGGTGATTGTTAAGTAGGCATTTGCCTTAATTATAACTAAACTGTGAAAATACATATTCTTTTCTATCTATAAGTCATATTTCATAAACACAATGTAAAACTCAGTAAGTTCAGGAAACAGATTAGCTATAGCAGAAGAAATAAGTGAACTGGAAGACCGGCCAGAAAAAAACTTAGCCGGAAGGCAGCACAGAGTCACAGAAATGAAACTGGAACTCTATGAGGATGGTAATGAGAGATGGGATGGGGTGATACCTGAAGGAGCAATGGCTGAGGACTTTCCAGAACCGAGCGAGGGTTCCGTCCCGCTGACTGAGAAAGCCAAAGAAGTCCCGAGCAGGATTAAAGATGGGGGTGGGGCGCAACTACCCCCAGACCGAGAGATCTTCCAAGAAGCCAGAGGGCAACAGCTAGACAAAAGTGACTTCTGAACAGCAACAGGGATGCCAGGCGAGTGAATTGACGATCACAGTGTCTGGAAAGAAAATCTCTGCCATCTTAGAAGTATATATAAAGGACATATCTTTCAGTATTTTCAGAATTGAAATAAAGACTTTGTAAAACAAAAATGGATCTGGCCCCCCAGCAGATCCAGTGGCAGAACTTTAAAGGATGGACTTTTTAGGTGGAAGGAAAACGCTCCTGGCTGGACAGTTAGAGGCGATGCAGGGAAGAGTGAAGGGCAAAAAGGACAGTGAGTGTGCAGTTGGGTCCAAACACCCGCTGACCTGAGGAAGCACTAAGGGCCAAGAGTAACGATGGCTTTGGGAATTTAAAACTAGAAGAGAATTAAAATACACGACGGTAGCAATATATACACGGAGAGGAGGGACTGGCACAAAATGTCCTCGAGTTGTTACCTTGTCCAGCAGGAAGATGAGAAATCTTGATTAACTTTAGACTTTGAAAAATGTGCAGGTTATAATTTGCAGAACAACTGCCGCACGATTAAACATGGAGTGTTCAGAGGCAAACAAGTGGACGGAATCCTGAAAAATGGGATTAACCGAAGGAAGGCAAAAGCCCGCACAATAGGGCAGAACCAATAGAAATCCCAAATGTATTGGCGATTGTAATAAATGTTCCACTTAAAAGGCGCAGATGGTCTGACTAGGTAACAAATAGTAAACTCCACTAAGAGAAAAACCTAGACAGGCTTACAGAAAGGTTAAAAAGTGAAAGGGTTTCAAGACCCACCGTTCCGAGAAACACTAAAGAAAGAGGGCGCCACTAAGTTAATAGCTGATAATAAATAAGCTGTGTTCTCCTGAAGCAGACAGAAAGATGGAGTTCAGGGGTGCAAGACGCGGTGTAGGGGAGACAGCTGTGAAGGGAAGAGGGCCAGAGGGGAGTTGGGCCCAGGAGCTGCCCTGCGGACTGGAGAGGGAGGGAGGGAGGAAGGGGGAGATGGGGAGCGAGTTCGCACCCGGCTCCGGGGACACCGGGCTCCGGGGACACCCCCGCTGCGCCATTTCTCCAGCTGACGGTGGGTACACAGGCATTTGTCTGTTTTTGTTCTTTACGTCTGAAACGTATCTTCAAAATAGTGTTTTGTGTCTCTCCCGATACCTAATTAAGACACGAAAAATATTACATTTAATATAGAACCGTAAGTCTGGATTCCTGGCGAGTCTCCCTGTTGAAGTTGGGCACTTCCCCCTCCCAGCCTCAGTTTCCTCCAACGTAAAATGAAGTTAATTTCTGCTGGAAACGCTCCGACGTCTTCCGCTTACCCCAGTATGAAGTCCAGCTTCCTTATCATGGCCACAGCACCGCAGGGCTGGCATCCATTTCCATCCCTGCACTCACCCGTGTCCCCTGCCCTGCCGGGCGGGCTCTGGTCTCCGTGGCCACCGCCAGTAGCAAAGCTGGGACGTGCTGAGTTCCGGCCCCCTCGGCCTCATGCCGCTGTGTCCTCCCTTTGCTTTGTCCAGAGAGCTTTTCCTTCAAGTGGACCGTTCCTGGCTTCTCTGCTTGTAGGTGTCCGTCGGATTGTTCCAAAGAGGGGCTCTGAAGTAGTTGATAGATAAGTGGATAATGGGAGAGAGAAAACAGTTATAAAAGCAGATCGAGCCACGGGGCTGGTACAGACATACATCCACCACGAAGTCCTTTACAGCGTGGCAAGGAGTGCCCCTGGAGTGGACTGGGGACCCCTTAGAGGTCAGAACACGGGACTGCAGCAGAGGGGTGCGATGTGGGGTGTGGCCCGGCACCTCCACTTCTGCAGCCATGACCTTCGTCTCCCTCAGTCTCTTTGTCTGCAAACCAGGACGATCATGGCCCCTGACCCACAGTCGTCGTGAGGATTAACTCAGATGGGGCTCGCCGTAGGAAGCGCTCGTGAAGTGTCAGCTCTCATCGCTCAGTTCCCACGCTACCTGGGAGGAATAAATGTTAGATTTCATTTTATGGATGAGGAAACTGAGGCACGGAGAAGCTAGGGACTCGGTCCAGGTCTACACTGCTGGCAGATGGCAGTGTGTAAGAAATACCTCGCGCCTATAAATATATAATTTAGAAATCCTTATAATTTTGATCTCTGCATGCCCTACATAAGCATTTATTTGGTTAAAACATGTTAACAAAAAGTCTTTATTTTTATTTTTAAGGGGAGGTGGGAATGAAATGAATTGCAGTCGGACAGTAAAAGAACTTGAAATCCAAGTAGGAGAAAAGGTAATAGAGATCTTTTAAAATTCTTCCCCCGACCCTGCGTCAAAAGTATTGTCAGCAGAGGCAGATGAAGCAGAATGGGCCACATCTTGCTGTCTGCACTCTCCCGTCAGAGCCGTCTGACAAATAGATCCGATCACAAGCCCGTGGGAGAGCTCGCATTCAGACGGTCTCGGATGGCGTCTCTTCGGATGAGTGACACCAACAGGGAGTCCTGGAATATGAGTCACTTTTGTAGTAACTTTAGATCCTCAGTATTAGGGCTGCCCTTTCTGGATTCGTCGAAGACTGAAGCAAGGATCTCTTTGGAAAGAGAAAACTACTGCTTTTCAGCAGCAAATGCCAATTAAGAGCAGCATGGCAAAGATGACTGGCGAAACTCAAAGTGGCATAGATTTAAGTATTGAGTAACTTTGCCACAGAAGCTACTACATGTGTTTAGGAGAGGAGCGTATAGCTTTGCTCCTTCCTGTTTGCTGATTATGGCTGGACATCGTCGCGTACGGCTAGGGAGGGAGGAGATGTGCGTGGCTTCCCGGGGTTGGAATCGGACCCCTTTTAAAATGCATTTGAGCCTGTCAGTTACACGAGCAGTTTGAGAATCATGATTTAATTCACCCGGTTCAACATGTTGGTTTGAAATGTGACAAATCTTCTTTCCTTTTTGAACCTTCTGGGATTTTCATACATTTCAAAATTAAAAAATCGCCAGAAATCCACAAAATGTTTGTCTGAATTTCCCTGGCTGAAGCCACCGACATCAGAAAATTCATCTTAATGTGACATTTTTTAGCATTACATACTCCTAAAAATCTGGTTTCACTATGGTCTATATTAGTCAGAACCCTGGCGTAATTATGTGCTTCTGCTATTGTGGTTCATTTGTTATTCTGTAAGAGATACATAATATGATTGGTATCATTTATGGCACGCCTTTAATTTGTCTCTTCATAAGCTGTGTTAATCATGAAACACTCCTGGGAAAGTCAACCGTTTGTCAGAATCATCATATCAACATAAACACCATCGTGGATCAAAAATACAGCAGTTCAGGGGCGCCTGGGTGGCTCAGTTGGTTGAGCATCCGACTCTTGATTTCAGCTCAGGTCATGATCTCACTGTTGGTGAGAAAATAAATAAATAAACATTAAAAAAAAAAATACAGCATTTCAGCGAGCGCAGTGCGTATGGACCTAGGCCGGGATTGGAAATTACCAACAATAAGGCCTCGCCGAGGAAAGCCACAAGGGACCCTTGATCTAATTCCTCTGTTATCTCAGCCCCCTCCCTCTTATCCTAACAGTGGGGGGAGCCCTCCCACTGGTTAGGAGCGAGTTAATCAGTGGGCTTGCACAGTGCAGCTTTCAAGCAACTTCTGGGGAAAAGGTCGAGGAGGGGTGATCGCAGAAGCGCTAAATGCCTGGGTGGCTCGGGGAGTTCTCTGCCATGCATGCTGGCCAGCGTCCACCGCACCCCAGTTCTACCTGGGGCCCCGACTCTGGGCAGGCAGGTGGAGTAGGACAAGACTGATCTGGGGACTGTTAAAAAACAAAAAAACAAAAAAACCTCAACCAAGTAAATGTGAAGATCTAATTGGCTTTATTAAGCCTTTCGTGAATTGAACAGCATCCCCAGGAAGCGAAGGAGAGGGGAGCTGCAAGGAGGTGGATTTTATTGGGGGGGGGCGGGGCAAGAAGCTGTTAGCGAAGGGAAAGAGAGGATTGTTTCAGGCCAGGTCACCTTCCCTGGGGCGAAGGACGAGGGTCTTATTAGGTGGATCACCTCACCTGTCTTTGGGAGAGGGAGGAATAGGGAGGACCCACGAGACAGATGACCTCAACCGTGCTGGCCGGTAAATTCCAGATTGATTGGCTCCAAATTCCAGTCCTGGAGAAGCTGGAACTTCAAATAAGTCTTGGTTTGCTCTGCAGAGGACAAGGGACTCCATCGAGTGCCTGTGGCTTTCTTTTTAACAGGACCGGTCGGCTCTGGGTTTCCATCTTGGAGCTTTGCCACTCACCAGCGGCCTTGACAAGTCTTTATCACTGGCTTTCCCTTAGCGGGGATAATAGCACCACCTTGAAGTATAACTGAGCTCAAGGGGTTTGCCGCTTAGGGTGTGTCAAACTGAACACAGCCCAAGGAAATGTTGAAAGCAAAGAGCTTTGCGTTACCTGTTACAAGTAAGGAGACAGGGAGATAGTTCTCAAAGCGCCATCTCCCTGTGGGGTTAGTACAGGAAGCTTTCATTCCGTGTGTCAAGGACAGGGGCAGGAGCTGACGGAGGCACTTTTGGTTCAGTGGGACACGCCAGCGTGTCAGCGTGCTAGGGTGCATACATCGTACGTTTAAAAAAATGGCGGAAAGCTCTGCCTGTGGGAGGGGATCTTAGTATTCTAAGGAGCGGAAGGTAACTTCAGGGCAACTTGGGGGGGGGGGGGAGCTTCTGCATGGGTCCTCAGCTCCAGTCCGGCTCATACTGGCTCTAGCAGGGGGCTCTCTGGTGAAGCGTCTAGCTGGATGTCTTCTTGGCCGGACCTGTTGGCTCCGCAGAACAAAACACATCCTTCCCTTCTTCCCTTCTGCTGGTAGCTTTTCTCCCTCCTATTTGAGTAACTTCCTGTGGCATCCTCGTTCCCAGAAGTGCTGTTGTGTGCCTTACAAATACCCGGTGTGTAAAGCACCTGGAACAGTTGGACAAGGCCAGCTATCACTGTCTCATTATTACGGCAGGTGCCTTTGAAGGATAGACAGGAACACCAATGGACCTCATCCCTTCCCACCCACTCCCCAAATAAACAGAACCAAATATCCTCACCTGTTAGCCATGTGCAGCAGCCTATTTCCAGTTAAGACTATTGTCCTGTGAATGGTCCCCACAGGAACGCTGGTGGCTGCGATGAATGCCTGGGAGGTTTTTTATTTTTATTTTTGTATGTAATTTATTGTCAAATTGGTTTCCATGCAACACACAGTGCTCATCCCAACTACCTGGGAGTTATGAAAAACAGGGTCTCTTTAGACATGTGTTGTCACTGCCTGGTGATCTATATGGTTTGGGAGAGCTCGTTATTTTGTTTTAAATATAAGTCCACATGGCTTGCCAGAGCCGAGAATGTGTGCAAGTAAGTGTCTCTGAATTTTGGGAGCCAGAATTTTGCTAACTGTGTGTGTGGTCTAGCCTTCCTAAGCCGACAGATAGTTAGCAGTCAGGGCCCCAAACTGACTGAACCCCAGTGCTTGTGTTTCCCCATCGTTTCCCCTGCAGTGAGCTTGGTCTGATGGCTGGTTCCTCGGCCTTTCCCTTCTTCATGGGCACTTTGACCCTCCAGCAGGTGTTTACATTCCCGCTCGTTGTCGAGTTGAACCCTTGGGCTCTCTGAGCCCTGTTTTCTCCATCAGTCACGGGGTGGGATAGGGCAGGCCAGACTGGATGATCCCCAGGTCCCGTGTCTCCGTCTTCTGGTGAGTGTGATCCATGGCTTCACGGGAAGAGGTTGCCGTCTGACCCCGGCGGGCCCTGTGTGTGGGAGAAGAGAAGCTGTGTTAGCCCAGGTAGTCCTCAGGGCGTCACATTCTGGCTCCGGCTGGTCCTGGTCCCCTGATGGCGCTGCACTGGGTCCTACTCGCGAGGGGCTCTGAGTCCTGTGCTTTCCTTCTTGGCTCTCACTCCCTCGATCCTTGCTTTTCATTTGGTCACAGATACGTTCTTTCCTTTGCGCCTCTTCTGTGCCATGACTTGGCATCTGCTTGACGGGTCCTCGAGGTCTCTGGTCTATTCAGTTCCCTGCTCTCATAGGTCTCCTAGGGAAGCAGAGGCATTTAGCGGGAATCAGGCACACCTGGCCTGAACCAACCCTGATTACTTCCTGGGGGTGTGGCCTGACTCCCTCCCCTGAAGCACGGAGCCACCAGAGGGTAGCTCTCGGAACAAAAATGGGAAATGGAGGGTTTTGTTAGAAGGAGAAGGGAGTAGGGGCAAGGGGATTTGCAGAAGGGGACCAACAGCATCCGCTTCAGCCTCCTGCCGAAAGGATCCCGCCGCCCCCGGGCCTTAATCCTTTGGACACTCTGTAATTTTTTGAATTTTACCAGCTCTATGAATAATAGCACTGATTGAGCACTTACTAGGAGCTGCTCTAAATATCACATGGTGTTAAATTATTTCGTTCAAGGGGCGCCTGGGTGGCTCAGTCAGTGAAGTGTCTGACTTCAGCTCAGGTCGTGATCTCGCGGTTCGTGAGTTCCAGCCCCGCGTCGGGCTGTGTGCTGACAGCTCAGAGCCTGGGGCCCGCTTCGGATTCTGTGTCTCCTTGGCTCTCTGCCCCTCCCCTGCTTGTGCGCATGCGCTCTCTCTCTCTCTCTCTCTCTCTCTCTCTCTCTCTCTCTCTCTCTGTGTGTGTGTGTGTGTGGGTCTCTCAAAAATAAATAAACATGAAAAATATTTTTAAAATTATTTCATTCGAGGGGAGCCCCACGAGGCAGGTGCCATCCTTACCCCACACTGATATGGAGGGAAGCGACAGAGGGTGAGCATTGTGACCAAGGCTGCGGAGCTGGTGGGCGGAGAAGCTGCAGTTCCCACCGTGGCCACTTGGCTGCAGAGTCCTTGCCCTTAACCAGTAGGCTTCCCCCCCCCCCCCCCCACCCACCCCGGCCTCTTGGAGGCCCGGTTAGAAAAGGTATTGATGCTTCCTTTGCATTTGGCAGACGTGACCTTTGTTATGCCCGCGGGTAGACCAGGCCAGCACAGAGAAGTCTCTCGCTCACCTTCGCCGTGAGCCATCTTTTTTTTTTTTTTTAATTTTTTTTTTCAACGTTTATTTATTTTTGGGACAGAGAGAGACAGAGCATGAACGGGGGAGGGGCAGAGAGAGAGGGGGACACAGAATCGGAAACAGGCTCCAGGCTCTGAGCCATCAGCCCAGAGCCTGACGCGGGGCTCGAACTCACGGACCGCGAGATCGTGACCTGGCTGAAGTCGGACGCTTAACCGACTGCGCCACCCAGGCGCCCCGTGAGCCATCTTTTTGTACAAGTGATGTCTACTTCAAGGGGCATTTGGGAGTTTTCTTCCTTTCCTCACTCTGACGTCCTGCCTTTGTCGCCGTTCTTCCCACATCCTCAGGCTTTTATGCTCCACGCCTGTCCTGCACGTCTCCAGCTTCATCCTGCGCCAGTGGCAGGGGTCAAGGCCTAGGACATTCTTCAGGGGAAGAATCTCCCAGGAAACAAAGGACCAAGGCAAAGCTTCAGCGCTTCAGCCGGGCCAACCAACCGGGTCTTTGTACTCTGTCTTATTTATCTCTTACCAACTCCCCCCACTAAGGGTGAGGTAGAAATGCCAGAAAATCTCATCCTGCTACTTGAGGTGGGGCGGATGCGCATTATGGGCTGGGACCAGGGAGTTCCTGAGAGACAGGAAGCTGTTCTGAGCCATATAAGAACACAGGGTATGTTTGGAGACGTCATCACCCTTCCCCGTGGCCCCATCTACAAAAGCAAAACAAAACAAAACAAAACAAACCTGTATAATTCAGTTAAAGACACAAAAAAAGAAAACAACAAAACAAAACCCAGATACATCCAGCGCCCCAGGCTGTTTGCTCTCTACCACGTCACCACCCAAATCAGGGACGCTTTTTTTAAGCCTGGGCGCCATGATGTCAGAACATCTGGTCCACCCAGTCAGCCGTGACTAGTGTGTCTGTTGGACACCAAGTGATCTGACACAAGTTTTTATGGGATTACCCTGGTGCCTTGGACTTGGATGGATGCAGCCTGAGTCATTTCCGAAGCAATTAGTAAATAATGAGGGGTCCTGAGCTGCTTGCTTGGTTTGTTATATCCTCGTGTGGAAGAGACAAAAGTAATGGGTCGATTCATTTTCTTAAATAGGTGAGTTTTCCTAAAAAAAAAGAAAAGAAAAGAAATTAAAAAAATTATTGCTTGAGAAATAAAGCAGCAGTCATTAGAATCACAACCATTTCATAAACGTACCTTCACATTACAACACCACATTAGCATGAACGAATGTACCAGAATGCAGTCTGTTTGCCTAATAAAAAGACTGTGTCAAACTCAAAATGAGGCCATTTACTAAAACATACAAGCTCTTGGTTAATTTATAATATTCTCCTAATCCCACTTTTATCACCTCTCCTTTGGTGCACTTGGTATTAATTGCCTATTATAGCAGGTATTTGAACACATCTCCTCTTTCGTCTGAAGAAAATATTAGCATATCGTAGAGCTGTTGGGACAGATTGTATCTGAGCCACTTTTTCCTCCCCGCAGAAAAGCCTATCAATCATAACTGAATATAGTGATTAATAATGTCACATCTCTTATTCGTGTGTCTGTGCACAACTAAATGAAGTAGAATGCTTACATTCTGATCTGGAGAATCTCACATAACAAAATCATCAGTTGCCATTTTCAAAAAAAATTGGATTGAAGATGCTTCTCTCCCAGGACCTATTTTTGGTTGCTCTATTATTAATTTACTAAAGGCTCTGTCAGGAAGCTAACACAAAGATTCTGTGACATCAGAATTTGTATCATTTCAGACTAAGTTTACGGTTTTTTGTTTTTTCTCATTAGGTTATTTATTTTTGAGAGAGAGAGAGAGGCAGAGGGTGAGCAGGGGGAGGGGCAGAGAGAGAGGGAGACACAGAATCCGAGGCGGGCTCCAGGCTCCGAGCTGTCAGCGCAGAGCCCGACGCGGGGCTTGAACTCACGGACCGTGAGATCATGACCTGAGCCAAAGTCAGACACTCAACTGACTGAGCCACTCAGGCGATCTGAATGTTTATTTATTTTTGAGAGAGAGAGAGACAGAATGTGAGCAAGGGAGGGGCAGAGAGAGAGAGGGAGACACAGGATCCGAAGCAAGTTCCAGACTCTTAGCTGTCAGCAGAGACCCCGACGCGGGGCTCGAACCCACGAACCGCCAGATCATGACCTGAGCTGATTTCGGAAGCTCAACCGACTGAGCCACCCAGGCGCCCCGTTTTTGTTTTTGTTTTTGTTTTTTTAATCTTCTTGCATGTGGCAAAATCAGTAGTTCAGTCAAGATCGTAGGGGAGATGGGCTGGGGCACTCGGGCCGCCACTCACTGTCCGAATGCCCCTGTGCAAGCCAGTGTCTCTGGAGGCTGTTTCCTCGGCTGTGAAATGGAGAAAATATTGTGAAGTTTTTCCAATATTGTCTAGATTCTTGGTGGCAATAAACATAAAATGAACTTGCTCTAGTTCTGGGGCCGTAGAAGTTACTCAAAAAATCGGGAGTCTGCATTTGGAGGAGAGAAGACATGAGTTGTCACAAGGAAAGTGAAATGATGGCATGTGGTCACTTGTGGTTTTAGGCCACAAAGAGAGCTCTGTGCCCCAGGCACGTCTGGGCTCCGGACTCACCACTGTCTGCAGAGCAAATGGCAACTTTTCCTTATATCTTATTTGCAGTTTTTCTTTACTGGCCCTTCGTCCACGTCCAGTCCATCAGCAAGTCTGTCTGCTGTGTCCTTGTGTCGTATCTGGAACCCGTCCACCTCTTCCGTCCCCGCTGCCACCGGTGTCCCCACCCTGTGCTTTGTCAGGAACCCCCGGACTGCTTTTCCTGTACCTGCCCGGGCCCCTTACACTATTCCGCAGGACACCCAGAGTTATCTGTTGAAAACAGATGTCAGATCTCACCAGACCCCTCTGGTTAAGATGTCCTGTGGCTTTTGGTTGCCCATCGAGGAAACATCCCCCAAGCATCCCGGCTTATAGTGCTCAGCATGGGAGCTCTCTCCAGGGAGATTTTTTTTTTTTAATGTTCATTTTTGAGAGAGACAGAGAGACAAAGCGTGAGCAGGGCAGAGACAGAGACAGAGAGGGAGACACAGACTCCAAAGCAGGCTCCAGGCCCTGAGGTGTCAGTACAGAGCCCGACACGGGGCTCGAACTCACAGACCGTGAGATCATGACCTGAGCCGAAGTCAGACGCTTAACTGATTGAGCCACCCAGGTGCCCCCAGGGAGATTTTTTTTGACCAGCCTATCTAAAATTTCATATTTCCCCCAACACTTAGAACATTCTGAGGTTTTGGTGTGTTTACGTGTTTGTCACTAAGATGGATGTTCCCCAGGGAGCGGGTGCCTTCTCTGTCTTGCTCACTGTTGTGACTTTAGTGCCTTGAGCTGATCCTGGCACTTAGGGTGACCTGAGGAAACATTTACTAAATGGATAAATAGTTCTGTAGGAAAGGTTCCCAGTAATTAGAGTAGCCGGGAAACACTGCATGGGACAGGTGAGACTGGTGGTCAAGGTGGGCCTTTGATGGGGTTTCAATGTGCTGAGGACAGAGCAAGAAATGGGATGTGGGGTAGCTTTATAGATTTGGCACCTTTTAAAAAAATATATACAGATTAAAAGAAAATTTTTTAAGTTTATTTATTTTGGTGGGGGGGGAAGAGGGTGTGTTCAGGCGGGGGAGGGGCAGAGAGAAGGAGAGAGAGAGAGAGAGAGAGAGAGAGAGAGAGAGAGAGAGAGAATCCCAAGCAGGCTCCACACTATCAGCACAGAGCCCGATGAGGAGCTTGAACTCACAAACTTCGAGATAACAACCTGAGTCGAGATCAAGAGTCAGTCGCTTAACTGACTGCCCCACCTGGGGAACCCCTAGATTTGGGACTTTTAAAACCTCTTGTTCTTTAGACGTAGGGCTTATTTTCATGGCTGTGTCAGAAGTTCCGTGGTAGCTAAAACCTCTTATTGGAAGTCTTTATGTGTTGCAGGTAAACCTTCTGCAAATAAAAATCAAAGGTGGGAGAAGGTTTACCTGGCCTATGGTGTATGTAGCGACGAGTTTCCCTCTTCATTCTGGCCGCAAGGAAACCCAAAGCCAGGTTTTTGGAGTTTTGCTCCATTGTAGCAACTCTGACTCTTTGGTTGCTTTAGCTCTTTTTTCAGCACCCTCTTCTCTGTTCCCGTGGATCTCATTTAACCGTCTTTTTGCGGAAGCTTGTTCAGTTTTCGGTAAAGGCAAGATTTGTCTGCGTTCAGTAAGTAAATGCACCGTTCTGGGCCCGTGGGGGCGAGCGTCAGGGCGGTGAGAGGAAGCGTCAGCCCTGGGCACCGAGGCGAAGCCTTTGTTAAAGGTGAACAACGCCTGGCCACTGCCCCTCCCACATGTCCCCAAATTGAAAGTTTGCGTTTATGGGGTTCTGAACGTAGTCTAATTTTTTCCTATCTGGTTTGGCTCATCTCTACCAGCTGGTAAATAGGAAATGCTCACGGTAGGAAGCCAATACTCTGCAGAGTGTAAACAGATGGAATCGATATAAAGTGACAAGCTAGACTGTGCTGTTGAGAATACGGAGCCAAAAGTAAGAACATAACAGTCAAGCTACTTATTCCGTTCCAGTTCATTTAGTCCTGAATGGCGCCTCATATCTGCACAGCTGTGTTGTTCTTTTTTTTCCCCCTCTTTCTTTCTTCTGGGTTGATAATGACAAGTTCAAAGAAAAACTTTAATTAAAGATTTTATACGAAATAGCCAAAAGTAGAAGAATAAGAAAAATGAGCACTGATGTGTTTATTGTAAGAGAAAAAACCCTCTTGCACGGTTTCGCTGAAAAAATTTACTCCTTAAATTTAAAATGAATGTAGTCGTGGTGACAGAAAGGTGCCAGACTGACAGCCGTGGATGCTGAACCCTCCCATTTGGGCTGCAGAGCCAAGACTTAGAAGCTGCTAGAAGCCCCCTCCCCTTGGGGCTCTGTCCCCAGGCAGGCGGGGAGAATGCCGCGCTGACCCCCTTGCGCTAGAAACCGGGCAAGGAAGGGTGATTCCGGGGGAGGAACCGCACAGAAAATGGTCAAACGGGAGCCAGTAAGATACCAGTGTGGACACTTGAAGTCAATTTACTGTTCGGGTTGTGCTCCGGCGTGAAGAAGCTTGGCCTTCCTCCGGGAAGGGCCACATCGGAGCCGGGTCTACAGAAGGGTTATTTTGCAGCCTAGCTGGGGCTTCTGGGCTTCTGGGAGGGAACATCAGGCCTTTTCTCACCTCCTTGAACGTCTGGGTGGTCATATTTATTTGGGTTCACAGCTTTCCTTCCTGGAGCCCGAAGTGCCATAAAAAGAATTTTCAACAAAGAACCGTAGAGTACAAATAACAGCCACTGTTAGCAGTTTATTGAACCATCTGAACTCGGTGGGGTACAAATATGAAGCAGCTTGATTGCTTCTTCTCACTGTTCTTAAGCAGCCGCTAGCAAATTTGCCTTTTCGTCCCTTAAGCGTATCTCAGGCAGGTCTCCTGGCTCTCTGGCCACATTTACTTACGCACACGTCTCGCACGGCCTAGTCCGGTTTCAACCTTGAGCTCAGGCCCAGCTCAGCTGGCCACCTCCTCCCCTTCCCGCTGCGCGAGCGGCGCACGACCTGCTTACTCTCTGGTGCTTCTATCCCTCTCCCCCCGTGACCGCTGGGGTCTGTGATGAGGGCCGAGGAAAGGGAACGTGTCTTTCTCTCTCTGCACTGGTGTCCTGGTGTCCTCTGTGGGCAGCATATAAAGGCTCCTCCCTTATGGGGCACAGGGGCAGTTATGAGGACTGTGCTGTGTGGGCCTTCAAACTATGTGGTTCCCTGATGCAGAGGTTCAGTCCTGGCTTAACGCCCTCTGGACCTCCTCAGCTCTACTCCTGGTGGTCCAGTGCACATCCTCAGGTGCATGGGTCCCTTACCTGAGGAGCAGCCCCTGGGAGCGGGACAACTCAAGCCCTGCCTTTCTTGGTCTCCACTTAACCCGGGGAAAAATTACACGTTCCATCCATACCAAGAGTAGGCTTGCAGGCTGCTCTGACCTGCCCCTCCCACTCTGCTGTCTCTGTCCTGTTCAACTTACCCCAGGATGATATACAGCAGATCACTGAGTCCGCTGGGAAATGAGGTCCCTACACATCCTTCTTGTGGTTACCTGTCCTATCTGTACAAGGATTTACTTGGCCTACTAATGTCTCTTTCCCCCCATAAATGCTGTAGTCACCCCATCCATCCATCTATCTGTCCATCCATAATCTATCCATCATCCTTTTATCCATCCATCCATCCATAATCATCTATCATCCATTCTTTTATCTATTTATCCATCCATCTATCCATCTATTCTTCCATCCATCCATCATCCATCCATCCTTCCATCCATCACCCATTCGTTTATCCATCTATCCATCCATTATATGTATATACATTCACCCATTCAACAAATATTCATTGATCCAGGCCCTCTTCTTGGTCCTGGAGCCTTGCCTACTGAAGAAGACCTTACACTTTCTCAAGCTGCTGTTAACTTGGCCTGGGAAGTGGGGGGCAGTGAAAGGGTTAGAGGAGTTGGCTGGGGTGTGACGGAGCAGTAATACTCCAGCTGCTCAGTATTCTTCAACGTGGGTATGTGGTTATTTGGTTGTTTGGAACTCTGTCCTCAGCCTTTGGTCCCAATCCATAATTCCCATCCCACCACCATTTACTGAATATGTTCCACGTGAGGTACCTGCACACGTGAGCTCATTTCATCTCAACCACATACCGATGGGATGTCTTTCTTCATTCCCATTTCACAGATGAGGAAACTGAAATTCAGTGGTCAGGTTACTGTTTCAAGGGTACTTGAAAACTAGTGCAGAGCCGGGATTCGGAGTCTTGCTTCAGAGCCGGCCTCTGGTGCCCTACGTTGCCTGGAGGTCCCTTGTGCAGAGGGAGGAAAGGAAGCGATGGAGCGCTGGCTTCGTGGTCGGGGCGGGGCCCCCGCTGCTGCAGCCCAGAGCACTTGATGCGGGTTCAGCGCGGTTCGCCACCATGCCTGGGGGAGTTTTCTCTCCTCCCATCTCCCTGCTTTACTCTTTTTTTTTTTTTTTAACATTTATTCATTTTTGAAAGGCAAAGAGAGACAGGGTGCAAATGGGGGAGGGGCAGAGAGAGAGGGAGGCACAGAATCGGAAGGAGGCTCCGGGCCCCGAGCCGTCAGCCCAGAGCCCGACGCGGGGCCCCAACGCACGGACCGCGAGATCGTGACCTGAGCCGAAGTCGGACGCTCGATCGACTGAGCCACCCGGGCGCCCCTCCCTGCTTTTCTCTTAAAGGTCAGATGTTCTCTGCTTCTTGTAATAACACTTATGAGTCTGCCCTCCGTAAATTCATCTAAATCTTATTTTGAGTATTTTAATTTTGCTCCTGTCGTTGCCCCCATACCCACCTGTCTCCCCCTTCAGTAATCGCTTTCTCTTTTCACTTCACTCCTATGTGAAATAGGGCTTCATTTCTTTCCTGGAAATGTTAGGTGAACGAGTCCCGGTTTGTGTGGCCACACGGCAGAACTTAAAGCTTTCTATCTGCTTTTCTCCAGTCCTGCCGACCAGGCGGAAGATTCTGGGCTTTTTAGTCTGTCCTCGCTGTGGTTCACCACCCATCATCCCCCTTGTTCTTGGCTGTCTCCCCAGCCTAGGGCTCCAAGGACGTGGAGAGGGCCACATACTGCCCTGCTCTGGAGGCATATGGTACTGCCCGGGGTGCTGGGTGCACTGGGGACCAGCAAGGGGGAAGGCAGGGGCCGGGTCCAGGGTACAGGGGGAGCTAATGCCAGCTAGCATTAGCGGGGGAGGGTAGAGGGTCTGTGTCTGTGGTGGCCAGCACACAGCCTGGTGCGGGGCTCGCTCAGAGAGCCATGGGAAGCAGCTCCTGTCTGGGCCCAGGCTGCCCAGGGTGGGCCGGGACTAGTCTGGTGCAGGGGATGGGGAAGATGGTTGGGAAGAGAAGACTTGAAGCACCGTCCCCATAGCCTCAGACCCATTTCCTGGCTCCAAGTCTTTATTATTATTATTATTATTATTATTATTTTAAAGGTTTTTGAGAGAGAGAGAGAGAGAGCAAGCAGAGAAGGTGCAGAGAGAGAGAGAGAGAGAGAGAAACCCAAGTAGGGTCCATGCTCAGCATAAAGCCTGACGCGAGGCTCGATCTCACGACCGTGAGATCATGACCTGAGCCGAAATCAAGGGTCGGACACTTAATTGACTGAGCCACCCAGGCGCCCCATGGCTCCAAGTCTTTAAAGCCGTAAGTAGCTACTGTTCTGGTTTTCTTTTAAATCCTCAGGGCTTCTCCTGTGTTTGTGCACATAAAGCTCCTCGACTTCGGATAGAGGTAGGTGGGAGTGGGACAGGGGTCGTGAACTTGTTCTGTAAAGACAGTAAGTAATGCTGTCTTTGTGGGCCAGGTGTTCTGCCCAAGTACTCCTCTCTGCCCCTGTTTGTAGGGGGAGGCAGCCAAGGGGCAACGTGCAGATGAGCGGGCACGGCCGGGCAGCGTAAAATGTGCCTGTGGACTCTGAAATGTGACATTCATCTTTCACGTGTCACCAAATAGCCTTCTTTTGAATTTGTTTTAAGTCGACCATTAACAAACGTAAAAATCATTCCTAGCTTGTAAGCGACACAAATAGGCGGTGGGCAAGACTTTGCCGCGCCCGGAATACAGGAGAGGGAGTCAGGCCTCTGTAGTCGGGGACGCCGGGCTAGGAGAGCACCCCTTTCCAGGCCCATCTCTGGGCAGTAAGGAGGGCAAGGCCACGGGTTCTTTTCTGGGAAACTTGCCGGGTGTGGAGGGAGGAAGTAGGGGGCTCTTCTCCATTTGCTGACAGTGGACCAGTGTTTGCCTCTCTCCGTGGGTTTGGCCCTCTGGATCACCCCTCCCTCAGAGCGGTGGGAATGGAGGGACGGAGCCCTGGGGAGCAGAGGCCAGACAGGGAGCTGGGTGCCCGTTTCAGGCTTGATCTTGTCATACCCCCCGATGACAAGATCGAAGCTAGGGAGCCGGCGGCCGGGTGGAAGTGTAATTAGGAAAGCCAGTGGGAGGGCACGGGATCCTGCCCCCCCAAGGAACTGTGGCAGGGCCGGGGGAAGGGCTCAGGGCAGCAGACCCAGCTTGCTAACTCGCTCTGCAAATACTTATGAACATCCACGCTGGCCAGGTGCCGTTCCAAGCCCGGCGGGTATAGCGGCAAATAAAACCACGTCCTTCTCCTCGGAGTTTACGTGTCAGTGGAGGAAGGGAAACGATAAACAGATACAGAAAGGAAATATGGAAGGGGCCCGAGTGTAGATGAACGCCAAGAGAAAAAGAAAGCGAGAGGTCGGAAAAGGATGCGAACGCAGGCTTCTGTGCGGGCCATCGAGGAGGGCTTCCCAGGAGCAGGCGGCGGGTGACAGACCTGAATGAAGGCCAGGAGGGAGGTTCAGGAGGAGGAGAGCGAACGTGCAAAAGTCTTGAAGGATGAGCATGCTTGGTACGGGCCGGAGGAAGCAAGGCGGCCGGGCAGCTGGAGCAGAGAGAGCCGGGGAGGGCAGGAGGGGCGGGGTGGAGAGGGAGTGGGGGTCGGACGACTAGGGCTTCGCAGGCCTGGTGGGGGCTTTCCAGCCTGTGCCAGAGAGCCTGCCGGGCTTGGGAATTTGAGCAGTTCGCTGTGGCTGGAGCCCAGGGACTGTGGGAGGGGGCGAGATCGTGGGATTTGGAGCTGGCGTGGGGGGTAAGCAGGAGGCCCAGAGACAGTGGCTCTTAATACAGACGTGTCCCACTTATACCAAAATGGCCCACGTCTAGCTGGCCTAGAAAGGAGCTCGATGCTGCCCACGCCATCCTATTTTTCTATCTCCACCTTCTCCTCCCCTGCCTCCCCCCGCCCTCTCTTTCCAAGGGAGCCGGGACACGGGATGGGGCACGGCCACGGCCACCGTCGTGCCCCCAGCCATTTTGTCCCTTGATACTCTTTTCTTCCTTCGTGTCGCGTATGGGACGAGTCTTCTACACCGTGGCCCTAACTCCGCGGCTTTGATAAGCCTCGCCATCTGCAGCTCAGTTCAGATCCTGCCAAACTCCAGTCTGACAAATGATAAGAAACTTGGAGACATACCTCTGGTGGGTGTGAGTTCTGTGCCAGACGGGCTGCTTCCTGGCTTTCCACGCCGGAGACCCATATGGGCCGCTTCGGGGTTTTAAAAAAGCGCATCGCCTCATGTCCTCCGTTTTACCCGAAGAGGTGAAGCGAGAATTTGGCGGCAGACACGGTGCCGAGGTTTCTGTCTGACCACAGAGCAAGTGCGGTCCGTGGCCGGGGCTCCGTTCTTTCAGACAAAGCGGTTGGGCTGAGGGCAGACGCCTGCGAGCCGCGGCCTCACCTTAGCGGATGCGGTTGCCGCTCCTCCTCGCTGGGCATTCCCCGTTTGGGATATTAAGATGGTCTTAGCCGGTGTTAGAAGTGGGACATGTGTATGGAACTTAGCGTGGGGCTTGGCACAGAACAGACATTCAATTAATATTTGTTCAGTTATCGTATGATCGTAACCATTATTACACAGTAGATGGAATCATTCTGACATTCAGGATCGGCCCGCGGAGGTATTTGCAGACGCATAACAAAGCTTCCTCGGAGGGTGGCTTTTTCCCAAGCAGGAGAAAGAGAAGGCGGGTCGTTCCTTCATTCATTTGCTCAGACATCTACTGAGCCGGAGACCCCAGAGCCGAAGCCCTGAGCCCTGTCTGGGGAGCTGACGCTCCAGAAGGAGAAGCAGACAGTAAAGATGAGCATTAAATCAGCTGGTGAGGGGGCACCTGGCTGGCCCAGTGGGTTAAGCGTCCGACTCCAGCTTGGGTCGTGATCTCACGGTTCGTGAGTTCCAGCTCTCTGCTGTCAGCGCAGAGCCCGCTTTGGATCCTCTGTCCCCCCGCCCCTCTCTGCCCCTCCCCTGCTAACGGTCTCTCTCTCAAAAGTAAAACGTTCAAAAAAAAAATCAGCTGGTGAGAAGTGCTCTGGAGACGAGAATCTGCGTATCGGGGATGGGGTCCTGACTTAACGCTCACGGTCAGGAAGGCCTTTCTGACGAGACGACATGTGGGCCGAGATCCGGATGGAGTGAGGGAGTGAGACAGTGGGTGTCTGGGGAAGAATGTTCCAGGCAGAAAGAACAGCAAATGCAAACGCCTTGAGGCGGGAGGAGCCTGGAACTCGGGAGGAGCAGCATAGAGTCCGGGGCCGGAAAGCAGCGAGCCAGGGGACAGGTGGCGGGGGATGGGGAGGGGGGCGGCTGAGGTGACAGAGCCGCCTGGGGCCGGTCTGTGGGGCCTGGCGGGTCAGGGTTTGTGGGGAGACGTGAGCGGGGCGATGTGGTGTGGGGGACGGGGTCATGAGTGTCCGGTGGGTGGCGTCGCGGAACGGGGGGTGGGGGAGGCCTCTCACGTGGGTTTGGAGTCAGACGGACTTAGACACTGGAGAGCACGGGGCCGTTGTCTTAGAGCCACTTCTGTTTTCCTGCATAAATAAGGAGCGAGGCTCTCAGCGGGAAGGAAGGCCAGGGATGGGAAGGGAGGTGCGAGGATGGAGAAGGTGGACAGAGTCTGGTGGGGGTGGTGAGTGACTAACGCAGCAGAGCAGGATCCCACAGCGCCCTCGAGTGAGGGGACCCAGCTGAGTGGTGGATGGGCCGCCCTCTGCAGCCACATCAGGTGCCTGGAATAGGCGGGGAGTTGGATTTAATCAGGGATGGGGGCTTGCCAAGGCTGAGGTGGGAGTGGGGAGCACGTATGCAGTGGTGATTACAGAGACTGGCTGGGAGGGAGCGAGGACTGTGCACAGGAATTGGAGTGGCAGACGGGGCCCTCGTGGGGAGAGGGCTGTGGGGTCCTGCACTCGAGGGAGGGAGCTGGAGCAGGGCGGGGGTGGCGGGAGCATGGGGCCTGATTCTGGAGAGTGGCCGTCACTGGGGATGACAGGGCTGGAGTCTCAGCAGGCAGCGGTGACCTCAGGCCGGGCGGAGGGCCAGGGGTCAGAGGTAGTCTTTGGGAAGCCACGAGTGGTCCTTGAGGCAGGGCAGGTCTGGCCGGGGCTAACAGCCCAGCTAGGAGGGCCTGGCATTTGTAGGTCCAAGCAGCCAGGGAGGAGAGGGAGCGGGTTCCTCAGCTCAGTGGTTCCTCGGGTGTGAGCACAAGCGCGGCCACCGCAGAAGAGGGTCACCAGGAAGGGACCCATTCCCATCCCTGGAAGGGACCCATTGGAGGAAGTGTTGAGGAACTAGGAGATGTTAATGAGAGAAAAGGCCTGCTCGTTTTAGAGTTTTTCCCAAACCCCTTCCTTGAGGGGCACCGATCACCTGACTCCGGGCTGGCCATAGACTTGACTTAGTGCAGGACGGTAGAATCAGACCTTCTAAGGCTGTACCAGACAGACATTCATCACTTTTCATCCACAGTCCGAACTCCAGCCTTCACGCTCCACCGTGCAGAATGCCTTCCCGCCCTGCCTTGTCACCCCTCAGCTCAGATGCCTCCTCCTGCAGGAAGCATCCTGGACGACTCAGGAACTCTCTGTGAAGGCCTACGGCTCCACACTGTCTCCGTTATCTGGCTCTTGTTCCCACAGCCCAGCTTCAGCGGATACTCATCTTATGTCTTGTCTTCTCTTTGGGTAGTGCGGCGAATGGGTTGGCTTACATTAGAATCCCAGCAAAATGGAGAATGGTGCTTCCTCCCCGTGGGCTGGGGGGGATTCAATCACACAGCTCCACACGTGAGCCCCAGCAGATGTTGTCCTCTAAGTACAAGTAGCCTTGGGATAAGCACACAGCTTAGTATTCTGCGTCTCTGTAGGGCTTATCCAAATGCCTTTCACGTCTGTGTGCCCAATAAATATGCATTTGCTGAATTTGGGAAAGATCTCTATACAGATTTTCGAGAATAGTTTTTAAAAATTCAGAGGGGTTGGGGCACCTAGGTGGCTCAGTCGGTTAAGCGTCCGACTTCGGCTCAGGTCATGATCTTGAGGTTCATGAGTTCGAGCCCCTCGTCGGGCTCTGCGCTGACAGCTCGGAGCCTGGAGCCCGCTTCAGATTCTGTGTCTCCGTCTCTCTCTGCCCCTCCCCTGCTCGTGCGCTCTCTCTCTCTCTCTCAAAAGTAATAAACATTAAAAAATTTTAAAAATTCAGAGGGGTTGAGATCTACAGTTATGCTTTGCAGCTGCTAGTAAAGAGAGTTTGCAAATGGCTATGAAAAAGATTGTACAAGTCCAGCCTTACCTGAACTGTAGTTTTTAAGTATCAATTAACAGAAAAAAAAGATTTTTCGTATGGCTCTAAAAGGGAATGAATTGTGTATGAGACTTACTGCTTTACATCAGAAAGACTTTTTAAAAACTTACTAAGACCATTTACAGAGAAAATTGCTTTGCAAACATTCAATAAATGCAAAGTGTTCTTTTTTCCCATAGACCTGTCATTTCGCAATACCTACAACTGTGAGTCTTTGAAAACATTGTATTTTGCAAGAAGTATTTTAAACCGTTCACATTTTTTATGACCATTCCGGTTTTTAACACTGGGTCTTTTGACTTCTCCTAAATCACTTTCTCTACACAGATTTTCAAAAACATGAAAACTGTTATCAAAGCCTTCAAGCTCATTGATGTTAACAAGACTGGTCTGGTCCAGCCCCACGAGCTGAGGAAAGTTCTGGAGACCTTCTGTTTGAAGATGAAAGACGATGAATACAAAAAGTGAGTAAACGAAGGTGTGGGGAGAGATTGTGCGGTAGAACTTAACCCAGTTTCAAAGTGGGACCTGGCAGGTGCCCTGGGGTCCGACATCATCCCCTCCTGCCGTCTCCATCTTGGCTTTCTAAAGGAGGCGCTCATGGCGTTTCTCCTGGGCCCGTGATGCTCCCTGCTAATGCTCGTGCTCGAGAGCTAATGGTTCTAATTCCGAGAGTCCCCAGGGTGGCAGTCATCTGGCCTGCAGGCCTGAACACATCTCGATTATTTAAGCGATCCATCATCCAGTTGTCTCGCCTTTCTGGTTGGCACCGCGCCTGCCATCCCCCGTGTTTCCCGTTCACAGTTGACTTTTACTCAAGGCCCGGGGTTAGAGAAGAACCAATTCCAGGATTTATTCATTAGCTGGTGTGCTCCCTGTTGGCTCTCCATTGTGATATCATAACAGAAACTTAATTTTCCTCCGAGGACTGTTGTTGCTGGGGTTGGCGGAGGGCACCGCGGCAGGGGGACCGCGAATAACCGAACGTTTAGCCGCCTCACGGCTCTCCAAAGCCGCCGCCACCTGCTCCTGACTCGAGGGCAGTGTGTGGAAGCCTGCACGGGCATCTTTTTTTTTTTTTTTGAGCCTCCAATAAACTCCAGATCATTTAGAAGAAGCCAAACGCTTGGCTTCCGTGGCTACCTGAGTTTTGAATGGAAGCCACTAGAAGGGGGCCCACGTTGAACTTCATTTCTGTGGGACTCCGCCAGGAAGCTCTCTTCCTCTTCCTGCCTTTACCCACTCTACTCGGCATCCCCCAGGCTGTTAACAGAAGTACCAAGCCTTATTATTTCCCTCCGCGCTGAAGAGCCTCACATCACACTGCAGTTATAAATTAAATCGCTCTGACAATGGCGGCTGTGCCTGCTTTTGCGTAGTGTCATAAAGAAGATGTTGCTTCTGTCCGGAGAAGAGGAGCCTGCTCTTGTAGCAAAGGAAGCGTAGGGGGCCTGTGAGCGTGGCAGGGGCGCTGCGGGGTCCGAAACTCAGGGAGACTTTATAGAAATGGGTACTGCCTGGTCTTTTGAATATGTTCTTCCTGCTTTCCTCTTCCTAACCCACCTCAGAATATAAAAGGACATAATAGATGTTTTAATTTTTACATCTTTCCGACTGGGAAAGTGTCCAGAGTAAGATCCCAACAAAACAAATTAAATAATTTTGTGCACGCAATTATAGAACAGAAGCAACACCCTTCTAAAACAGGCAATCAAAAAACAAAACAGCGTTTTATTTGACAATAAACCTTGTGTTTGGCACTGCGGTCTCCAACCTAGTAAATCTATAAAAAATGTTACTGCCTGTTTCCCCATCTCGTAAGTATTGAATAATAAAGAACTCCACAAATTTTCATTTGAGTTTTTTCCCTAAGCCTCGAGAACAATACTGTTTTCGTGATAAGGCGCGGGAAACTTAACATAATAGAATTGCTTTTCTTTAGAACAGAAACGCAAAGGATCAAAAGCAGACCATTTCTTCAATGGCTTTAATGCTTTTCTTATAGAAGCTCAAGAATATACTCTTTCCCTGAGAAGCTGCTTCAGTATTAACTTGGCCATTTTAGGTTTACCAGGCGGTAACAACCTGGGCTTTGAAGTCAGGCTCCGCTTGGGGTCAGGTCTGTGCTGCGCCCTCCCCGGTTCTAGGGCTTTGGGAAGCTCCTGGGCCCCTCCGAGACCCAGCTTCCGCTTAAAGAAGTTTCTAGCTAGAAACCCCTTGCAGACTGACGCCAAGATGCTCCATAGTGTATAAAGCGGGTCTGGGATGCTCCTGGCGCATAGGAGGTGCCACTTTCCCGGCGACTCTGTCACGGTCATAAAGATTCCAGGAACGCACTCCGTTCCCTAGACGACAGGTCTCTTTAGGCTGCAAAATACCGTCCAGTGTGTGTGCAGAAGAGGCGAGAGAGGATATCCTCGCCAATTTTACACTTGATCAGACCACCCTGAGACCCATTGGGTTATGCTTTTCCTTTCCCATCTCACACACCCTACCGTCCGTAGCCCCACAGGCCCAAGCATTTGGATCCCAGTAAAACAATGAATGGCCCGCCTAAAAAGCAAACAAACTCACTCGAGGTCAGCCCACTGCCTGTGCAGAGGAGTGAAGCCCAAGGCTGGTTGTAGGTGGTGATGCCGGAGAGGTTCATGGGTCGAAGGTGTCGTTCCCTTGACCCTGCAGTCGGCCTTCCTGTGTGACCCACTCACCTGGGCACTACTGAGACTTGGTTTTTGAGATTTTTATCTGTAGGAAATATTATCACGGGATTCTGTCTGTCTGTCCTCGATGAATCTGCAGCAGGGATTATGAATGCGGATGGGCTGGGTATTAGGAAAGGTGAGGATTCTCTTAGGAGGAAATACCAGTCTGAAGGAATGCTGGAGTTTTACGGAAAACAGGGAAGTTGGTGATGAGATATTTATCAATATCCGGACATTTTCCTGGAGCATCAGAGTAGCCAACGCTTTCTATAGGACGGTAACACAAATAGGAGCACAGTAGGTCAGCCTTCCGGGTCCCTGAGCCCACAGCCATATTTTCACAAGACAGAGACTGTGGATGAAAGACGCAGCTACTCTGGGAGTTTCAGTGTTAACATCTGGCAGCTATCCTATCTCCAGATATTTTTTCTTATTAGAACAATGGGCAAGATTCGTCAAAGTGGGTGAGAAAAAGGTATGCATTGAAATGAACACATGACGTTACTCTTTGTTAAATTTGGAAAACAGAAAAATAACAAATACTTTAAGTGATAATTGCTAAATTTTTAGAAAGCAGCATGAAATTAGATAATTATAGAAACCAACACATATGGAGATAATATAACCAAACATTTAAAAACTGTCAATTTTTTCTCAATGTAATAATGCAGAAATCATCTAGGAAGCCATTTATCAAGTGGCAGATTTGAATAATAGAAGATTCATTTTGAAAAGAAAGAAATATTCAAACATCCTATTTATCTGAACTTAGAAAGAAAGAGTGTCTCAGTATATTTCAGGGAGAGATCATTGGTTTTGCCCCTCACCCCAGTGAACTGGGCCTCTGTTTGTCTCTGTGAAATGCTGTGCTGGGTCAAGAGGATGGGCTGGATTCTCCCCTACACCCCGCTCTGGATTTCTCTGGTGACAGTGGCTTTCTGCTAATTGACTCACGGCCCAGATCCATTGCCCCCTATTTATTAAAGGAAAGTGGGACCTGCTTTTGCTGTCTGAGCGCAGCCTGAGTCCTGGCTGCTCCCTCCTCCTTCCAGAGAAGGGAGAAGACGGGTCCTGAGATGCACCTGTACTGTTCGAACCCTCACGCACGCGTCGGTAGGCCAAGGAGAATGGTCTCCTTCGAAGTATCTGTGTGTTTGAGTCTTATGCTAACCATTCTTAGCATTGACTTTTTAATTCCAGCTCTAGCTAGAAATGCATTAAAATGAATGCCAGCCCCAGTGCTGAAGGATACCTTGCCTCGTTTTAGATTCTCTGTATCGTAATTTCCGATTACCAAAGAACATTTCTATTTCAGGTTTGCAAAACACTACAACATTGATAAAGACACCACAGTGGACTATAATGTTTTCTTGAAGAACCTCAGTGTAAATAATGACTTGAATCTTAGATATAAAACGGGAAATCCAGGTGAGTGTTTTGAAAGTACATAGCTAAAGATTTCAATATCCTTTGGCACAATGATTCCTCTTCTAGGACCTATTCTAAGGAATACTTACAAATATGGAAAATGCATTAGGTGCAAAGATAGCCATGGCCTCATTGTTTAGAAGAATAACATAAATGTCTAACAGCAGAAAAAGGGTTAAGTGAGTCACAGAGTATCCATGCACAGCCACGAGCAGCGATTTCCATGAAGTTAATGGTAAACGTGGAAAGTGGATGGGGTGTTATCCGTAGATGATTAGAAAGAAAATTCTAAGGCACAGATCGTCTTTAAGTGATATGTGCCTGGGTGTTGTTTCATTCTTCTTTCTGCTGCTTCTGTATATTCAAAAAAATTTTTTTTAATGTTATTTATTTATTTATTTATTTATTTAATGAGACAGCGAGAGACAGAGCATGAGCAGGGGAGGGGCAGAGAGAGAGGGAGACACAGAATCGGAAGCAGGCTCCAGGCTCCGAGCTGTCAGCACAGAGCCCGACGTGGGGCTCGAACTCACAGACCGTGAGATCATGACCTGAGCTGAAGTCGGATGCTCAACCGACTGAGCCACCCGGGCGCCCCATATTCAAAAATTTGTAATGAACACATTATCCCTTTAGTGATGGGAAAAAATCTTAATATAAAAGGGCAAATAGCTGAGTAGTTTATGCATTCTCTTAGATACGTAAAGCCAGGCTCACACAGGCATGTAGCCTTGAGACGGAACGTTTTCTCCTTGCGCCGATGGCGTTTATCCCGGCCTCATCAACAAAGTGCCCAGAGTTGTTGACCTGCTGGATAGTTCTGGCGAGAGCAGAGTCCAGTCCCCCGAGGATGAATTTATGAAGAATGCAACTGGAGATTCTCCCTCGGGAGCCTTTGGTCATTTGAAGGCAAGTGATTTCTTGCCTTGAGACGTGGTGTCACTGTCCGGTTTCAATTTAATTCAGCACAACAAATACTCATCGAGCACCTTCTGTGATTCTCAGATTTGCCACACTGGCAGGCTCAACAATGACAAATTCTCAGATTTTAGCTCGGTTCCTCTAAGATCACTGATAGCAGACTCCTTAGGGGGTCTCCTTGTTAACACCTCTCGAGTTTTAGGAATAACTAGACCAGATGCTCTTCCAAGAACCTGTTCATCCCTTATGTTTTGTTAGTTCATGTGCACAGCACTGGGCCCTTCATTGGCTTCGGAGCCAAGTAACATACTCTGTCTTTATTTTTTTTTTTAATTTTTTTTAATGTTTTTTTTTTAAATTTATTTTTGAGACAGAGAGAGAGCACGAGCAGGGGAGGGGCAGAGAGAGAGGGAGACACAGAATCCGAAGCAGGCTCCAGGCTCTGAGCCGTCAGCACAGAGCCCGACGCGGGGCTCGAACTCACAGACTGTGAGATCATGACCTGAGCCGAAGTCAGATGCTTAACTGACTGAGCCACCCAGGCTTCCGTACATACTCTGTCTTTAAGGAGTGTGTGTGTGTGTGTGTGTGTGTGTGTGTGTGTGTGTGTGTGTGTTTTAAATGGGGCAGGTAAGGCATAAAATAAGTCACATAAAAGAGAAATAATAATATAAAGCACTAATTTGTTGTGCTCTGTATAGATACTTCATGAGCCTTAATTTTAATTTTTATTTCTCTCAACACCTTTGTGAGATGGGTATTATTATCCCATTTTTTAGATGAGAAAACTCACACTCAAGGGTGCTAGATGAAACTCCCAAAGTCATAGACTAGTTTTTGGTGGAGTTGAGATTTGAGCTGTTTAGCTCCAAAACAAACTGTACAAATGCCTGAGAGGGAAGAACAGAATGTCGTGGGGTGTGCACAGGAGGAGGAGGGCGGTCCAGGGAGGAGCCGGGAGGCACTTTTGCAGGCCCAGAGTTCACAGGATGCACATGACAAGTGTGGAGGGAATGAGAGTTTCCCCCCAAAGGGGGAACGTGTTTGGCCGGAGCATGGGCTGTGAACTTTGTCCAAGGGAGATATAAGGTGGTGGTCTCCCTTGATCATAGAGACTTTTCATCACAAGTAAGTTTAGAGTCCTAACTTGAGAACCGTAACATTCCACCGTGCTTACCGAACATTTGTCCCATGCCAGGCCTGAGGCTAAGCACACTCCTGGACTGTCTCTCTTCATATTCTCCGCAGCCCTGTGAAGCAGACACTTTGGCAGATTAAGTAAAAAGATTGAAGTAAACAGTCAAGCCAATCCTACCACCCAGAATTAACCACTGTCAGCGTGATGCCTGGCATCTTTCCGTGCAGATCTGTGGAAAGGAGAAGCAAGACAGACAGAAATAGCTTTGTAGAAATGGGTTCCTAAAGATGGCCTTTTATATCAGTTTTGACTTTTACTTGAGCATATCAGAAACACAGGAATTGCAACGAAACTAAAGAAAATCCTGACTATGTCTTGGCTGGAGGTAATACCCGCCGGTCACGCGTTCCCGCCCCCCAACGTCAGAGACTTTGACCCACTGCCTCTGATACTGATGGGGCTGTGCAGAAGTCTGACGCTTGCCTAGTTTCCCCCTTATCCATGACGTGCTTCTCCTAGCTGGCTTCCCAAAGGAATTACTTGGTCCTGAGTTTCAGAAACGTAGCTAGGATAGGTCATGCTGTTGAGCCTTTTGCACAGGTGTGTTTTTAATCTGCAAGTCCAATTACTTTTTCATTTCAAGATTTTTTTTAAGTAATATTACATCTTTGAATAAATCTTTGGTTTCATTTTCCTGATTTTTAACTTCGCTGTTGCAGATTATCCTTATGTTGGATTGTCTTTGTCTTTTGTGTCTGTTAAGTTATCTTAAAGTGCCTTTCTATTTCTTTGCGTTTTTCCTCTGAGGTCACAGTGACATCTCAGTCTTTTATCTACACTTGTGATCTGATTTTTGCCAAGGTCTTTTTTTTTTGTTCCATGTGATTTCTACCTTATTTATTACTTCTATCATGGCATTGCCTTTGGTTTATGATATTACTTTCCCGCTCGTTTTGTTGTGTTACCATCTTGTTTGACTGAGTTTGTGTGCTTTCTTCATGTTTACTTGTTTATTTTGAGAGAGAGAGAGAGAGCATGTGTGTGTGTGAGTGAGGAAGGGACAGAGAGAGAAGGAGAGAGAGAATTCCAAGCAGGATGTGTGCTGTCAGCTCCATCACAGGGCTTGATCTCATAGTTCGTGAGATCATGACCTGAGCCAAAATCAAGAGTCAGATGTTTAACTGACTGAGCCACCCAGGCACCCCTGAACTTGTGTTCTTATGAAGATGTTCTTTTTTAAATTAATGTTTATTTATTTTTGAGAGAGAGAGCACGTGCGCATGCGCTCAAGTGGGGGAGGGGCAGAAAGAGAGAGGGAGACACAGAATCCGAAGCAGGCTCCAAGCCCCGAGCTGTCAGCACAGAGCCTGATGCAGGGCTCAAACTCACGAACCATGAGATCAGGCCCGAGCCGAAGTCGGACACTTCACCGACTGAGCCACCCAGGCACCCCTGAGGATGTTCTTTAAAGCAATTTTGTACCTTTTATATTTTATTCCAAGATGAGATCTTTGCCTTTTTGCATTATGCTCCTCTCCTTCTTTGTCAGTCCACCTACACCAGCCTCCCACACTTTTCCAGTATTGTTTTCATAATTTCGAGAACATGGGGTAAACTGATGATTTTTTTATTCTCTTATATGTCTTTAATTAATTAGAGTCTACCTCAATCTAATATTATACTAATTCTCATGAAGTATAAGGGCTTTACAACAGTATTTGCCCATTCTTCTTTCCTGTCTCTTGCTACAGTGCTGTTATATGTTGTACTTTTATATACACTAGAAACACAGAATGCATTGCTATAGCTTCTGTTGTTCTGCTGAGATTTGCTGTCTGTTTGCTCATTAAGAGTATAGTTTCCCTTTTGTTCTCAAGCACTTATGTTGAAATTAAAACTCTCAAAAGCTTTAAAATTTTTATCCGCTATTTCCAGCCTTTAGGTCATCTCCAAGTTTGGTTCTTTATTGATTACTTTTTTTTCTTAAATATGAGGGATCACGGTTTTCTGTCTTGTTTTGTTTTGCGACGTCTAGCAACTTTGGAATTTAGCCTGGATACAGTAAATTTTGCATTGTAGAGACTTTAGATTCTGTTATGTTCCTCTGAAGAATATAAGTATTTGTTTTAGCAGCAAGTTTATTTAGCTACACTCAGACTCCAGTCTTTGTCCTCCCTGAGGGCTTTAACGCTTGAAATCTTTGTTCTGCTATTTTAGCCTTAGCTGGGCATCTTATTGTCTGCTCTATGTATCTTGTTCAGGGATTAGCCAAAGATTTTGGCAGAAGTTATGCACAGACTTTGGAAATCCTCCTCCAAGCCCTTCTTTTTTTTTATTTTTATTTTTTTTTTAACGTTTATTTATTTTTTCAGACAGGGAGAGACAGAGCATGAACAGGGGAGGGTCAGAGAGAGGGAGACACAGAATCTGAAGCAGACTCCAGGCTCTGAGCTGTCAGCACAGAGCCCGACGCGGGGCTAGAACTCACGGACCGCAAGATCATGACCTGAGCCGAAGTCGGCCGCCTAACTGACTGAGCCACCCAGGTGCCCCCCAAGCCCTTCTTTTTGGTCTTTCCTCACTTTCATACTTTCCAGATACTGTGTAGTCCTGAACTCTGTCTTCTGATTCCTAAAGCCAGCAGGATGCTGGAAAAGCCAAATGATAAGAAATGCATCAAGAGTTACTCTCTTTTTCCAAGTGTCAACTCCCATTTATGTCAGTTGCTCTCTAGTGCCTTCAGACAGTTTTTTGTTTCTATTTTGGCCAGAGTTTATACTTGTTATCTGCTGGGAAGATAGGTTCAATGTGAGCCAATCTACCATAACTGGAAGCACAGCTTTTTGGTCGCCCGTGTTAAGAGTTTCTTCTTGTGTCAGTCTATGCTGGTAATTTATGGATTTTTCTAATTTTTACTATTTTTTTTCTTTTGCTTATTTCACCAGGTATTGTAAGAAGGTGAGTTCTGTAATACAATTTCAGTTCCAGTATGGGAATCTCAGTTTTTTTCACATTTTGTTACCGATAATTGGCAACATTTTTGTTTGTTAGGGGTATGTAAAATAATGATGCATCTCACATCTCACAGGAAAGGCAATTTTTATCTGATTTGATACGAGAGATATATCTGGCTGTTCTGTATATTCTTGTTCCTGTAGTGCTAGCTCAAGTTCTCATTGCTGTCTCTTAACTGGTGCCATCGTCTGCAGCACGGGCCTATTCCGATCTGTCTTCTATACCCCAGTCGTAGAGATCATCTTAAAATCTTATTCATGCCACTTTTTCCTCTGTAACTTTCACAATTGAAATTTAAGTTCTTCAGTTAGAAGACAGACTCTTTTTTGTGGGTGTTCTGACTTAAAGATACACACTGGACCCAAACAATGCAGGTTTGAACTGCATGGCTCCATATGTACACAGAGCTTTTATACCATAGTACTGTAAATGTATTTCCTCTTACGCTTTTCTTGACATCTTTTCTCTTTCTTACTTTGTTGTAAGAATACAGCATATAATACATACGACATGCAAAATATGTGTTAATCAACTGTTCATGTTATCAGTAAGGTACCTAGTCAACGGCAGGCTATTTGTAGTTAAGTTTTGGGGGGTCAGAAGTTCCATGCAGATTTCTGACTGTGTTCGGGTTGCCACCCCTAATCCTTGTGTTGTTCAAGGGTCAGCTGTAGTAATTTGGGGCTGTGGGCTGCATTATATTAAAGCTCTACACCGAGGTTGTCAGCAGAGGCCTATTTGTTGGTATGCGGTGGGAAGGGACAAATCGCCGACACCAACTGGTCATCGTTCACATTGCCATCCTATCAGTTCAAAATCCTCAGCACGTAAGTCTGAATCTCATGGCACCAGCATATCCTTTCTGGTTGGCTCCTAATGGAATTTATTTTATTTGGCCCATGGCTTGGCTAATTTGAATCCCAACCTTACTAACTGGTTTTGGGAAAAGCCAAGACATCAGACAGGTTGCTCAGGGTAGCAATCAAACAGAGAGACGTTACATGGAACAGTTCAAAGGTCATTTCTAGGTTTTGATTTATCTTCTAACGTGTCTCTGTGTAGGTCATAGAGAAGTAGGTCTTCCTGTCTCACTGACCCAGCTTCCGTCAGATTGCCGCATTAGGAGCGAGGTCTTTATCACACCTGCTTGCTTGCTTCTATCTCTCTTATTTGTCTCTCGAGTCATTTTGGTGATTTGAAGATTGTCCTCCAGTAGACTTCTTGTGAAGTGCCCATGGAAATGATATTCTCTGATTTCTTACAGTTTGTATGTGGCCTATATAAAAAATCATTTGATAAAACCCTTAGCTCAGATTTTCATTCCTTAAGGATCTTAAATATCTTTACCCAGTGCCTGGTGATGTAAAGTTTTGCCGAAGAAAAGTTTAATGACAGACTGACTTTCTTTCCCTCATTAGTGCCTTGGTCTTTGTGTTCAGATAGCCAGCACATTTTTCGCTTTTTATTTAAAACCCAGTAATTTTGCTAGAAGTCATGATGTTGGACACTTGTGACTGATTTTATAAGTATTTAGGTACTATTTGAATTGCTAGGCTTGAGTCTCTTTTATTTCGGGAAGACTTCCGGAATTGTAATTTTTTAGCATCTGAACCATTCCACTGTTACGTTTTCTTTCCAGTGGTACGTTGTGCAGGTATCTTGGATTTCTTTTCCTAGCTTCTGTTTTAGACTATCACCTTCTTGCACATGTTCCTTCCTGCCTTCTTTCCTTTTTGCTTCCTTGATACATTTTTTTCCCCTTTTTCACCTCCTGTGACTTTCGTTTATTTGCTCTTGTGTTCCTTTTAGCTCAGCCTTTATTTCTGGAATGATTTTGTTTCGAATTTGCTTTGGGGCTCTATCACTGAATTTCAGAATTTTTCTAGCTCTGATTGACACGAGTCCTTTCTTGTCTCCTAGCATTTAAAACATTTCTCGTCAACCCATAGGTAGCTAATGTGTACTGAGCATCTTGTGGGCAAACTCTGTGGCATTTCTGTCCATTTCTTCTTGCAAATGGGGACCCAGAAGCACAAGCCTGTGTGGGTAGTCCTGGAAGGTCGCAGAGTCAGTGGCTGGATCCAAAGTGAGTCCTCCTCACCTTCGTACTGTTTTCAGGGTTTTTCTGAATCTTACTTTGGAGCTTCCACTCAGAAATGCTTTCTTGGCACTCCAGCCGTGAAGCACATGGATGGATAAGTAAATTCTAGACTGTTTCTGATTTTTCTAGAGTGAAATCTTTACGAGTGTTTTACTAATGTTTGTTTTCTACATGGTGGTTTGGGGAGAATAGTCTCAAGAGAGCAGTAATTTTAAAATAATGTGTCCCCTAGTGCATTTTCCCTAAAATTTCACTCTCTTAAGTAAGCACATAATTCCACATACTTCTTTATATCTGTTTCTGTTTCTCATATGAACTCCTGCTTTTTTCTCTTACCTATGAACTGGAAATGATAAGAATAAAATCTGCTTCTGTAGGTTCCTTTTTGGGGAAAATGGGTCCTATAAGGACTTATTACCAAGAGCTGCTGGTGGGTTTGATGCTGTTGCTACCTCTTATCAGGGACGCAGTATGTCAGTTATTTGCAGGCATCGTGACCTTTGACTTTTCTGAATGTATAGAACTATGTTTCCTATTGATTTTGCATAGTTCTGGTTTTGCTATGTTGGTGTTCTTAACAAGCCATCATCATCTTGCTTATCAAGGACACTATCTATTTGGCACCTGAAGAAGTGACATTTGGGGGTGGGTTTCCTTCTGCTGCATCTATGACATGCATAAATGCCCCCCTTAAGCTTTGGATTTCCTCTTTACCCCATTTCAAATCAGCAAGAACCTTTCAGAGGAAATCTGGGGACATTAACAGGTGGTGGGAATTGTTATGCCCGGCTGAAGAGTGAGGCCTGGCATAACTGTGACGAGAGAGGTGCCCTTGAACGTGGCTTGGGTGAGCTTCATAGCCAGCTTATGGTGGCAGTATAGCTGCACGGGTCCCTGGACTGTGAGCTCCCCGAGGGCAGGCCTCACACCCCAACCCCCCCTCCCGCCCCCATCCTCCAGAACCTGGCATCCTGTTTACAGAGCATGGATGGGTTTCCCTTGATGTGCCCTGTGTCCCCGAGAACTGTCATTAGAGTACCAGTGCCCCAGAGTGGAGCCCGCACCAGGGCGCAGTGTCAGAAAGCCCGACTGGAGACCTCTGTGTGCCCAGCCGAGTCAGACCCTGGTTCTGTGGGTCGGCTTCCCCGTCTCTTGACGAGGCTCTTGCAGTGTGTGCGTTCTGAGATCCCAGTTTCAAGTGCTTGGCTCACTGATGCCACAGAATTCCAGACCACGTTCTGGAAGAATGGCTTTGTATTTCATTACATAGCCAGATGGGGGAGGCTGCTTTTCTTCTTCTTTTTCCCTTGTTTTCTTTTCTTTTTCTTTCTTTCTTTCTTTTTTTTTTTTTTTTTTTTTTTGAGGTAGGCAATGGGATTCCAGAAGACTGGCAGTTTGTTAACTACAGCTGAGTCGTTGTAAGTGTGCTTAATTTGAGTGAAGCGTATTTGCAGACAGTTTAGGAAATAAATCTGGGAAACCATTTGTGATTCTTTGTAGTCGACTTTGAGAAAGAAAATGGCTATATTGTAGATTTATTTTATTCTTTGATTATAAAAGTAATACATGTTTCCTGCAAAAAAGGCAGAAAACACGAGAACACAAATAACCATCCCCGTAATCCTACCCCCTGAATCCTCCCACTGTATTCTTTTTGGTGTACTATCCTCTTAGATTTCCTTTCGGATGGATGGATGAATGGATGGATGGATGGATGGATGGATGGATGGATGGGTGGATGGGTGGCTGGGTGGGTGGATAGACAGGCAAATACACAACATAAGTATTAAAATGAAAATTAAATCATGCTAATAATATCTCTTTCAATCATGATACAATATATATGAAGGAAAAATTTCCATGTTCATTAACTTAGGCAGGCACCTTTGTTTTTAATGTCTGTGTGGTATTTTATAGGCTTGGTGAACCATGATTTATAAAACCAATCCTCGATTAATGGGCATTTAAATTGTTTCGGTTTTGTAAGTCTTTAAACAGTGCAGAAAATTTCCTTACCCACATACATTTGTTGGACGGTCCTATAATTCCATTCGTGTAAAATTCTAAAAGGAGATTTAAAAGTATTCAGTTACCAAGTTTTCTATACACAGGCCAGGACTGATTTCTTTCTCTATTATTCTCTTTTATCCATGCCTATTTGACAAGTGGAAACATATCGTTAACTTGTTTTAATTAGAGTTTGGGTTACCAATGAGTTCAGTACTTTTTTGTGCATTTGTTGGAATTTTTCATTCTTTTTATGTGAATTACCTGTTTACAACCTGCGTCTATGTTCTACTGAGTATTTATTTTAGTGATTTGTAAGAGCTACTCATGCATCATGGTAATTAACCTATAGTTTTTCTCACTCACGTTTCTTTCATTGTGATTTGGGAGTGTGTGTTTTTAACCAAACCAAGAAAAATATTGATGTCGTCAGGCAGATCCATTATTTAAGTGATTCGGGGCTGTAATGTGTGTCTTGGAAAGGACTTCCCACCCAGAGATTGTGTTCTGTGTAATATTCATCTTAACTTTCTTCTGCTTTTACGGTTTGATTCTTCTACTTGATGAACCGTTTACCTAAGGTTTATCCCAGCACAAGCTAGCAGGTAGATTAATTTAACTTTTTTTCTAAAATGTTCTGCCAGTCATTTCAACACCATTTAGTACATAGTTCGTCGTGCTTTTGGTTCATTCAAGTCTTAAATTTTTGCCAGGCAGGTGAAGATGAAAAGGAAACACTGAATATTCAAATGGATCTTTGACACCGTCAATAAACGAAAATTCTTTTGTCTGAACAGAGGTCTCCTGGGAGAGTCAATCCGTCAAAAATTCCAAAAGGGAGTGCCCTCACAGCTCTGTTTCATCCGAAGAGGTCTGGAAAAACTGCTCCCTGGAAGAAGTTGAGACGGCCTTCTGCCAGGAGGTAAGAGGGTCTCCCTAATGCCCGGGTTCTCTAAAGTGCGAGCACAGGAGATTGACAGCTGTGGAAAACCATTAGGTCTGGACGCTATTTCTAGGCATCGTGTGGATCCTGCCTCCACCTCCTGGGACCCTGAGGCCTCCTCCAACCTGTCGTGACAGCCTGTCCGTAACAGTACTGGTGCTGAGAGGCTGGTTCCGACATATCTCTTTTGTGCTGCTCACGCACTTAATCTGGTGAAGAAGATTCCAGACTCCTGTGAGGACGTGAGGCATCTTTATTGAGCAAAATAAAGGAAAACTTGAGTAAATGAAGAGGTCTTTTTTGGTTCTTGGGTTGGAAGATTCAAAATTAATGTCTGCTCTCCCTATTTCTGGATGGATATACATATATATTTTTTTCTTTTGAAAAGTAGTAATAGAGGACCACATAACAATATATCACATAAAAATATAAAGGTATGCTAAGCCTGTATGGCACTGGTACAACCATCTGACATTCAAATTGACGTAAGATAATAGTTGGGTGATGGATCAGTCTGTGTCTGTGAATTCAGCATATGATATCAGGCATTCCAGTAAAGTGTGGCAGGGATGCGGAGTGGCTCACTGGGTAATTATTATTGGAAAAATTCACTAGCCAGCCGTGCAGGGGGAAAAAAAGCTCGTAACCTGCCATTCTTCACACCAAAATTCTGTATGAATCAACTATTTAAAAGTACTGTGGGTGAAAATTTTTTAATCTTGAAATCGAGACTACCTTTCGAGCATGATGCAAAGCCCAGAAACCATAAAGAAAAAGATGCTACATCTGATTACATTAAAATGAAAAGCTTTTGTACAGCAAAACTTTGTGTAAGCAAATGATAAACTTGACAAAGTATGTGCCATGTAAACCACAGACTAAGGTGCGTCGAGCTTTTAAAAACGAATGTAAGGTGTTCAGTAGAAAAATGTCAATGAGGAAAAAAATTAACAGAAGCCAGTGTTGATCAAGGTGTTGGAGAAGTGAGTCTGTAATATTGTGTTGGTAAATTAGTAAAGCTTTGTTTTCTCTTGTTGTGGTTAATAAATTTATTGTTTTCATAAAAACAGAACCATTACAAAATACATTAGTGTTACAAAAAAAAGTAAGCAATTCTGAAAAGTACAAAGAAGAAAGTATAAATTATTCAAAATCCACCGCCCAGAAATAATCAAAGGCAGCATTTGGTGAACATAATTCTCGGCCCGTCTTTATTCATATATATAGAAGGATGACTGCCTCGGTGGGTGGGTGGGCGGATACATAGATAGAAATAATTTTATAAGAAGAGAATCATGCTCCTTGTACAAATAAGATGTATTTAACGTAAATGTCTTTGAATTTACCAGAAGCAAAGGAGACATCACCACCCTCTCCACCCTCGTAATTAACCCTTTTGTGGGGCCCGCTGGGTGCGAGGCAGGGTCCTCCTCAGTCTTCACAGCAGCTCCGTGAGCCAGGCCCTGCTATCATCCCAGCTTCAGCTTGAGGAAACTGAGGCACAGAGAGGTTTAATGACGGGTCTAGAGTTCCCCTGCCAGTGAGGCCTGGGCCAAGTTTAAACCCAAGCCCTTGCTGACAGTGCTGTCTTCAAGTGAAGCTGAAGATATTTCTGTACTTTGGACAAATATTTCTTTACCACAAGATAATATCAGGTCCCAAAAGGGACTTTGAGACAAGAAGAGAATTAAGAAAGCCATTAAGAGTTGCAGAAATTACGGTGTTTTTGAAGGATCTTTCGATCGCAGGCGGTACGGGTGGGCTCTCGCTTCCCGGTGTTCCTTCCCACCTCACAAGTTTTGTTGTTTCTATTTTGTCCTTAGCCAGGGTTTACCATGATATTTACATTCTATTCCGGTCCTATAATTTCCCCGGTTGTTTGGCCTTCGATGTGTATTTACGTGGGTTTAAGACACATGACTATTCTCCAGCGTTTACCGTAGTTAATCCCTTTCTGAGTTCATTATTTTGATTTATTTTTTGGCTGGCTGGATTTCATAGCCAAGTAATTTCCTTAAGAAAGGCTCATGGGGGCTTTATTCCCTTTGTTTTTTTCATGTTTGAGACTGTCTGCCTCTTACTTTTCTACCAGAAACACTTGGCTGGGTGTAATTCTTCCATCTTGCTTTCTTTTCCTCAAGATGTTGTAAGCCTTGTTCCGTTGTCTTCTGTTCTTGTTTTATTAAGTTTAGTTATTTACTTTAACAGAGACAGAGTGTGTGTGTGGGCGGGGGAGGGGAGAGGAAAGAGAGAGAGAGAGGGAGAGAGAGAATCCCAAGTAGGCTCCACCAGCACGGAGTCCAGTGAGGGGCTCAAACTCATGACTGTGAGATCATGACCTGAGCTGAAGTCAAGAGTTGGATGCTCAGCTGACTGAGCCACCCAGGCGCCCCTGGCATTGGGTGTCCTGAAGAAGCCTGAGCTCACTGATTTTTTTTTTTCCCCCTTATAGGTAATTCCTTTTTTCTACCTGGATGCCTAAAGTATATATTCTCTTTAATCCTTGAAATTAAAAAGCAAAACTAAGCCATACTGGCACGGAGCATTTTATGTCAAAGTTTCCTGGAACACAGTGTGTTCTTTTGAGGTACAGATTCAGTCCGTCATTTCCAGAAAACTTCTCCTGTGTCACTAAAATCCTCTCCTGCTCTCTGTCCCTCTGCCTTCGCAGCATCTTTCCTCCCTTCAGTGTTATTCCCAGTTACCCTCACACTGGGTCGTCGTCGTCCTCGACAGCTGCCGCCTTCTCCCAGCTTGCCTTCAGCCTTTTTCCCCTGCCTTCGTTCGGAGTCTTTCAAGCCTTTCCTTTGTTATTAATTTTAATTCAGACTTGCGTCTTACGCTGTTATTTCTAATTTCTTTATTAGGTCCTGTAATGATACTATTTTTGTTCTCAATATTCCTAGCTTTGCAATATCCCTTCTTTTTCATTGTTTTATCATCTTGACTTCAAGCTTTTCTTATCATGAATTCATAGTCTTAGTTTCTTTTTATGGCACGAAACCTTTGTAGGTGATCACGTGTTTATATTTTTTTGTATTATGTTTCCTTAGACTGGGTTCTTTGTCTTTTGCCTGATCTGCCTGCCTTCCTTCCTTCCTTCCTTCCTTCCTTCCTTCCTTCCCTCCTTCTCTCCTTCTCTCCTTCCTTTCTTTCCAAATTTCTATAGTTGCAAAACCACTTATTTTCATCCTGCTTGTGCTTAGGTTTTAAGTTTATTTATTTTGAGAGAGAGTGAGCGAGCAGGAAAGAGGCAAAGAGCGGGAGATAGAGAATCCCAAGCAGGCTCCATGCTGTCAGCGCAGAGCCTGATGTGGGACTTGAACCCACAAACTGCAAGATCATGACCTGAGCCAAAATCAACTGAACCGAAATCAAGAGTCAGACGCTCAACTGACTTAGCCACCCAGGCGCCCCTCCCCCATTCTTGATAGAGCTGTATTATTATTCTCACTTCTCTACAGTTTTCCATCATCTGCAACTACACAAATGATGCATTCTCTTACAGAGGGATGTTTAGATTGCTTCCTGGTTTGTGCTGATCCCAGTGATGCCGCTGTGAGTGGTTACATACGTATGTTTTGGGGCGTGTGCACAGACATCTCTCTAGGAATAGCTTACACCTAGGAGTGGAATTACCTGCTCGGTTGTAAGGGACATGCACCTCAGCTTTAACTGGCAGTATCGAACTTGTTTTATCTATGTGCTCTGACTGTTCAATTTCCCTCCACAGTGGAATGAGTTTTTGTATCACTTTCTAGAGTTATATGTGTGTATCATCAGTCCACTCTATATTCTTTTTTTTTTTTTTTTTTTTTTTTGAGAGAGAGGGGGGAGGCACAAGTGAAGGGCAGAGAGAGAGAGAGAGAGAGGGAGCGAGAGAAGTGGAGCTCACCCACAGTGGGACTCACGCTCACCGGATGCGGGGCTCAAACTCAGGAACTGTGAGATCACGACCTGAGCCGAAGTCAGAGTCAGATGCTTAACTGACTGAGCCACCAAGGCTCCCTGCAGTTGCAAATTGTTTTTCAAAATACCAATATACAGTCCCACCGGAAGCATATGAGAAAGAATTCCTGTCGTTCTGCCTACTCACCAACGCTTAATGTTGTTAGACTTTAACCTTTTTACATTCTGATGTGGCTAGAATGACGTCTGAGCTATCATTTTAATCTTTATGTGCCTTCCTACTGATGTGTCAAAGCTTTTGACATTTTGCAACCCTTCTTTAGAACATTTTTGGTCAAGGGGCGCCTGGGTGGCTCAGTCGGTTAAGCGTCCGACTTCGGCTCAGGTCATGATCTCGTGGTCCGTGAGTTCTAGCCCCGCGTCGGGCTCTGGGCTGACAGCTCAGAGCCTGGAGCCTGCTTCCGATTCTGTGTCTTCCCCTCTCTCTGCCCTCCCCCACTTGCACTCTGTCTCTTTCTCTCTCTCTCTCAAAAATAAACATTAAAAAAATTAACCGTTTTGGTAAAAATATATTCATTTAAAACAAATGTTTATTGAATGCCTCCAGCATGCCAAATTGTGCTTTATTCTAGGTAATTACGAGTGAACAAAACAGACACACCCAGCTCTCATGGAGATTGTACAAACTTACATCGGGGGAGAGGTGTTACACAAACACATTCACAAACACGATAAATAAAGGACAGGGTGTTACAACAGAGAATAACAAGGGGGACCTCATCTGGATTGGGGATCAGGGAAGCATTTGTCGAAATTAAATGTACAAACAGAAAATGGGTGTCCTTTTTACTGGTCTATCAATAATGTGATGGTGTGCCATGCAGCATTTAAAAGCATGATGTAGAGGGGCACCTGGGTGGCTCAGTTAAGCGTCCGACTTCGGCTCAAGTCATGATCTCATGGTTCCTGAGTTCGAGCCCCGCATCGGGCTCTGTGCTGGCAGCTCGGCCTGGAGCCTGCTTCGGATTCTGCGTCTCCCTCCCTCTCTGCCCCTCCTCTGCTCTCTCTTTCATTCAAAATAAATAAATAAGTAAACTTTAAAATAAATACACGTTAAAAATTTCATAAAAAATAAAAGCATGATGTAGATATGTATTAGTGCTTACAGAAAAACATTTCATGATATATTGTTAAATGAAAAAAAAAATCTGTCAAATCTGGATGTATAGCCATGATCCCAATTTTATAAAGTAGTATGTTTATATGATCGTTACGAGAGTTTCTGGAACACTATGTAAAAAAAAATTGGATGGAGAGACTTCCAAGTATCTTTATGTCCTCCTTTTTACTTTGCTGAATTGCTTGGTTTTTTTTTTTCCTTTTATAAAGAGTAACCATTGAAAATTTCCTTTTATAAAGAGTAACCATTGAAAATTCCTTGGTATCATGTCACCAAGACACTATTTCTGTTTCCTACCCCGCTTTTTTCCTAAAAGCTCTTGATGGTGTCAGAAACACTCTCTTGAAAAAAATCTCATTGGAGACCAATGTCATCAAGATATTAAAAGTGGATTTCATTAATCCAGTAAATACACCGAGACTATACCCCACATCTGGCTCTGGCTTCTCTCTGTCAACCCACCTCCCCAAAAGAGAGAGGGGCAGATGCAGGCACATTTTGGGTTGGTTCTGTGCAACTTTCGAAGAGGTCTAGGCCCTGAGATTCTCTAAATATTTTTAAAGATTTTCCCGTTAGATTTCTGACGTTCCTGTGCAAGCTATGGGAATGTCAATAAATCTGCTTCTTATTCCTATAGTGGGTACAGATTCTTGTACGTGTATTTCCACGTTCCAGCAGGTTTTATGTTTGTTTGTTTGTTTGTTTTTCTAAGAAAGTCAACTTATACCCCAAGTTGATGGTTATTTTGTTTCTCATTGAAGTCAGGAAAGACCGAATTCAGACAAAGTGAAGAGGGTTGGAAATATTGGAGAATATTGTTATTACTCAATAATAAACAGCAGGAAAAACCTTTGGAAATAAAACCCATCTTCATAGTATTTTTATGAGTCATATAAAAATCAGCGGTTAACCGGCTCTACTGAATTTTAGAAGTTCCATAAAGCAAAACTCATTCACCCTGATTCTTTGTGATTCCCCATTTAAAAAAAGAAGAAGAAGAATTAAAGAAATGCACAACGTGTACTCTGTTTATGCAGCCTTTATATTAATGAGTTGCTTTACTCTGAAAGCTACTTCTGTTCTTAATAAAATGTCGCCGCCTTTTTTGTTTGATTGACCTGATTTAATCAAGAGACACGTAGCATGGGCTCACAGTAGGAATGGCTTGAAAGTATATTAAGAAAGATGTATCAAACTGGCACATCCAGCGAATATTTTTAGCTCTGAAATTTGAGGTGGAGCTATTATATGTGCTGTTTTTCCCGGAGAAACTTGTCTACCCTGTCAGTTGAGTAGCGGTGACTGGGGATAGTGTTCTGTAGCGAGCTCATCAATTAAACATTTGAAGTTCAGTACATGCCACCATAACCTTTTTGATCAGTTTTTGGAGGGGAAAAATGTGACGAGGTTTTGGTAAAAATAAGCTGGTTGAATAGCGCTTGAAGTGGGTTTCTGTGAATGCAATGCTCGAATTTTTATTCCCTGCAGCTTTCCAAGTCCTATGGAAAGGTTGAAAAAGCCCTGAGTGCAGGGGACCCCTCCAAAAGTGGCTGTGTGTCTTTGAATTACCTAAAGATTGTCTTCGACACCTTTGTGTACCGATTACCAAGGAGGATTTTTATCCAGTTAATGAAGAGGTAAGAGTCCCATTGTTTCCTTGACACTTTTTTCCCCCCAAACGTCAGCCAGGAGAATACGGCACAGCTTCATTTATTTTTTATTAATGTCTTCTACTTTTTTTTAGTGAAAATTTCAAACCCATGCAAAAGTAAAGAGAATAATATAATGAATCCACTAAGGTACTCAGCTTCAACATTCAACTCATGGTCAATCATTTATCTTCTTGCCCATTTTTCCTTAACCCTGGATATTTTTGAAACAAATACCAGACATCATATTTCACTGAAAAGGTCTCACTATGTCTTTCTAAAAGATAAGAAGTTTTTTTTTTTTAATTTTAATGTTTTATTTTTGAGAGAGAGAGAGTACAAGCAGGGGAAGGGACAGAGAGAGAGAGAGAGAGAGAGAGAGAGAGAGAGACAGAATCCAAAGCAGGCGAGAGAGAGAGAGAGAGAGAGAGAGAGAGAGACAGAATCCAAGGCAGGTGAGAGAGAGAGAGAGAGAGAGAGAGAGACAGAATCCAAAGCAGGCTCCAGGCTCTGAGCTGTTAGCACAGAGCCCGACGTGGGGCTCAAACTTGTGAACCGTGAGATCATGACCTGAGCCGAAGCCAGATGCTTAACTGACTGAGCCACCCAGGCGCCCCAAGAAGTCTTTTTAAGAACATGGTGGAAATACTGGTTTCACACCTAATAGAATTATCAATAATAGTAATACATACCTAGCCAGGGTTCAAATCTAACAGATTGTCCCAGATTTTCTTTTACAGTTTGAGTCCGGATCCAAATGAGGTCTGTACATTACAATAGATTGATTTGCCACAATTCTTTTTTTTGGTCTGTAGGGTCTCTCTCCATTTGTTAATTTGTTCCCTTATGACGCATTTGTAGAAGTCTGGATTGTTTATTACGTGGAGTTTCTTGCAACTGACATCTGACAACCGACATCTACAGTGACATTAACATGTTCTCCTGTCTCCCTCCCCCACCCTCTCCTGCCCCTAAATGGATAGATACACAGATATCTGTTCAGTTGTTCTGGCAACAATACTTCATAGGCAGTGGCAGCGAATGTGGACTGGTTGTCTCTCTTTTCGTGGTGTTAGCAGCCATGGTTGAAAGTACTTCTCTCCACGAATTCACTGGGGATTATAAGGTGGTGATATTTCACATCTATCCTTTCTTCTTTTATTGGTTGGAGTGCTTCTGTAATGAAAGTTTTCCCTCTTCAACTACTTGGCGACAGTGAGACACAGCTGGTCTAAGAAAGGCACAATGTCCTTGGTCCTTTCCTTTCACTTACCACCTTCCAAAATAGTGAATTGGTTCCTTAGCATACTCCGTAGGTGAGCAGTGAGTGGCTTTTCCTAAGTTACCACAAACTCATGAATGGAAACATATTTGATGTGTTGCAGTTCATCATTGTTCTCACTGATACTCAGTCGTTCCATCTTGGCCAGCGGGACCTCCTCAGTTAGCTCCCGAGACCTGTTGGTGCGACCCTGATCGTCCCCGGTAGGTCTCTTCCTTTCCGACATGGCAAAATGCTCCTGGCTCTTCTGGGACATCCCTTGCCCTCAACCTGGAATCAGCCATTTCTCTAAGGATCGGGATAATTGGCGGACACCTCGGGTTCTCTGGAAAGGAGAGGCAAGAGAGGAGGAGAAGGAAGAAATACTGTTAAGTGAGGCCAGCTAGACCCATTCTCCACAGCCTCCTCTTTCCTTCTCAGAGGTGAGCCCTGCGTATTGCCACTCTGGCTTCTAGAGTAAAAAGCAAGGTTTGGCCCTAGGAGTGAGTATTCCCATGGCTCAGAAAACAGCTGTTTTTCTGCCTGTACATGGTGACGATTTTTAGGAATTGCTCTGCTGAATAATGAAAAGCCATATAGTCATTTCTTTGTATTTCGTTTTCAAAATTACACAAGTCATAATTTAATGGCAATAATGAAACTGAGGAGCAGAAAGTCACAATACACCTTCTATAACGAATTTACCGTGTTCGTGTTTCCACATTCCCTTCACCTGTATCCACATACATATATCATTTTTACGTGTTTGTAATGGAAGTACCTCTACAGTTTTACATTGTGCTTTTTCAATGGGAATGCCAATTGTAGACACTCATCCTGTTGGGTTCATAGTCTTCCAACTTATCATTTGAATGGAGGCCTATTGAGTCCCTTTCTCTGCCAGATATCGTGGGAGGTGCTAGGAATATGGAAATAAATAATGAGTAGTCGCACAGCAACGGGGTTCAGCAGAGGAATGGCAGCTATGAAGACCACCGTGGACGCTCAGAGTGTACTTGTCAGGATGCCAAGGGCAGCCAGGTTTGCACTGTTGTGACAACCTGTTCTGACCAGGGACCCAGGGATTTCTGAGTCGTGCCCCCTGTCACATTCACCCCGAATTCCCAGTAGAACCGGGCACAAGGGAACAACAGCAAGTGAATACCCAAGTACGATATTTTGAATATCGTTTTAACGTTTCTTCATTTTCGAGAGACAGAGACAGAGCGCGAGCGGGGGAGGAGCAGAGAGAGAGGGAGACGCAGAATCCCAAGCAGGCTCCAGGCTCCGAGCTGTCAGCACAGAGCCCGACGCGGGGCTCGAACCCACGGACGGTGAGATCATGATCTGATCCCAAGTCTGACGCTCAACCGACTGACGCTCAACGCAGGCGCCCCCTAGTACTGATATTTTGAATTGTAAGTTAGGTTTGTTTTCTGGTGCACATATCTGCCAGTAAAGGTTTGTCCTGTCTTCCTGATCAACTGTTCCCTTTATAATTATGTAGTTATCTTTCTATCCCTCTGGCTTTCATGGTCTATCTTATCTGGTACTAAAATATCCATAACAGTTTTCTTTGGATATCTTGTCTCACTCTTATTGTCACTCTTTGTGTTTTAGGTGTGTTTCTCGCAAAATAGCATATCTGAATCTTAAAAATTCCAAAATGAACCCCTGGGCCTCTTTAGTGGTCAAGTGTAGTCTGTGTCCACTTATTGTGACGGGCATGGTTGGATTTTTCCCCTCTACCACTGTATTGTTTACTGTCTCTGATTTCTCGGCTCTGTGTTTTTCTCTTTCTCTCCTCCATCGTGTTTGTCTCTGTCCAAGTTTTCCTTCTCACACTTGTGTTCCCCTCTGCTGTCTTGAGAATTAAATATTTTATTTCTATTCTTACAGAGGAGGTGACCCTTAAATTTTTAACATGTGTTCTCAACTTAGAAAGCCCAAAGTTCACAATATTTCTACCGTCCTGAATATAACGAGCAGCTTCAACTTACATGTTACCAACGGCTAGTGTTTTCATGCAGCCTTGTTCTGACAACACCCAAATTAGACATTATTATTGTATTTTTTTATACAATCCATGTTTGTTTAGGCTTTCCCGTGTTTGCCGGTCTGTTTGCTCATCCCTGCTTCTTAAATCTCACCCCTCCTTCAGAATTCAATTTCCTGAAGTATATCCTGTAGTAGTCCTTTAAGTGAGGTGCTGTGAGTGGTGGGTTCAGTCTTGTTTTCAAAAGTGTCTATTTTCTACTTACTCTTTAATGAAGATTTTGCAGGGAATACAATCCTTGTCTGAGAGCTATTTTCTTGTAGCACTTCAGAGACGTTCTTCCCGGTCCTCTGGCCTCTAGTGTTGTTGTTGAGAGTCTGCTGTCTAATTACCAGTACTTTCTAAGTGATCTGTTTTTTCTTTTTTCTGGTTGCCTTCAAGATTTTCTATTTTTGTTGCTTTACGGTTTCCCCATGATGTGTCTTGCTAGCGATGTCTGTTTATTTAACCTTCCCAGCCACATGCTGTCTCATGGTGAGGATGAGTATTTTTCACGAATTCTAGAACATTCGCGGCTGTTGTTCTTTGAGGATTGTCTCTACCCCTTTCTCACCGGTCTTTTCTTCTGGAAGTCTCATTAAATATTTGTTGAACCTCCTCCTTCTATTTTTTCCCTCGTCTCCTAGACTCTTTGGCACTTCCCATGGCTTTGTCTGGGCGCCGTTCTGACTCTTTTCCTAGAATCTATTTTGGTTCACTAACTCTCTGCCATGCCAGATCTCTTCCCGGTCTTGCACAGTCCAGGTCTCCTATGCCCAAATGAGCATTAAACCCCAGCCTCTTAGTGCCAGCATGAGATCCCGGGGCCTGTAGCACAGCCTGCCCTGTCCGGGTCTGATGCACTCCCTGGGCTCTCGTGGCCATAACTCACATTCCCACTGCACCACAGTCCGTTCCCTCCACGCCTCTAGCACCTGTGCATTTCCCCTTCTTGTTTTCAACTTCCGCCATATGTTTTAAAATAATCTTGTTGATGTATTTATTCCAGTAGTCATTGAAATTTTTGATGTGTTTGTTGATATATTTCTGTGATGAGACCAGGAGGCTTGGGGAGAGATCCACTGTGTTGCCAGAAATCTTACCTTAATGTGTTCATGCTGGCTGGGAAGTTAGAAAAGTCTCCAGAGAGTCAACAGAACTGAATGGGAGCTTTGAGAGGTGAAGAGGAGTTTCCCACACGGGTGGCCGGAGAAAGACATTCCATCCAGAGGAATCAAACAGCACGTCACAGGGACTGGTTTGATGGGGTCACGATCCCTTGTTAGGGCTCTTTAATTTTATATACCAACATGTTTTTAACCATTACACTGCATTTGAGTCTTTAGTCTCTTTTTAGTTTTGCATATGTTTGTTTGTTCATTTGCTCAGCCAGCCCACAGATCGTTCTGGAGCCTGTACTGTGTAACCCGGCACTGTGCTCACTGGGGGCCCAATGGAGAGGAGGCTATGACCCCTGCCCTCAAAGAATGTTACTTGCTGGCGGGTGAGACAACATGCGGAGACATACCAGTAGTGGAAGGAAGGGCGCAGGGTGACAGGGCTGTCCTGAGAGTGATGGGGAGAACCTTGGACCCTCTGGGACGGCTCTGGAAAGGCCTCTCTGCAAAGGTGAAGTTTAAACAAAGACCTGAGACGTCAGGAGGAGAGCCCTGGGAAGGGCTAACCCATGGACGATGTTCTGGGGCCTGGCAGGAGTTGGCAAGAGGGAGTGAGAGGTGAGGTAGAGGGAAGGCAAGGGCCTGGGAGGGGACTGGGGTCGGGATCATTGCTGAGGGGGTCGAGGACAGGCTTTGAGTCAGATTCAAGGCTAGAGTGTGAATACTTTGGTGCATTTTTATAAGGATTGCCAAATTGCTCTCTGAAAAGATAGTCATGATTTATATTGTCAACATCGTGTGGATGTTCTAGTTTCCTACTCTTTCCAGCATTGAATATTAACATTGTTTTAAAATATTGATAGCTTAAGAGGTATAAAATGGTGCCTCATTATCGTTTTAATTTATATTTCTTGGAGCGATATTGAGCTTGGACATTTCCACGAGCCTGTGTGCTGATTGTATCTCCCCTGACGTGAATTCTCCTCATGTCCTGATTGGTTAATGCCCCCACTGATGGTTTTTTAAGTCAATTTTATCACCTTTTTGTTTAACAATTTTTTAGAATTAATTAATTATTAAGAGAGAACCCTTTTCTGTCATAAGCAGAATATTTTCTTGTAGATATTTTTCCCAGCTTGCCGCTTCCCTTTCATTTATGTGATACCTCATTGTTTAGAAGTTTACATTTTAATATAATCAAATACATTAATCTTCTTTGGGGATGTCTTCTGTTGCTTAATCTATAAATTCATCATTCTTACTCAGCCTTGAGAAAAACGCTTTCTACTCTGCTTGTTTTTTTTTTTTTTTTTTTTTTTTATTCTTTGAAAACAAAACACTTTAATCCATCTTGACCTAAGGTGGGTATCCAAATTAAATTTTTTTTCCCAAATAGATAATCTATTTTACCACCACCACTTGTGAAATAATTCTTTCCCCATTGTTTCTAATGTCTGCTTTGTCAGGCATTCGATTCTCTCCACAATTTGGTTTAACGTGTCCTTCTAGTGTGTTCTATCAGTCTAGCTTTCTCTTGTATGTGGACGTTTCTATCCAGTGCTCGGTCTACACTGACCCATCCAACTGCCCTTTTATTTTCTGTTTTACCTTTAGAAAGGACATTGGGTTCCCTGCACTGTCACATTTATTTCTTGAATTTCATCATTATGTCACCTCCTAGAAAGAGAGAATCTGCAGGATTCTACCATGAAAACACTGGCCCTCACAAAACCGGCTTTAGAGGTGGGACTGGGGACCTGCAGTGAGTGACATTGTTTACTTACCACGACGAGTCCATGATTGTGTTGGGCCAATTCTGTATGGCTTTCATATCTAAAAAACGAGCGAGAAGTTTACTAAAAAATCGGTACACAAGTGTTCACAGCAGCTCTATTCCTCATTGCCCCAAACTGGAACCAGCCCAGATGTCCCTGAGCAGGTGATTGGGTAGGCAATCCGGTTCATCTAGACGCTGGCGTATTTCTCAGCAATAGGAGGGAGTGGATGAATCTCAGAGACATTCGAAGGGAGCTGGTCTCGAAAGTTGCTACTCTAGGATCCTGTCTAGGTGACATTGTGGAAAAGGCGGGACAAGAGGATCGGAGAAGGGGTCAGTGGTTTCCAGGACTCAAGGCGGGGGAGGCCTGGCTCCAGAAGGGCAGCGCGAGGGAGGTTTTGGGGTGGTGGGGCCTTTCTGCATCCTGGGTGCGGCGGTGGTTGTGTGAATCCGTACATGTTAAAACTCCTAAAAGTATATACATCAAAGGAAAAAGTCCATTTCAGTGCATTTTAATTGGCTAAATAAAATTTTTAAATATGTCCTTTAAAAAAAAAAAGGCAAACAACACAGTAAAGAATAAGGCAGGAAGTAAAATAAAATCTAAACCCTCATACTAAAATAGTTTGAAAAATTATTCTTACTATCCAATTCAAGAATGGATAGTAAAGGGGGAAAAAGTCATCTTTTTTAATTTGTTGTTTTTTTAAAAAAATACTCAAGATCTAGGGCCTAAATTGAAACCTCTAACATCTTGGTAATAAGACATAAAATCTTGATCCAAATAATATTTTAGAGATTTTAAAAATCTGTTTTCCTTATACATATATATGTGTGTATATATACGTATACATATACATATACATATACATATACATATACATATACATATACATATACATATACATGTATATATGTGTGTGTGTGTATATATATATATATATTTTTTTTTTTTAACGTAATGGTAGGCTTTAATTGAACAGCTCACTTGACCTTTATTGCTAACATGCTGTGTTTTCAATATCACCTAGGCTTTTATACAAGACACAGCTGGTAAAAGGTGTTTAAATATGAAGAGTGAGGTTTGAGGGAGAGCCGAGAGGGTGGAATAAACGCGCTGACTTGCTATAACTTGCCTATTCACCAGATGCTTCCTCCATCCAACATGCGAGCAGGTTCTCGCTCAGAAACATCTCCTGGTGAGAATTTTCCCATTCACTCTGGTAACATTACTGGCCTGACGGAAGCCATAGAAGCAGACACAATAAGCCATTTAGCCCAAATCACATTAAATGTAGAAGCAACACCCAGTATCGCTTCTCGGCCTTTTGGCTAAGATCAAGTGAAACAATACCCAGTGGTATATTTTCAGTTATCGCCCAACCTCTTTAACCCACACGTCTAGGATCTCTAACGCCTGTGGGACATTCTGGAAAAGGCAAAACAATAGGAACAGAAGAGAGATCAGTGGTTGCCAGGACTGGAGGAGAGGAGGGTGTGACTCCAGGGGGCAACACAAGGGAGGTTTTAGGGCAAGGGAGCTGAGAAGGGTGGGGATGGTCAGAGGAAGAATATCCAGTGCCAACTACCATTCTGAGCCTCAGCAGACTTTCAGGGATAAAAAAACAAAACAAAACAAAACACACCTTGTCCTCTGTAGGGATGAAAACCTTGTATCTCCAAAGCAGGAGCTACTCAAAGTCCCGCTTCCTACCTGAAATCTAAAATGTTAGCTACTGTTAGTGTTAGTTAGTCCCTCACATAAGGAAGTGAGGGAAATAGGAAAACACAAACAACATATAAAAGAGTCTCTAAACTCACATTACTGTAAATGGTCATGAGATCTGAGTTGATAATTATAGTGTCCTCCTTCCATCATCCAGTCTCTGTCCCTGCTACTTTCTCTGCCAACATCTTTGCTGGACAGCGCTGCTCACCTGCTGGGGTCCCCAACCTTCGTTTCACAGGATCTCAGTCTTTGGTGGCCATCTCTTTATTGGGCTGCCTCAGCTGGCTTACTGCACGGAATGTGGTCTATAGAAAAAAAGCACCCTAACCCCTAGGGATTTCCTCTCAGCTGACTCTGTAGTTGAATCACCAGCAAGGTACCAACCGTTCTATCAAGTCTGTTCTGGCGATGGGTTATGTGACAAGACAAGTGTGTTCTGTGGCACTGAGGTTATTGCCATCCCGTCACCACCATCAAATGAGTCCCTTAGTTACTCTGATGCATGGGACATCACGGTGATGGATAAAACATTCTGGAGGTCCGTGGATGATGGTAATGGAAAAAGCATTTCAGGCAGGGAAGGCAAATTTGTATCTAGGATATGTATGGAGACAAATCACTGCTCCCTCCACGATGAAGGGGCCCCATGTAATCTTTGCCAGGTGACTGGAAAGCCCACCTGGAGAAAGGGACCATATGAGGGTTCAGCGCTGGCCTCTGCCGTTGTTGGCAGGCTGAGTACTTAGCTGGGCAGTAGCCAACTCAGCTTTATGATGAGAAGTCCATATTTTCAGACCAAGGCACAGCCCCTATTCCTGTCTCCACGAGCACATTGGTATGGAAGTCCATGAACAAGCACCAGTTGCCTGGGCAAAGCGACTGACTGTCACCTGCAGGAACAGGTCAACTTTCCTCCTAATAATCCATGTGGGTGCCTCCCAGTGGGGCACTTACGTGGGCCATAAATACCTTTACAAGCTGTGCTGCTTTTCTTTGATGAGTCAACAATTTATACTACAGCCTGGGCCTTCTGCAATCGCTTTTTCTTACTCGACGCCCCACTCAGAACTGCTGGGTTGCCCAAGAACAGCAGAACAGATCAGAAGAGCAGGACAAAATTGTCTCCGAAATCCAGAGACACCCTTCAAGCATATGAGTCTTTTTTGTGTGATGGGTGGTAAGAGACTTACCAACTGGTCTTTCACTTTATTTTTTTTTATTTTTTAATTTTTTTAATATGAAATTTATTGTCAAGTTGGTTTCCATACAACACCCAGTGCTCATCCCAACAGGTGCCCTCCTCAATACCCATCACCCACCCCCCATCAACCCTCAGTTTGTTCTCAGTTTTTAAGAGTCTCTTATGCTTTGGCTCTCTCCCACTCTAACCTCTTTTTTTTTTCTTCCCCTACCCCGTGGTCTTCTAAGTTTCTCAGGATCCACATAAGAGTGAAAACATATGGTATCTGTCTTTCTCTGTCTGACTAATTTCACTTAGCATAACACTCTCAGTTCCATCCACGTTGCTACAAAAGGCCATGTTTCATTCTTTCTCATTTCCACGTAGTATTCCATTGTGTATATAAACCACAATTTCTTTATCCATTCGTCAGTTGATGGACATTTAGGCTCTTTACATAATTCGGCTATTGTTGAGAGTGCTGCTATAAATGGTCTTTCACTTTAGAGGGACTATTCCAACATGCCTCAGACATCTGGATCCCTAAAAATGTTACCAGAATGGCAGACCCTTAAAGTTTCTTGGGGTTTATCTTCTCCCCCTTTCTGAGGCCTCTGGGATATTTGCTATTTCCTTCTTAGTAGGTGCAGTTAATAAGATATCATCATGCAGTGGGCCAGTGTGGTGTCTATTGCACATCATAACCATACAGAGACTTGGTAAATATCTATAGGACCCTCTGGGCAAGCCTTGCTCAGAGTTCCTTCCCATTATATTATGGCAGGAAGCAGGTGAGTTGACATAGTCCTGAGATAAGGTTGAAGGTATAGTGATCTCCCTGCCATGTAAAGGAAAACTGTTGAAAAGGGAATTGAAAAATTAGCATTTGATATGTCCATAGCTCCATACCAGCTGCCAGGGGCTGTGTTGATTTGCATGTGTGATTGGCATCATCACTTGATTAAATTTGCAATCATCCATAATCATTTTCAAATATCCAAGTAGTTTTTGCATTGGGACACAGTGATTTGGATGGCTTATGGTAGAAATCAACCCCTTGCCCTGTCTTTTACTCTTTGATGCACCCCAGGGAAGTTATACTTTTTAAACTCTCTGCTGAAGAGTTGGATCTTCTACTTGGTCCTTCCTGCCATCATAGCCCCTTATTTCATGGATCAAAGAACAGATGTGAGGATTTGCAGTGACCAAGAATATTTATTTCTGTTATCTATTCTGAGTCTAGAGAAGTAACCACAGGGGGGTCTGTCACCTTACTGGACCCACTAGGACATGGACTTGGGCTTCCTCTATCCTCCATAGCCTCCAGTCTGACCCAGCAGACCATGTTGGCACTTTGGTTCTCCATGAATTATCATTAGTTCAGAGCCACTACGTAATAACCCTGAGTGGTCTAGGTATTTTCTTTCCCTTAATGCATAGCCATTGTGGTAATTGGCTGAAGGATCTTCCGGGCAGGATTTGAAGGAAGATTCTCTGGACCCTCTGGGCAAGGTTTAAAGGAAAATTCTCAGTATATGTGTATGGCTGTATTGCAGGGTTGCTCCTCAAAGGTATCCAGATGGCCCCTTAATTAAGGGGCTCTTAACTAAGAGCCCGTGACCTGGGGTTTTGGTCCGTGACCTGGGGAAGAGGTCATGAATTCCCACTTTCATGACTCAATTCAGGCTTCTGCCCATCAGACCTGGAATTTTCTGTGCATTCTGTATATATCAGGCAGCACCTTAGTCTTTCCCAAGGACCTTGTGTTCAGTAAGCTAGTGCCAGAAATCCTTGTGCCCTGAAACACCCGAGTGATGCCATGACTTCCTGTGGTAAGCACTCCCCAGGTGTAGCTCCAGAAGAAAGTTTCCCAGCTCCCAACTATAGGACATCTCCTAGCTGTGAGTGTGTTTCACTTAACGTCACGAATATCCGTGAGGGGAATATGTGGGACTTCCTACACTTGCCTTGTTTGCGGAATGATGCCGCCCTAGGTGGTCACAGTGGCACTGTGCATGGGCCACCTCTGTGCTCCACTGCCACTCAGGCCTGTCCATCTCAGGCCCCCATTCCCCTCTCCTAGACCCGTGGTTCTGATTTTCGGTATGATGGCACACTGGAATGGGGCGATAGGCTGTGCAGCGTGGAATGTGTTGCGAGTGATGTGTTACTGACTACTAATAAAGTTAAAATATGCAAGTGACTTTGTTTTCTGGCAAAGTACAGCGGTTGTCCCTGAGCTAACACCGCCTTCAGTTACTTGCATGGCCTTGTCTTTGAAGAGAGAAAGGGGCAGATTACAGCTAATGTTAGAACGTGCCCGTACCTTGGCAGGGTGTGTGCGCGCGCACAACTCACACCGAGTTGGTGAGATGAACCGATCGTTGTGGGAACAGAGGGGAGAGTGAGTACTTCTGGCTGGTGAGCCGGGAGGTGGGTGGGGGCATTTGTCCAGGACACTGGCCAGCAGCAGTGTGGATTGGGACTTGGCAAGGCCCTGGCTATGATCTCCTTTCATCCACAAGACAGTTCGAGCCTGTATCTCATGTACTCTGCTTGGTGCATCAGCTTCGCTCCCTCCTCCAGAGTTTCTTTGGCTTTCCGGTGGAGTTTGATTGCCTTGGCTGGTTTCCTCTGTGGTCCCTTTCTCTTCAGTGACCTCTAAATCTTGACCCTGTAGTTGTTGTCCTCTCTGTGGCCTCTGATGGGGTGCCCATAATCTCCCTTCAGAGGATCCTTAGCAATGCAGTGTTGGTGGGCTTGGGAAAGAGGATACACAAGTCACTGAAAGTGCTTTTCCGTACCAACACGTATTGTTGCATCAGAAATAAACAAACCAATGATAAATCGCGATGCATGGGGGCAGACCTACCCCAGACGAGGCATCAGGGAAGACTTCTGGGGGAGATGGCATTTAAGGTGGGTCCTTTATGAAAGCATCAGGCACAAAGAAAGGAAGTCTGCTGTGTCACATACATTCAGAGCATGCCAGTCACATTGTACTTGCTGTGGGACGAAGAGCATCCCAGGCCGACGGAGGCCGGCATGGAATAGGAACTCAATATATTTGAAGACGGGAGGAAGGAGAACAGGTTAGGGGACAGCAATGAAGAGTTTAATACTAGGGGCGCCTGGGTGGCTCAGTCGGTTAATTGTTATTGCTTAACCCAGCAATAACAATTAGAAACCTTGGGATCTACAACAACACGGATGAATCTTAAAAACATGGTAAATGAAGGAAGTAGTCAAGCACAAAAGAGTACACGCTGTATGATTATTCCATTTACGGGAACTCCTAGAAAAGCCAAAACCGGAGTGACCGTGACAGAGAGCGATCACTGGTTGCCGGAGTTGAGGTCAGGGGAGGGGCTGGTTCCAAAGGCCAAGAGTAGAATTTTAGGGTCGTGGAGGTATTCCTTAATACTGGCTGCGGCAGTGGTTAGATAAATATATACAACTGCCAAAACTCATGAAACTATATACTTAGGAATGAATTTTATTTTATGCAACTTATACTGGGGTAAAAGAAAACATTTTTAAAACACAGAAGATCGTCAAAGGACACGAATGAATCACTCACAGAGAAAGTACATAAAACTTTTAAACATGAAAAACGTGTGAGTGCAACAGCAAAGGACACGCAAATCAAAACAGCAGTGAGGAACTGTGCCTTCGCCTGTCAGATTGGCAAGGATCTGGAAGTGGCGGTGGGAAATGCTGGCAAAAAGCCTCTCACGGACCCTCCCTCATAAGAATAAATTAACACCGGGGCTCCTGGGTGGCTCAGTCGGTTGAGGGTCCGGCTTCGGCTCAGGTCATGATCTCACGGTTTGTGGGTTCGAGCCCCACGTCGGGCTCTGTGCTGACAGCTCGGAGCCTGGAGCCTGCTTCAGATTCTGTGTCTCCCTCTCTCTCTGCCCCTCTCCCACCCATGCTCTGTCTCTCTCTCTCCTTCAAAACTAAATTTTAAAAAATTTTTAAAAAAAGAATAAATTAACACCTTTATGAAGTACATTTGAGCAATATGTAGTGAAAACATAGACACATCCACACTTTTGACTCAAGAGTTAACAAAACACGTGGCAGCCATTAAAAGTTAATTTCAGGGGCGCCTGGGTGGCGCAGTCGGTTAAGCGTCCGACTTCAGCCAGGTCACGATCTCGCGGTCCGTGAGTTTGAGCCCCACGTCAGGCTCTGGGCTGATGGCTCAGAGCCTGGAGCCTGTTTCCGATTCTGTGTCTCCCTCTCTCTCTGTCCCTCCCCTGTTCATGCTCTGTCTCTCTCTGTCCCAAAAATAAATAAACGTTGAAAAAAAAAAAAGTTAATTTCAAAGGTTTTTTAATGACATAAAAAATGCTCCTGATAAATACTGTGAGAAAACAGACCGTAACTGATACCTCATACGATCTCAATGATGTTAAGTATGCACGGAGTGTGTGTGCCTGTGCACACAAAGAAATTCTGGAAGGAAATATACTAAAATATCAGTAGCGGTTATCTCTGGCTGTTATAATTATGAGTAATTTATTTTTTTCTTCATGGTTTCCCGTTTTCCAGTTTGAGACTGTGCACGTTTTATAATCAACATGAATAAACACATGAATGAAACAATTTTCAATAAATCAGCACACACTCATGCCAGAAATCACATGAGCAGCCATTATCCAAAGTCACAAAGATATAGCCAAGTTTTTTCACTCTTAAAAATGTCCCAGGGCACCTGAGTGGCTCAGTCGGTGAAGCGTCTGACTTTGGCTCAGGTCATGATCTCACGGCTCGTGAGTTTGAGCCTCACGTTGGGCCCTCTGCTGACAGCTTGGAGCCTGGAGCCTGCTTCCAGTTCTGTGTCTCCCTCTCTCTCTGCCCCTCCCCTGCTCGCTCTCTCTCTCTCTCTCAAAAATAAAACATTTTTAAAAAATGTCCCAGTGGCTCTTTTTTTTTTTTTTTTTTTTTTTGCCTTAGGCAGCTCTCCCTCTGGATTTCTTTTTTAATGTTTTTATTTATTTTAAGAGAGAGAGAGCAGGGAAAGGGCAGAGAGAGAGGGAGAGAGAGAATCCCAAGCAGGCTGCATGCTGTCAGTGCAGAGCCCAACTCAGGGCTCCATCTCACAAACTGTGAGATCGTGACCTGAACCAAAATCAAAAGTCAGATGCTTGACCGACTCAGTGTTTGTTTACCACAATTTGTTAATCCTCTCCACAGTTAACAGACGTTTGGGTTGTTTTCAGTTTGGGGTCATTATGCAAGATACTTCTGTGAACATTTACATACAATTCTTTGTGTGGATACATGTTTTCATTTCTCTTGGGTAAATACCTCGTAGTAAAATTGCTGGGTTGTGTGAGTGTATGTTTAAATTTATAAGACACTGTCAAACCCTTTTCCAAAGTAACTACCATTTTGTAATTCCATCAGTGACACGTAAGAACTCCAGGAGCTCGACATCCTCATCAATGCTTAGTATTGCCAGTCTTACTTTTACCCATTCTGGTGGTGTGTAAAGATATTTCATTCTGATTGAAAATTTTTTCTTAATGTTTATTTTTGAGAGAGAGAGAGACAGAGCATGGGTGGGGGAGGGCCAGAGAGAGAGGGAGACACAGAATCTGAAGCAGGCTCCAGGCTCTAAGCTGTCAGCACAGAGCCTGACAACGGGCTTGAACTCGTGAACCACGAGATCATGACCTGTGCCGAAGTCAGACGCTTAACCAACTGAGCCACCCAGGCACTCCTCATTCTGCTTTTAATTTGCATTTCCCTGATGACTAATGATGTTGAGACTATTTTCATGTGATTATTAGCCATTCATATATATTCTTTTAAAAAGTATGTGTACAAATCTTTTGCATGCTTTATTGGTTTGTTTATTTCCCTATTGATTTGCAAGTGCTCTTTATATATTCTAGATCTGAGTTCTTTTGTTAGCTACCTATTTTCACATATTTTCTCAGTGTGGCTTGCTTGTCTCTTTGTATTTTGAAGTACAAAAGTTTTTAATTTTGATAAAGCCTGTTTTATCTATTTAAAAATTTGTTATGGGTAGTTTTTAGGGGAGATCCATTTCTGGATGTTTTTTGAGTATGGTGTGCGATAAGGTTGGAGGTTCATTTTGTTTCTATCCAGGTATCCCGTTGTTCCAGGAGTCTTTGTTGAAAAGGCTACTATTTCTCTGATGAATTACTTTGCACCTTTGTTGGAAATCAATTGACTATATAAGTATAAGTAGGTTTCTGGACTCTAGGCTCTTCCATTAATCTATAGGATTATTCTCACATCAATACCACACTGTCTTGATTACTGTAGCTAAATAGTTTAGTCTTGAAATTAGATTGTGCAAGTCCTCTAGACGTGTTCTTCTCTTTCACAATTGTATGACTATTCTAGGGTCTTTGTGTTTTAGAAGCAGTTTGTCAATATATCAAAGGAAAAAAACCTGCTAGGATTTTAATTGCAAATACATTGGGGAGAATTGCCACTTTAACTATATTCGGTTTTCTACTTCATGGACATGGTATAACTTTCCACTTGTTTAGGTGTTTAATTTTCCTAGGCAAGGTTTTATTGCTTATAATTCTCAAATCTTACACATATTATGTTTATTTCTAAGTATTTTTTATTCAATCGTAAATGAATTTTTAAAATTTCATTTTCCAACTATTCATGGCCAGTAATTAGAAATACAGTGATTTTTTGTGTATTTACTTAGAACACTGTGACCTTACTAAATTCACTGGCTAATTAGTTCAAATATTTTTATTGTAGATTTTCTAGTGTTTCTGAATATAATCATGTTGCCTACAAATAAAAGCAAGCTTACATCTTCCTTTGCAATCTGTATGCCTTTTGTTTCTTTTTCTTGCTTTATTTTACTAAGTAGGACATTAAGTGCAATGCTGAGCCGAAATGGCAAAATTGGACATCTTTGTCTTGTTCTGACCTGATCTTAGGTAGAAAGCATTCCATCTTGTAACATAGTGTGATGTTAGCCATGGGTGTCCTCCGGATGCCCTTTATTAGGTTAAGGGAGTTCCTTTCTATTCCTATTTTGATGAGTTCTTTTTTTATCATATGTGTTGAATTTTGCGAAATTCAGATTTCGCAATTCAATTTTCTGCATCTGTTCTGATATTATGTAGTTTCCCTCCATTATTCTATTAACATAGTGAATTATATTGATCAACTTTTAGTTCAGCCAATTTACATCCTGGGATTAAATCCCACTTGGTCATAATATATAGTATCCTTTTTATATATTTAATTTTATTTGCTGAAATTTTGTTAAAAATTTTTTGCATCTTTTTTCATGAGTGACATTTGTCTAAAGTTGCCCTTGCTTGTAAAATATTTCTCTTAGTTTGGGATCAGGTTAACATGGGAAAATCTTTCCTTCCTCTCTACTTTCTGGCCAACATTATTTATTTTCCTTAAATGTTTGATATAATTCACCTGAGAAGCCATATAGGCCTGAATTTTTCTTTTTAGGACTGTTTTAAGATAAAAAAAAAAAATTTAAATAGAGAAGTATTCAAATTTTCTATTTCTTCTTGGGTCATTTTTGGTAATTTGTGTGTTTTTTTTTTTTTTTTCAACGTTTATTTATTTTTGGGACAGAGAGAGACAGAGCATGAACGGGGGAGGGGCAGAGAGAGAGGGAGACACAGAATCGGAAACAGGCTCCAGGCTCTGAGCCATCAGCCCAGAGCCTGACGCGGGGCTGGAACTCCCAGACCGCGAGATCGTGACCTGGCTGAAGTCGGACGCTTAACCGACTGCGGCACCCAGGCGCCCCGGTAATTTGTGTTTTCAACACATTCCATTTCATCTTAATTGCCAAATGGGTTGACATAAAGGTATATATAATAGTCCCTCATTATCCTTTTTAAACATAACCTTTTACTTCAGAAGTTTTACATTTATATAACTATTGTGGAGATAGTGCAGAGAATTTTCATGTGCCCCACACTCAGCTTCCCCTGTTATTAACATCTTACACTATTAGTATCGTAGATTTTTCCCAATTGATGAACTAATATTGATGTATTATTGTTAACTAGTTAGTCTGTACTTTTTTTATATCTCCTCAGTTTTCCCCTAATATCCTTTTTCCGTTACAGGATATCACGTAGGATACATCCGCCATTACATTTAGTAGTCATGTGTCCTTAGGCTCCTCTTGGTTCTGACAGTGGCTCAGACTTTCCTTGTTTTTTAACAACCTTGCCTGTTTTGGGGATTATTGGTCAGATATTTTACAGAATGCCCCTCAATTGGGATTTGGCTGATTGGACTGGCGTAATGTGTTTTTGGAAGGAAGACCACAGGGGCAAAGTACCATTCTCATTCCATCGTTTCTAGGGTGTAGAGTATTAATACGACTTGCACCGTTGAGGTTGCCCTTGATCATGTGGTTTAAGGTAATGTCCTTTTTTGTCAACCTATCTGCGTCTTCATATTAATTGTGCCCTTTTTTGTGACAGCATACATTGGGGTCATAAAGAAGATCCAATTGAAGTGTTTGTTTAGTCCGTTAATATTTAAATTTTTTTTTCAACGTTTTTATTTATTTATGGGACAGACAGAGACAGAGCATGAACGGGGGAGGGGCAGAGAGAGAGGGAGACACAGAATCGGAAACAGGCTCCAGGCTCCGAGCCATCAGCCCAGAGCCTGACGCGGGGCTCGAACTCACGGACCGTGAGATCGTGACCTGGCTGAAGTCGGACGCTTAACTGACTGCGCCACCCAGGCGCCCCTAGTCCGTTAATATTTAAAGTAATTGTTGATATATTTGGATTTGGATCTCCCTTTTTTGTTTTTTGTTTTGTTTTCTCTTTTTCTTCCTTCTTCTCAGATATTTGGAACATTTTTTGGAATTCCATTTTAATTTTCTTATAGTCTTTTTAGTTATGCTTTTTTACATAACTTTTCACGGGGACTGTGGTATACATATTTACCTGCTCATCGTTAGCCTGCAACCAGTTGACGCTGGATCACTTCACGTAAAATGCAGAACCCACGTGAGCATATAGGTCGCTGTCCTGCCCCACCGTGCCCTTTATACCGTGGGTATTATATGAATTATCCATATTACAAATGCCACAAAACAATGTTATTACTGTTTCGCTTTAAAGAACTAGAAATAAATTTAGAAGATAAAAAGCCAAGAAAAATAGCCTCTTGTATTTTTTTCCGATATTTCCCATTTCTGACACTTTTCTCATTCTTTTCTGAAGCGTCAAGGTCTCCATCTGCTATTGTTTCCCAGCAGCCCGAAGAACTTCCTTTATCGAGGCACCAGTGTGCTCAAGACGGGTTCCCTTAGCTTTCTTTTATTTAGAAATGTCTTCTTGTACCCTTCATTTTTGAAGGATATTTTCTTAGATGAAAAAGTCTTGGGTGAGTTCTTTTTCTCTCTTGGCCCTTCAGGATGTCGTTCCACTTCCTTCAGCTTCCATGACTTTGGATGAAAAGCCATCTGTTAAAATGTCCCCTGAATGTAATGAGTAAGTTTTCTCTTGTTGCATTCAGGATTTACTCTTTGAATTGGACTTCGTCATGTGCCTTGGCATGGCCTTTTTCATGGTATTCTACGTGGTGTTTGTTCAGCATCTTAATCTGTAAATGGATATCTTTAATCAAATTTGGGGACATTTTGGCCTGTCGTCTCCAAATATTCTTTTCTGCCCCATTATTTCTCTCCTCTCCTCCTGTGATTCCAATTGCGTGTATGTCAGACTTTTCTCCCTAGACTATTCCATCTTCCATGGAAGTTCCAAAAACTTCCATCTGGGTTTTTTAATATGTTCTATAATTGCAGATTCTGTCCTCAACTTTTTGAATATTAAATCATGAAGACTATAACTTTTGTTATCATTTTTTCGATGAGTATTGTTTCTTTCGTTTTCGCTAGGTGATTGTCTTGGTTGGACTCAAACTTCATATTCTGTTTCTTGGGTGGCAGCTCTGATCTTAGTTCAGATCTTTTGTGTTCAGCTAAGTATTACGAGAAGGTTCTGATCATGTGAGATTCAGAGCCAGTCAGAAATGTGGTAGGACAGAGCTTGGGGAATCCCTCTCTGGCTCTTTTTCTTCCAGGATTTCCCCCTTCTCTCTAGGGGTCTTGGCTCACCTGGGTTTGGTCTTCTAGTGTTCCAGGCCATAAAGGCTACTTTTTTTTTGGGGGGGGGGTACTGGTACCCTTGGCAACCCTCATGCTACAGCACCTAGCACCAGGCTGAAAGCATTGAACATCCTCTTCACAGCTCGACTCCTCTCAGCACGGAGTCCCAACCGGAGTTGGGTTTTGCCGTCCCGACATCTGTTCACCCTGTAGTGCTTTTAGGTAACTGCTTTTGGTATTATGCCCAGAGCTTGTTGTGACTATCTGTAGGAGGATTAGTCCAGTAGGATTGGACTCCTCCATTACTGGAAGAAGAAATCAGGTTTTAGTATTTTTATATTAATTTGTATAAGTGCTTTATGTTTTAAGAAAATCTGCAATTTGTTATGCATATTTATGTTACATAACTTTACAAGTCTGTTTTTTTTTTTTTTTTTTGGCCTTTTTTTGGGTGGGGGGGCGTCCATTGTGGTGCTTGAACTCATGACCCTGAGATCAAGAACTGAGTTGAGATCTAGAGTCAGATGCTCAACTGACTGAGCCACCCAGGCGCCTCTGGTTTATGGCTCTTAAGTTTTATTTCAATATTTCTGGTGTACGGAACTTTTTTATGCTGATGGCATTGACTAGGGAAATTTGTGATTTCCCTTCTTAAATGTTACTTAACCCATTCCTATTCAAATACCAGTTGAATATAGACCTAGATTTTCCTTTGCTAGTGGTCCTTGTTTTTACGTTTCACTTCTTCACTTATTTTGAATTTATTTTAGTATAGAGAATGGGGTGAATCTGGTATTTTTCCCAAATATCTAATCTGATATTTTTCCCAAAGAGCAAGTAATTTCCTACACATAGCATATGAAGCTGATTGCATTTAACAGTAGACCCAGTGTTTCCATTATAGAAAATTAATTTCTAACCTGCTGAAATCTAAGGTGGAAATATATAGCGTTAACAAACTCTATCCAGGTTGTGGGCAACGTGAGGAAGGAAGGCCAAGAATGAAAGGCGAAACTTTGTTTTGTATGTGAACAGCAAGGCATTAGACCACTGTCGCAGTCTCCTTCTTAGATGTTGTCATGTATACACAGTGAAAATCAATCCGTCGGTATCTCCCGTTCTCATGAAAACATATATGGTCCTAATAGCAGAAGCATAAATAATAACCATTTATCAAGCATTGGGTGCTATCATCATAACATGACCCAGGTGCTATGCAAGTGTTAAATGCTAATAATACTAATTCTTAGTGACAAATGCTCATAATATTAATCCTTAGTGACAGATGCTAATAATACTAATCCTTCATGATAAACGCTATAAAGGAAGGAGGCAGAGTGCTATGGGACAGGCTAACAGGGCAAAGGGCCCTGGTTATGGACATCGGAGAAGGCTTCCCTGAGAAAGTAATGATTAGGTTGAGCTCGAAAGAGGAGTAGAATTAAGAATGGGACGTATGATGAGGAGGGTGGCATTTGTCAAAGGAAGCAGCGAATATAAGGGACCTTGGGCAAGGAAGAGCATAACCCTGAACTGAAGGGCCACACAACTCCGCGTGTGTTTGCGTGTGCACACATGCACGCTGGTACTTTCTCACGTGGCCCGCGTCTGATCCACCCGAGACCAGTTTCCTCGCAGCCACTAGTTTTGGCCGTCAAAGCAGGGTAGTCTGTCTTGTGGCGTTCCCCACTTTCGCATCTCGTATCTGCCGTTGAAGAACCTTAGCCCAAATTCTTTTCGTCCCCCCCCCGCCCCGCCCCGTTATGGAAGCGTGGGTGATGCTTAGCAGCTGGGTCACATAGACAGTAGGGTGGCGCGTGTGATGGGACATCTGCTGGTGATCCAATACTCAGTAGGGGCTTTTCGATGTAGTAGCTTTAATCCTTAGAGCAACCCTCCCCGAGGAGGACGTTATGCTCACTTTATAGATGAGAAAAATAGAGCATCAGAATAGTGCGCAACGTGTCGGAGGCCACACGGGTAGGGAGTGAAGGAGCCAGGACCGGCTGTCTGGTGCGTCTGCGTTCCCGTCAGGCGGCCCCTGCTGGCACCTTGCCTTTCCGAACCCCTGGGCCCGAGTCACGGGGCCACGCTGGCTTTGGTAGTTTCCTTTTCAACAATTTTCCAGTTACTCGTTCCCGCTGTGATTTCGCGTCTGTACTTGCTTTCAGTCGCTGCCGTGACAAAGCAGCACAAGCCGAGTGGAGAAATGCAGAGTCCGTTTCTCGCCTTTGCGGCCTCCTAGAGGCGCCTGCTTCCTGGGCGCGCGGCCCTTCCTGCATCTCCAGTCACCTCCTTGGCCCTTCTCCTGTCCTCACGTCTTTTTCTGGCTACAGCTCGGAGAAACTCTCTGATATGGAGAACTCCTGTGATGAGATCGGCCCACCGGATCCCTGGTTAGCCTGGGTACCCTCGTGTCTCTGCACCTGTGCCTTAGTCACATCCGCACAGTCCCTTTTTGCCACCTGAGACCACACTCACAGATCCCGGGGATTAGGAAGTGGATGCGTCCCGGGCCTTTACTCGGCCTCCCGCGGTGACTGAACTCTCCAAATAGTGACTTTGAAAGAATTATCTCATGAACATGAGACTCAAATTCCTTTGTTTCTTCCTTCAACTGTATGCTACCTACCGCTAAGGGAATACAGGAACAAGGAGCTGTAGCGTCAGTTTGGTTTTCCTTGCTTTTTTAAAAGTCAATTGGTAGTACTATTTTACTAAATTATCTTGTTTATTTGCCTTAGATTTGAAACTTCACCTAAATTCATTGCTGCACTCTTCAATATTAAACATCTAATCCATGAAACATTATACGAAAAATATTTAAAGTAATATTTTTACTTTTTTAAATCCAGATTTGGACTTAAAACCACCGCTAGAGTCAACTGGAAACAATTTCTAACCTCACTTTATGAGTCCCAGTGGTTGGAAGTCAACAACACAGTTCCCCCGACCGAAAGAAACAGGTATGTGGGAAGACAAAAACAAAAACAGAAGAACCAAATTTCAGTTACACCTATTATAATCTATGAGAATATCTGCATTACTTTTTCTTCAGGTTTTGAATCACAAATTAGTCTTCATGGGATAATTATGAACCTTGACATAGCGATTTACCATTCATCAACTGTTTCCCATACAGGCATTCTTATTTCAAATGGCCTTAAACTATAAGATGGGTATAATTATTATTCCAGTTTCTAGATGAAAACCTGAGACTGTAAGGGTCTTAACTAGACCTGCCACTTAGTGAGCGCGGTGGAGGCAGAAATGGAGACTGAGTATTGGACGTGCGCACATCAACGCTGCCAGCGTCACACTGAGCTTTGCGTGTGTTCTTGGGAAATTGTGTAGAAGCATGTTGTGTTAAGTGTTACACAGAAAGGAGCAATCCACATTCATTTGTCTCCTGACCACTATGCGTGGTGCAGATATCGTGGGTCAGGGGGATTTTTGGCCCCGAGCGCCATTATTTCTGTTTTCATTCTAACGTCTATTACAACTTCAGATTTACGTATCACGTAAATTGTGGTGGGGCCGAAAATGTAAAACAAGTGCTTAATAATATGACATTTTAAAGTTTAGGCTTTTGCTCTAGGAAGTATTTTGTTTACGTGAATGTGTATCCTGTATGGATCGCCCTATATACATTTTAAGGAAAAAAACCAGGCTTTATAATCTCGGCACGTTCATCGAAAGCACTATGCTCTGTTGTGAAGTAAAATATGAGAAAAATAGAGCATCAGAATAGTGAGCAACGTGTCAGAGGCCACACGGGTAAGGAGTGGAAGGAGCCAGGAGCTGCTGTCTGGTGTGTCTGCATTCCCGTCAGGCGGCCCCCACTGGCATCTTGCCTTTCCGAACCCCTGGGCCCGAGTCACGGGGCCGCAGAGTTAATTCCCATTTCACTAGGTCCGCTCTGTGTCTCAGGGATTTATGAATATTTGACAAACTGCCCTGGTTACTGGCCTTCCAGGTATTTAAAGCTCCCTCCCCACCCCTCCACCCCCCACCCCGTTCCTGGGATGCAACTCCGTGAGCCTATTAAGTGAAGTTACTTCTGTTTTTTTGCTATTTTCTTGACTGAAAGATAGGAAAGAATTAAAATGTGAGTTTCATTTACTTTAAAACAGTGATTCTCAGGGCACCTGGGTGACTCGATTGGTTAAGTGTCTGACACCTCTTGATTCCGGCTCAGGTCACTATCTCAAGGTCACGGGATCAAGCCCCACATCACGTTCTGCGCTGACAGTGGAGAATCTGCTTGGGATGTGCTCTCTCTCTCTCTCTCTGTCTCCCTGCTTCTCTCTCAACATAAATAAAGTTTAAATAGTGATTCTCGACTAGGTGCAATCCCAGCCACCCAGAGACGTTTTTGGTTGTCACAGCTGGGGTGGGGGCGCTAATGATATCTAGTGGGCGGTGGCCAGGTTTGCTCTAAACATCCCACAGTGCCTAGCACGGTACCCCCTGTCCCACCCCCAGCACACACCAGAGAACTACTGGGCCCCTGGTCAGTGGTACTGTATAAGGTGATGATTATTGCAGAAGCATCCATTCATTCCTGTGCCAGTGATCTTTCGAAAAACCAGGTTGCAGTAGTCACATGAGCAACCAGACTCAGGAATTCTGCTACTTTATATATTTCTTTAAAAAAAATTTTTTTTAGTGTTTATTTTTGAGAGAGAGAGAGAGTGCGAGCTGGGGAGGGGCAGAAAGAGAGGGGGACACAGACTCCAAAGCAGGCTCCAGGCTCCGAGCTGTCCGCATAGAGCCCGACGTGGGGCTCGGACCCACGAAGCGCGAGATCATGACCTGAGCCGAAGTCGGACGCCCAACCAACTGAGCCACCGGGGCGCCCCTACTTTATATATTTCTTAGAAATGGTCGTAGGTGTGTGTGTGTTTCTGTGTTTTTGTACAGCTGGAGAAAGGTAAGATGGCTGTGTAGATGCAGCAACCCCCCCGCCCCAAACGGATGTGAGAATTGTTGAGCTGATTCACTGTCATTTTTTTTTTAATTCTAGAAAGAGGGAAAGAGCACAAGTGGGGGAGAAGGGCAAAGAGAGAGGGAGAATCTTTTTTCTTATTTATTTATTTATTTATTTATTTATTTATTTATTTATTTATTTTCAAGTTAGCTAACATACAGTGTGGTCTTGGCTTCAGGAGTAGAACCCAGTGATCCATCTGTTACACACAACACCAGCGCTCGTCCCGAAAAGTGCCCTCCTTAATGCCCATCACCCATTGAACCTGTCTCCCTCACCCCAGCCCACCCCCATCAACCCTCAGTTCTCTGTATTTAAGAGTCTCTTGTGGTTTACCTTCCTCTCTGTTTTTATCTTATTTTTCCTTTCCTTCTCCTATGGTCGTCTGTTGAGTTTTTCAAATGCCACGTATGAGTGAAATCATATGATATCAGTCTTTCTCTGACTGACCTATTTCATTGAGCATAATATCCTTCAGTTCCATCCACATTGTTGCAAATGGCAAGATTTCATTCTTTTTCATCACCGAGTAATATTCCATCGAATATGTATACCATGTCTTCTTTATCCATTCATCAATTGATGGACATTTGGGCTCTTTCCATAATTTGGCTATTGTTGATAGTGCGTCTGTAAACATTGGGGTGCCTGTGCCCCTTCAAATCAGCATTTTTGTATCCTTTGGATAAATTCCTAGTAGTGCAATTATTGGGTCACAGGGTAGTTCTATTTTGAATTTTTTGAGGAACCTCCATACTGTTTTCCAGAGTGGCTGCACCAGTTTACATTCATACCAACGGTACGAAAGGGTTCGTCTTTCTCCACATCCTCGCCAACATGTATTAGTTTTAGCTATTCTGACTGGCGTGAGGTGGTATCTCATTGTGGTTTTGATTTGTATTCTCCTGTTGCTGAGTGATGTTGAACATTTTTTCATGCGTCTGTTAGCCATCTAGATGTCTTCTTTGGAAAAGTGTCTATTCATGTCTTTTGCCCATTTCTTCACTGGATTATTTGTTGTTTGGGTGTTGAGTTTGATAAGTTCTTTATAGATTTTGGATACTAACCCTTTATCTGATACGTCATTGGCAAATATCTTCTCCCATTCCATTGGCTGCCTTTTAGTTTGTTGATTGTTTCCTTTGCGGTGCAGAAGCTTTTTATCTTGATGAGGTCCCAATAGTTCATTTTTGCTTTTATTTCCCTTGCCTCTGGAGACATGTCAAATATGAAGTTGCTGTGGCCAAGGTCAAAGAGGTTGCTGCCTGTTTTCTCGTGTAGGATTTTGATGGTTTGCTGTCTCACGTTTAGGTCTTTTATCCATTTTGAATTTATTTTTGTGGATGGTGTAATCAAGTGGTCTAGTTTCATTCTTCTGCAAGTTGCTGTCCAGTTTTCCCAGGCCATTTGCTAAAGAGACTGTCTTTTTTCCATTGGATACTCTTTCCTGCTTTGTTGCAGATGAGTTGACCATACATTTGTGAGTCCATTTCTGGGTTCTCTATTCTGTTCCCTTGATCTATGTGTCTGCTAAGCAGCCTCCATGCTCACACAGAGCCCACCCAGCTCAGGGTTCAATCCCACGACCCTGGGATTGTGACCTGAGCCAAAATCGAGAGTTGGTCACTTAACTGACTGAGCTACCCAGGCGCCCCTCATTCTTTTTTTAGTGGGAAACATCATCCCGTCTAACTGAACATTGAAAAGCAGAGGCCGACAGGGGTATCTGTAGGTTTGTATGATGAGATTCTGCAGCCCCCTTCTGATCAGAGTCCAGGGTGAAGTCGGCTTTGATTTCTGAGTGGGGTGGTCATAGGCCTTCAGGAACACACGTCCAGACCGATGGACCTGCGCTCAGGGGACGGTTGCAAGAGGGAAGAAAAGGAGAGGAGAGGGCTCTGATGATGTTGGTGGCCGTGGCCATTGTCAACAGGGAGGGGGACGTTGTTAAGGTTGACATTCCCACCGTTTTAACACGGGGAGCGTGTGCCCTCACTTACCGTGTGGGTGAGTGTGCCTTGACGTGCTCCCCCTTATACACAGGGAGGTGACACTCTCAGCGGTGATCGTGATCTCTTTCCCGGCCTCTTTTGAGACCAGGGGCACAGACTGGCGAGACAGCTAGCCACGGTTAGCTGGCATGGGAAATGGAGAATGATGGGACAGCAAGGCTGATGGCATCCACACCGTCTCCCCTATCAGGTACCGCACTGCCTGAGCGACCAGTGGGCCCACACAAGCACAGTACACTTTCAGGAAGAAAAGCCATCCACTAATAAAGCATTGTGATGGTTGTAAGGTGCTTTTTTTTTTTTTTTTTTTTTTTTTTGCATTAAGGAAGAACAGAGTTCAAGAGCGTAACCTTATTCCTGTTTTTCTCTTCATCCTCTTGTAGCATCACTTCTAAAAATCAATCTTGCGAGGAAAACATTATCCCCAAGTTATCTAGACACGAGGGTCACTCTGCGTCACTGAAGAAAGCACTACTGAACGCCAAGACCGTAAGATTTCGAACCCCTTCCCTGGTGAAAACCTCACTGTTTCTCAGAACGAGAACACTCAGACCCGGGCTAACAAAAACTGTATTTTCATCCATTTACCCAACCAACACACGTTTTGAGCTCCTGCTATAAGCTGGCAATTGTCCCGAGTGCTTAGGGATATAACCTCACTCCTGACCTCAGGAGCTGGCTGGGATTGGGAGGTCAGATAACATAAAATGTCCTGCACCGAGGTGAGGGAGATGCCAGGGGATGAGAACAGCTCATGGCAAGGTCGCCGAGGGTGCACTGTCTGCTCACCACTCACTGCCTAATGAGTAAGCCGGACCTGTTGAGCCTTCCTCACCCCAGCCCAGAGGGTGTGGGTTCGTAACAACGTGTGGCCCATCACAGGGACGTTTTCTTAGTTCTTAAGAGCCTCTTTAATGGTTTAATTATGCTGCGGAAGGAGGCTAATTCATGAATTTGTAACTCGCTTTAAATATTAGCTCCTGTCCCACCTTAATGTGTATTTAGAAAGCAGCATTTGGATACCTTGGAAACGTGCAACCTTTTCCCAAGTTGGCTGCTGACTAAGCACATTCAACAGCCGAATCCAGTAAACATGGAGGAGTCCAGTGACTTGCTTTGCCTCAGACTCAGATCTGACTGTGTGCAGAAGAGGAGACACTTGGCCTCGGCGCGAGCCTTCCTGCAGGGCGGCTGTAGGGCAGCGTTCTGGGGAGGAGCCCACGTGGCCTGGAGGCGGACCTCAAGGTTCAGAGGTTTGCTGTCTATACTGGAGACTGTGGTTCCTCGTCTCCGTTGATCTAGAATGCCGTTGCTTATGGTTTCTGAGCCTAGTGTAGACTCAGAGATTTGGGGTTCTGTTTTCCTGGGGGAGGGGAGCATTTTAGCTAGCCTGCCTGTTCTAAGTAATCTTTAGAACTAGATGACCTGGTCTCTTACACTGAGTGAACGATGATAATGCGTGCTTACGACGTGCCGGGGACTGTCTCCTGTGACTTACCCGTCTTCACTCGCTTCCGCCTCTCCACACCACTGTGAGGTAGACACTATCACGATCTCCGTTTAAGCCTTTCCCTTTGCCCTCATCTGCCGAGGAAAGGGAACGGCAGTGTTAAGTATCCGGCCTGAGGCTCCCAGCTCGTGAGTGGCGGGGCTTGACTCAAACCAGCTGCTCCAGAGGGAGGCCCACTGCAGCCTTGGGCAGAGCCGCCTGCGAATGTGTCGGCTGGGCCTCCTCTTGGACACAAGTGAAGGCTTTTGTGTGTTTCCCCGCCTCAGCGCCTAGTGGTCCATTGACGTAATTTAATTAAAAACAGTGAAATCTCATCTCCGTTAATGGAGGGCTGTAATAACGCCAGCCGCTCCAAATATGAGACTATTTAGCGGTCATTGATGTGCTGTTTCACAAACAGAACCGATCAACGAACACGCAGGGGTGAGGAATCGAGTGCCTGCCCCACGCTGGGCCATGCGTGCCTTGGGCCCTGGCGCTGATCGCACAGATGAGTGACGCAAAGGCCTGGCCAATGATGAGCTCACACTCTGGAGTGACACATGACAGCAGTGAGCGTCTGATGCTTAGAGTTGCCGAATGCCAAGTGGGATTTCCGACCCCGCCCCACCCCCAACCGCCATTTGCCGTGGTCTTGGGCACGCTCTGGAACCCGGAAGGAGGCAGGCAGAGGGAGAGAGCCAGGAGTAGGCAGGAGAGGGCATTTTTGCCTGGCTGCAGAGGACAGTGGCGGGAAGCACGTCCCTCTGCTGCTGTAGACAGGGATGCAGAATTGTTACAGAAAGAAAGGCAGCTTTACGTCTGCTCCGACTCTTGCCTCCCAAGTAGCTATGTGTGCTCTTTCCACACACCACCACCTTCCCTCTGAGTGACCCAGTCACCTCGATCACTTGTATTGAAACCTGGCGTGGCTCACTTTCTGTCACCCAAAAACTATTTGTACCCTACGTGTTTATCCACCCTTGTTTTCAGTGTTGTTTGCAGCCCACGTGATTTTCTCGGTAGAAAGTCCAAAAGAATCTTCCAGAACATACTAGAATTAATAACAGAAGTTAGAAGGTCAGTGTTCAAATATCAATAGTATTTCTGTAAGCTGCAGTAATCAATTAGAAAAGTAAACTTTAAAATATCATTTCTAATAATTTTATTAAAAAAAATCAAATGCCTAGAAACATAACCTAACAAAAAAAAAAAAAAGAAAATTCTCTACATTGAAGACTACAAAGATTGCTTATAGAAATAATAACAAGTCCTTCACAAACCTCCGGTAAATATCAGAGGAAGGAATGCCTCCCAACTCATTCTCTGAGGCCGATGCTACTTTAATACTAAAGCCAGACAAAGAGATCACAAGAAAACGAACAACCAATATCCTTCATGAATATTGTTGTAGAAATTCTCAGCAAGACATAAGTAAACCAAATCCAGCAACACAAACAAAAGATTAAATGCTATGACCATGTGGGATTTATCCCAGGATTGCAGGCTTGGTTCGACTTCCAAAAAATCAATTAATATAGTACACAATGTTAATAGAATTAAGGGAAAAAAAAAAACACACGATCGTCTTGAAAGATGCAGAAAAAGGATTTGCAAAATCCAGCCCTGTTTCGTGATAACTTTCAACAGACCAAGAGCAGGGAAATTCCTTAAACTGATGAAGGGCATCTACAACGAACCCATAGCTAACAGCACAGTTAACGGTAAGAGACTGAATGGTTTCCCCCAGGATGATGAAAAACACAAAATGTCAACTTTTGCTACTTCTCTGCAACATTGTACTGAAGTTCTGGACAGTGCAATCCTGGAAGAAAAGAAATAGAAGGCATCCAGATTGGAGAGGAAGAAGTAAAACTGTCCTTACTTACAGACAACACAGTGGACACACACAGACTTCTGCAAATAATAAATGTGTTCATCAAGGTTGTAGAATATAAGACCAATATACCAAAATCAGTTACATTTCTATCAACTAGCAACGAACAATCTGAAAAGGAACTTCAGAAAGCAGTGCCACTCACAATAGCATCAACAAGTATAAAATACCCAGTAGTAAATTTAACAAAAGTGCCAGACTTGTACACTGCAAATTACAAAACACTATTAAAAGAAATTAAATAAAATGTAAATAAATGAAGAAACATTCCACAGTCATGGATTGGAAGATTCGGTAGTATTGAGATGGCAGTTCTCTCCAAATTGATCTATAGGTTCAACAGGTTCAATGCAAACCCTGTTGAAATGCCAACTGTCTATTTTTTTAATGTTTATTTATTTTTGAGAGAGAGAGAGAGAGAGAGAGAGAGAGCATAAGCAGGAGAGGGGCAGAGAAAGAGGGAGACACAGAATCCAAAGCAGGCTCCAGGCTCTGAGCTGTCAGCCCAGAGCCCAACGTGGGGCACGAACTCACGAACCTTTGAGATCATGACCTGAGCCAAAGTCAGACGCTCAACCGACTGAGCCACCCAGGCACCCCAATTTTTTTCAACTGTCTTTTTTTTTTTTTTTGCAGAAATTAAAAATTGATTTTAAAATTCATATGGAAATGAAAAGATTGCCAAATAGCCAAAACCAATCTGGGAAAAAAAGAACGAAGTTAGAGCACTTTGGGATCTTAGTACAGAGCTATGGTGTCAGAACAGTGTGGCAATGGCAGGAGGATAGACAGATTGCTCAATGGAACAGAACCGAGAGTCCAGAAATAGACCTTAATGTTCATGGTCAATCCATCTTTGACAAGATCAGTGGGGGAGAGGATCATCTTTCCAACAAATGGTCCTGAGACTGTTGGATAGCCATGTGCAAAAAAGAGGAACTGCCTTGCCACATACACAACTAAAAATGGACCATAAACCTAAATATAAGAGTTAAAATGACAAAACTCTTAGAAGAAGGCATGTGCGTAAATCTTTGTGACCTGTGTTGGGCAAGTATTTCTTAGGACACTAAAAGCATGATCCATAAAGGGGGAAAAAGCCCCCATAAACTGGAATCATCACAATTAAAGAATTGTGCTCCAAATGATACCATTAAGTATCTCCCAGAATGTTCTGGGAGAAAATAAATGCAAATTATATATTGGGTAAGGGACTTGCCTGGAGACTATGTAAGAACTCTTCGAACTCAGTAAGAGGACAACCCAATGTAAAAAATGGGCAAAATATTTGAATAGACACGAGGGGCACCTGGGGGGCTCAGCCAGTTGAGTGTCCGACTTTGGCTCACGATCCCGCGGTCCGTGAGTTCGAGCCCCGCGTCGGGCTCTGTGCTGACGGCTCAGAGCCTGGAGCCTGCTTGGGATTCTGTGTCTCCCTCTCTCTCTGCCCCTCCCCCACTCGCACCCTGTCTTTCTCTCTCTCTCTCTCAAAACTAAACATTAAAAAATTAAAAAAAAAAAAGAAGACATATGAATGGCCAATGAGCACGTGAAAAGATGGTCAACATCCTTAGACACCAGGGATGCGAGTCAGAAGCATGCTGGTGCACCACTTGCCAGTTTATGGTGACGATGAAATCACAAAGGCAGCAGTCAGTGGACCACGTCAGGGACGTGAACGTGGAATTTTCTCTCCTACTGGTGGAAATAGAAAATGGTACAGCTGCCGTTGAAACAACATGGTCGTTTCTTTAAAATTTAAACAGAAATCTACCACCTGACCCAGCAATTCCACTCACAGGTAGCTGCCCAAGGGAAGTAAAAACATTTTGTCCACACGAAGACTTGTGTGCAGATGTTCGTACCCACGTTATTCATAATCTCCAAACGAGGCGATCCAAGTGTTTTTCTGCTTGTGGTAAGAGAAACAAAATGTGGCATATCCATACAGTGGAATAATAACAAGGATGAAAAGGAACGAAGTACCGATCCATGGCGCATCCTGGATTGAACCGCGAAAATGTTATGGCAGGTGATAGAAGCCAGATGCAGAATGCATACTGATGCATAAACTGTATGCTTCTGTATACACGAAATATCCAGACCAAAGCAAACACCGAGAGACAACAAATAGATCGGTTGCCTTGGGTCGGGGACGGAAGTGAGGAGTGGCTGCGAGTGGACGCGAGGTTTCTCTTGTGACGGAAATGTTCCGGAACCAGGTGGTGGTTGATGGTTGCACAATGCTATATGCTTACTGAAAACCATAATTGTCCTACTTGGACAATAAATAGTTGATTATCACTCCCAAGCTAAAAAGTAAGCGGGCATACATTCCTCTAAATTATCTAATTTTCCCTGAGACAACCTTGTATCCTTAGTTCTGGCTTTGGACCCCAAAGTAACGGTTGACATTTGCACACCACTTTGTCACTTAGTAAGCCCCTCTGCCACGTTAATATTCACACTCCCTATGAGGAGGTAGGGGTTCTTTATTCCCCCTGTTTTTTTCCAGTAAACAGTATCTCTTAATTTTGATACTTAATTTACTTATTGGTAATTTTTTATTCTGGCGGAAGAATTTGCCTCACAGTATTTTGCTGATAATATGTTTTCTTTATGCAGCATGGCTGAGATTTTTCTTGCTAAGTAATTGTCCATTTATGTAATTGATGAGGTTGGTGGTAGTGAAAATAAGCATCATTAATATTTTTAGTAAATCGGCAAGTTGTTAATTGAATTGCCGGGAAGTTGTGTGCCCTGTATGACGGAGCCACATAGCCCTCAGGTGGGGACAGGGTAGGAGGAACTGTCACCGCCAGCGCTCAGCCTGTCCTGGGGAGGGCATCAGCCTGTGCCTGAGAGATGGGTCTCCCTCCTCTCTTGGGGCCCTCTCCTGCCCGTGCCCTGACAGACAGCATTGTGGGAGCAGCCCTGCAGGGTCCCAGCGTCCCCCGACCCTTGCCCCACCCCACACACTGCCCTTGGCTCCCAGTGTTACATAGTGACCACCAACTGAGGGATTATTGCTTCATCATAATTCTCTTCGGCCAGAGCCCACTCTTTACTCAGTGATGTCATATATATATATATATATATATATATATATATATATATATATACACATACACACACACACACACGTATATATGTACACACACAATGTATATATATATATACACACACATATATAAATGTATATATATACATACAATGTTTGATGTTATATATATATAATGCTTTCCTTCCTTTTTCCTTTTTTAAAAAAATTGCCTTTTTTAAAAATATATATAACATTTAAAATATATGTTATATCTGTTGTATATATTTTACACATATATGATATATATATATGTTATATACGTCATTGTATGTTATATAATGCTTTCTTTCCTTTTTCCTTTTTTAAAAAAAATCCCCTTGTATACATTCTCATGCTCAGAAACCCGACGGACAAATAACAGGGGAAGAATTGCGACATATTCTAAATTGCGAGGTTGTAAAAGTCAGCGATTCAGAATTCAAAGAACTAATGCAGACCCTTGACCCTGGGGGCACTGGATGGGTCAACGTCAACACGTTCATCCAACTGCTTGAAGAGAACCCTGAGGTGAGTTTTACAACAACTCCATGTTTGATTTTCTCTTTATGGCAGGAAATTAAGTATTTTTAGTGAAATATGGGATGCAGGTGAAATTGGCCTTAAATAAATGACTACACGTTTTTCAGCTGAGTTGATTTTCATTTTAAGGAAGAGTTAAGTGTTTGAGTTGTTTGATTTTAACTCTTGATGTCTAAATCTTATCCAAGGGTGATGTTTGACGTTTTCTGGGAAGCCATCCTAGAATGAGGGCACCTATATATGCAGGATGTAACCTTCTTTTCACAGCGTGCCAGTGACACCCCTCCTGCAACCGCGTCTTACACAGTTTCCCATTTTAAACTAACTTTATTGCCTCTAGTGACCAATATTTTTCTTTTTTTTTTTAATTTTTTAATGTTTATTTGTTTTTGAGAGAGAGAGAGAGACAGAGCACGAGCGGAGGGAGGGGCAGAGAGAGAGGGAGACAGAATCTGAAACAGGCTCCAGACTCTGAGCTGTCAGCACAGAGCCCGACGCGGGGCTGGAACTCAGAAACCGTGAGATCGTGGCCTGAGCCGAAGCGAGACGCTTAACCGACTGAGCCACCCAGGTGCCCCCAATACTTGCTTTTCCTTTGATCGAAAGGCTGACAGAATTTTATTATTAGAAATATTGTTTTGTAATTTTAATAGCTATTAGCGCTTAAAAATTTTAAGAACTTTAAAAAATTAGATTAGTGTCAGGCAATGCATTGGATAGGCATTGGGAGATTCTTGTTGAAGTGTTTCTTATAGACTTCTTTTAGCAGGTGCAAATTAGCTTTTCATCAATGTTACGATTTCCTGAGCACCCACCTTGTGCAAGGTGGCGACCGCATCCTAAACCAACGTCGTTTGGTCCTTCTTGAGTCCTAGTTCAAAAGTAAGTCCCAGGGCCCTCACACAGGACAGAGTGATTGGACCTTTTCCTGAACTCTGCTGTGCGGCTCCTGTGTTAGCTGCTGAGAATTGTGGCTTCTGACCATCACAGCAACCCCACACGCAGCATCTTTCTCGAAAAACAAAAGAGGGCGGGGGATGCATCCAATTTTGTCTCAGGTCATGATCTCACCATTTGTGAGTTCAAGCACTGTGTGGGGATCTGTGCTGACAGCTCGGAGCCTGGAGCCTGCTCGGATTCTGTCTCTCTCTCTCTGCCCCTCCCCTGCTCTCACTGTGTTTCTCTCGAAAATAAATAAACATAAAAAATTAAAAACAAAACATGGACATGGAAACCATCTGCTCTCCACGTGGCAAGTGGCATGGTCTTTGCTTAATATAAACCACACCCAGCAGTCTCCATGCTTAAAAGCCTCAGATGGGTGTCAGGGCTCCTAGGTGAAAGCTGAAGTTCCTACCCTGGTTGGTAAGGGGCCCACATGGTCTAGCCCTGCTGCCCGGCTCCCAGAAGCCTCATAGGCCACACTGGCTCAGGTCCTCGGGCGCCCCCAGGTCCCTCCTCCATTCTTGGGGTGCTGCTGCTCCTGCCAGGATTCCATCCATGCCGCTCTCCCCTGCTGGGGCCATTCTGCAGGTCTTGGGGCACCGGTGCCTTCCCAGGGACCCTCTGTGGCACCTCTGGCAGCCACCGACCTCACACACCTGCCCAATCATGGTGTCACAACTTTGTCATTATGTGGTCACGTCTCCACAAAGACGGAGGCCCATTGTGGCCACGGGGGCTAGCCCGGTGCCGGGCACTCACAAAACAGTGTGGTGAGTGGATGAATGAACATATACGAACGAACCAGAAAGATTAGAAAACACAGGCGCGCACATAGAAGGAAAAGAAAAACACCACTAATTCTAACGTTGAGGAGTTGTTACCCACTCACTGTTACCCTTTGTTGTATGTGCTTATGAACCCGTACACCCACACACGCGTTGTTTTCAGCTTTGTTGCCGTTATTATACAAAAGCTGTGCATATTTAATTTATGCAATTTTATGAGTTAGATACATACTTTGATATATGATATCTATTCTATTTTAAAATGAGATACTATAGGGGCACCTGGGTGGCTCAGTTGGTTAAGCGTCCGCCTCTTGATTTCAGCTCAGGGCATGATCTCACGGTTCATGAGTCTGAGCCTCTGTGCTGACAGTGTGGAGCCTGCTTGGGATTCTCTCCCTCTCCTTCTCTCCCTGTCCTTCCCCCACTCACGCACTTTCTCTCTCAAAATAAATAAATAAACTTAAAATAAAATGAAATGAGATCCTATAATTAATGACTTTTCAGTCCATGCTGTCCCTTATTAACATGCTGTTAACACTGTTAATAAAAATTCTGTATGATCTTAAAAGATACAGAGTAACGATTCCCTGTTGCAATGCAGGTGTTTGGTTTTTTCCCCTTTTATAAATTTTGCTACAGTGAATATCGTGGTGCCTGCTTTTTCAACCACCCTATGAGTATTCTTTTAGTGTAGATTTCATTTCTAGAAATGGCATTATTGGGTCAAAGGATACATTTCATTCTTTAAGTTAGCTTAATTATTTGAGAAGCGGAATATATGTGTGAAGTACAAAATGCAAAAGGTGCAAACGGGAACACGGTGACAGTTAAGTTTTTCTTCCACCTCTGTTCCCTCCCCACCCCCACAGGTGGTTGCTGCCGCCCCACGGCCTGTGGATTTAGCAGACTGTCCACGATTAGCCCGTGTCGATACTGGCAATAGGCCTCCTTTCTCATTTTTACTATTCTGAAAGGCAGAAATGCCATCCCATTGTTGTTTTATGTTGCGTTTACTTACTAGGTGATAGACTTCTTTTACGTTTATTGTACTTTTTTTTTTTTTTTTAACGTTTATTTATTTTTTTGGGACAGAGAGAGACAGAGCATGAACGGGGGAGGGGCAGAGAGAGAGGGAGACACAGAATCAGAAACAGGCTCCAGGCTCTGAGCCATCAGCCCAGAGCCTGACGCGGGGCTGGAACTCCCAGACCGCGAGATCGTGACCTGGCTGAAGTCGGACGCTTAACCGACTGCGCCACCCAGGCGCCCCCTTTTTTTTTTAAATAAGTTCAGGTTGAATGCTATTATCCCCATTTCCAGGTGGGGATTAGTGGGCAAACTCATTTGCTCACGAACTCAAAGTGAATTGGCGAATCAGGAGCAAGGCTGACAGTCCGTGTCTGTCTGCCTCCAAAGGTCCTCCTGCCTTTATGAGTGATTTGTGTTTATATACTTTTCTCTTTCCCAATTAGACAGGAAAACAAGTTGCAGACCCCAAAACGCCTCTCTTCCTGGCTTGGGATTCAGTAAGTAACACTTTCCCACGTGGTCCCAGGGTGCCACCACCCCAGGTTACAAATGTGCCGCTTGGTAGATATGTTTGTTTGCTTTTTTTATGATAGGTGGAAGAGATCGTCCATGACTCAATTGCTAGGAATCTACAAGCCTTCTATAAAATGCTACAGGCATATGACCTCGGAGACACAGGGCTCATTGGTCAAAATAATTTCAAGAAAATCATGCACATATTCTGCCCCTTTTTAACAGCTGAGCGTTTACTGAAGTAAGTTTCTTGGTGACAAAATTAATCCGTGTCGTGTTTTCATCAAGCCCGTTTGTAATCCTCAGCCTTTTCCTACATATGTTTGCAGTACCGATAGGGAGGACTGATAATAACTGCTGGTTACTGGGTGCTCACTAACGTAGGACACTGGTCGAGAGTTGGGCATGTGCTCTATGATTTAGTCCTCGCGACGACCACGGAAGGTGGCTGCTACTCCTTTTCGTGGGTAAGGAAGCCGAGGTCTGGAGAAGCCACGTAGCTATTCAGAGTCGTGTAGCCCGGAGGCTGTGCGCAGCCTCGTTCCTTACCCGAACGTCCCGCTGTCCGCCGAAGCTTGTTGCTGTAGGACTCGGAGCTGCATGACCTTAGAGACTGGTGCATGTGTCCTGCTGTGGACGGTGATCTGGGAGATTACTTTCGGTGGAAATCCAATAGAGTCGGGGGGAAGGAAGTTACTCTAATTCCCTTTCAGTCCTCTCGCGTGGAAAGTTTAAAATCTTGTATTTGTCGCTTTTGATTGCATTACATCGATTTCAGGTGACCCAAAACACAGTCGGTCTCCTGGTAGCTGTTGGCCGCTTGAGTCTCCTCTCTGTGAACCTTCCTGTTTCCTGACCCGTTTTCCCTGTGGTTGGTTTTTGTAGGAAAAGAAGGGTTTACAGGAAGAGGGTGAGGCCGAGGCTTTCCTGAGCAGGAGGGGCTCGCAGAGCTCGGTGTTTGCGTTCATCTGAGTTTATTGGACGTTTGCAGAAAGGCCGGTTTGCTGGAGGGTGGGAAACATGGGAAAGGGGAGAGACAGGTGGCAGCAAGTCCAGAGAGAGGGTTCTAGAGGGAGCTCAGGGGGGACTGGGTGGGGCCCAGGCAGGGGAAGAAGCGAGTGTGCAGGCACATTGGGCGGCTGGCGAGTCACGTGGGGCTGTCGGGGCAGGAAGTTATATAGGGAAGAACAGCAGGGCTGCTGCCGAGGGCCAGGCAGGAATGACCCAGCCCAACCAGGGGACGGGTCAGCCGGCAGGGCGTCTTGACAGGTCATCTGGTTCCCTAGCAGCATCTTAGAATCACCTGGAGAGCTCTGAAACCCCCAGTGCCCATGCCCTGTCCAGGACACCGTTATATTGAAGCCCCCCACTGGCTCTCACGTGCAGCCGTGGTGGACAAGCACAGCCCAGGGGTCAGGTGACAATTTCAGATTTGTGCTTTGCAAGGATTACCGTGGAGAAAGTGCAGGGCGAGAGGAGGATGGGTGGGTGACGCGGAGGTGGCAGTGGCACCACAGAGGGGCGGCTGCGGGTGGTAAGCTTGACAGAAGGACGAGACCCGGTGACTGGACGTGGAGGTGGACGGGGGCGGGGGAGGGGGCCCCAATGCCGGCCAGAGGCAGTGTCGTCGGCCAGTTAGGAAACACGGAGTGACACTCCGGAAGGAGACTCCCAGAGGGTGTGGGTGCACAGAGCGGCCTGGGCGGCAGCACGGTTTGGAGTCTTCCTTGCACGGACGGCCTGAGCATCTGTTCGGCAGGGGTTCATCTGGGAGCACATAGCAGACCGTCTGAGGTGAGAGGGTGCGGGTAGGACCTGGCGGAATACCACCCACTCACCAGTGACCTGGCTGGCACAGCCAGCAAGGGAGGCGGAGAATTCTGGTCAGGGTGACGGTCCAGAGCCTGTGGTGTTGGGTGCTCAGGGAGCAGGAGGAAGTCTGTGGGTCAGGGGGCACGCGGGACGGAAGCACGGGGTGAGCACTCACACAGAGTGGCTGTTGCCTTAGCAGACTAGGCCTCAGGAGAGAAGCAGGACCCGTGGGGCTGGAAGGGGCGAGGTGGACCCAGCAGGTGCGGTGAGCTTGCAAGGAGGTTGGAGAATGCAGTGTTGAGAAGTGATTGACTCCCGAAGCTCCAGTACCCGGGGTAGAACAGCGTCCGCGTGTGGTCAGGGCTTAGTAAGTGTTGAGTGAAGGATGAAAGGAAGGAAGGGAGGGAGGAAGGAAGAAAGGGGGAAGGAGGGAGGGAGGGGGGAAGGGAGGGAGGGAGGAGGGAAGAAGAAAAGGAGGGAAGAAGGGAGGGAGGGAGGAAGAAGGGAGGGAGGGAGGAAGGAAGGGGGAAGGAGGGAGGGAGGAGGAAAGAAGAAAAGGAGAGAGGAAGGGGGAAGGGAGGAAGGAAGAAAGAAAAATAAGTAAGCTGGGGCGCCTGCGTGGCTCAGTCAGTTGAGCCTCTGACTCTTGATTTCAGCTCAGGTCATGATCCCAGGGTCATAGGATTGAGCCCCACATCTGGGCTTAAGATTCCCTCTCCCTCTCCCTCTCCCTCTCCCTCTCCCTCTCCCTCTCCCTCTCCCTCTCCCTCCCTCTGTCCCTCTCCTAGCTCTCTGTCTCTCAAATTAAAAAAAAAAAAAAGAAAGAAGGAAAGAAAGAAAAGAAAGAAAGAAAGAAAGAAAGAAAGAAAGAAAGAAAGAAAGAAAGAAAGAAAGAAATCCAGTGGATTGGTCATGCAGGTAGTTGGGTCTTCAAGATGGGAGTGTGTCTAATCCATTGTCCAGTCTCCAGTCACAACTACAGATCTGTTCATGCTAAACCCTGCTTAAAACACTTGCATCCTGTTGCTGTTAGGAAGACATCCAGACGCTTTTAAGAATGACTTCCCAGGCCCCTCATGATCGTCGCACCCCCAGAGCCCGGGCTCCGCAGCCAGACTGCCTGGGTTCACATCCCGGCTCAGCCCTGAACTAGCTGTGCACTTGGGCAAGTTCCTTAACCTCTCTGAGCCTCGATTTCCTTGCTCAGACGTTACTTAGGAGAATGTGGTAAGGGTCAAGGGAGATCCTAGACGCAGAGCCCTCCATCCAGCGCTGAACTTAAGAAACGTTTACTTCCGCTGCTCTCCATCCAGCCCGGACTGAGCTGCTTTCTGTTTCCTGAAAACACCCAGCTCTCTCACGTCTGGGCTTCTAGATGGCCTCTTCCCTCAGTTCCAAATGCCTACTTTCCCGGCCGCTTGGCCCCATGAGGTGGGGACTGTTTTGTCTGCTCACAGTTGTAGCTGTGACACTTAGCACGGTGTCATTTACCTGGCAGCATAAATATTTCTCGAAGCAGTTCTATCCATGGCCGGAGCTTCCTGAACCGAGGATGGCCTCCGAGCTCGTGCGGTGCCCCTGGTTGTGTATAAAGCATCATCGTGATAATCGCGATGCTGTTATTACCGCTGCAGTTTCTTGAGCGCATGCACACGTCCGTGTAGTGCTAGGAGCCTTCCATGGATCGTGTCACTTAATGCTTATAGTAGTCCTCTGAGGTAGGTGCATTTTATAGACGAGGAAACTGAAGCATAGAAAAGGTGATGTGCCCCAGGTCGGCGATTCTCTACCCTCTGATAGGCTTAAAAGTTCTTGAGGGCCTCAGAGTTTTCGTTACATGGAATAGATCTCTCAGTATGACTGTATTAGAAATTCAAACTGAGACCTTTGGAAAACGTTATTGCAGAAGATCAACGTGTATTTCCCCATTGCGTTTCCCTGTAGGCTCCGGAGGAACCTGGGGGTTTCAAAATAATGACATATTGGGTGATGAGGAGGGTACAGAAATTAGAGCAGGTGTAGGCACAGGTGGCCGGTAATGAGCTAGTTAAAGGCTGTCAAGAAACTAAGCTAACCTCTGAAAACTCACTCTAGCTCCTCATTTATACCCAAAACATTTGTACAGCCTTTGAAAACGTCAGAGGACACAACCTGCCTGAGCACACATTCTGGTGCTTGTCACACGTCATGTGGCCTCCGAGAAACCCACTGTGCACGAGAAGCGCGGGGTAGTGCTTGTATGAAAATAGTTCGGGTCCCTCCCCCCCGCTTGCCCTGGAAGTGCCCACCCACCACACCTCCTGCCCGCTGCCCCCAGTCATGGGACTGTTAAGTCCAGAGCTGATATTCAAGCCCAGGGAGGCAGATTCCAGGGCCCGCACCTGGAGTCACCGCGCTCTGTTGCCTTTTGTATTTTAACAAATACGTGGAATATTGTTTTGGTCTCTAGGCTTTACCAAGCTTGCCACAATGAGCACGTACAACTTTTATGATTAGAAAAATATTAACAAATAAAATGTGGGGGGAGAAAAGTAGTCCTTGCCCTATTGGTGGGTTCCTACATTTTTCTAAAATAGTTGCCTATGCCAAACTTCCAATATAGGTCCTTCCATGATTCCACACCAGAACTTGCAATTTAAAAAAATTATTCTTTTTGTATGTGTTATATCTTTATCGCAGCATTCTTCACAAACTATAAACTGCGCGTATTTAAATGATACAGGCTGAGGACCTCCATCATGTGTCTATATCTATGAAGCCTTCACAAGCCATCAGTCAAGATATCAAACATTCCCATCCCTCCCCCGCCCCGCCCCGCAAAGCTTCCTCATGCCCTTCTGTGAGTCATCTCTTCTACAGCCCTAGCAACCTCTGATCTGCGTTCTGTCACTGCACATGACTTTGAATTTTCTAGGGTTGTATATAAATGAAAGCATGTGGGACGTTCTCCTTTTTGTCAGGCTCTGTTCCCCACGCATAATGATTCTGAGATTCATTCACGTTGTTACGTGTATGTGCAGCTGGTCTCTTTTTATTGCTGAGTAGTAGTCCATTCCTTCCCACAGCTTGTGGAGCCACTCATATGGGGGACCTTTGGGTTGTTTCCAGTGTTTGGCTACTGCAGTAAAGCTGAATAGATTGTACAGGTCTTCGTATAGACCTACGTCTCTATTTCTCTTGGGTAGATACCCGAGGGCAGAGGGGCTGGTTCCTCTGGATGAGTGTGTATTTAAGGTGTGTATGCGAGGTGTATGTTCAAGGTGTCTTCCAGAATGGTTGCACCATTTTGTACCTCACCAGCCACAGGTATTCCCATCCTTGTCAGCACTTGGTAGGGTCAGTCTTTTTAATTTCCGCCACCCTAATGGGTGTGTTCTGATTCTTTTAAAAATTCAGACTCTGCAGTAAGTTTCAGGATATCACTTCAGGAAGAATCCTTTACAAGGAACTTTTGGCACGCGTCGGAATTAGCGGTCCACCCACCATCTCTCCAGCTCTCGTTCCGAAGGATCAAGTGTTCGGTGAACATTTTCATAAAGAGGAACAGCAGCAGCCAGACCTTCCTGAGAGGTAAAACAGAACAAAAGGAAAACGCGTATCAAAACCACAGTGTCTGTTGTAGGGGAGGTGGTTCGTAAATATTCATTAACTAAACGCATGTCTTAATATTTTATTACTTAAATGAGAAAAACAGCAAACCATACATACGGCCAGTAGAGTCAGGGGAGTTGAGAGCAAGCAGAGATCTTAGGGATCAGTGGGTTGACCTATTAATTCTGGAAATGAAAGCACTTAGGTCTGCAAGGTCTGGGGACTGACCTCAGGTTACTTGCAAACTTAGTGGCCACCCTGGGTCAAGAACCCAGGACCTTCAACTCCCAGAGAACCTGTCTGCCACACAACCAATACATGCCTGCGTTCACATTTGTCCTTTTCCAGAAACTTAGACCTCTTACGACTGTTTAATATTTATGGTAAAATATACCCATTAAACCAGTTAACGTTTTCTGACATGAATGATAGAATTATTCAAATGATCACCAAATTGAATTGTAACAATAAAACATGCTTAGCAAATCTATTAAACATCGGACTGATGAATATTCTAGCCCTTCCTCATTTTGAAAAATATAGGTTTAGTCTAATGAAAAGATACTATTTTAACTTGCTGGTTCATAGCTTATAATAAATCCACAAGGAAAGTTAAAATGTAGACCTATTCAGCAGACTTCGCTCTGTCATTTCCCTTTAAAAAGTTCTTAAGTATAGAGCAGTGGGAATATTTTAATGCTGTGCTAATGAAATTTGAATATCTGGACATTTCAGTGGTAGCTTTATAAATGGGCAGAAGGATGGTATTTTAAGGGAAAGGTTAAATAGTCTGTGACAAGGTATGTCTGCCTCCTAAAACCAATGGAAGAAGTAATGATAATTATGTGTTTTATAAAATGTGGGCATTCCCAGAGAGCTCTTCAAAGCTGATGGAAGCAGCAGGAGAGGAGAAGTCCTTTCTCCAAGAGAAAGGCTCAGCTCTTCCCCTTCCCCGACTCCAGTGGGGTCCCAGAGACTTCTGGAGAGCTGGAGAATTCATTATCCTCAACTGCACACCCTCTCCCCCACACAGCACGTGGCATAAAATCTGGGTTTGATAAATCCAGTTGACTGTGTAAATCAACTTGGAATAATTGCAAACTTCCCTTCCTTCCCATGGCTGTTTTATGACTTTTTGGACCTGGCTATCTCTAAATGGCCTATTTAATTTAAAGCTTTGTAAAGGGCTGTGACTTTTCATCTTCCGACTTCACACAAATATTTACTTTTCCCCGCCATGTCGGCCAGTCACATGCCCTACTGAGCCAGCTCAAAGCACAGTTGAGAACGTTAGCACAAGGATAGCAATTTCCTGGAGCTCCCCGCTCTGGCCTGTGGCCACATACTCGCCACACGGGGAGAGTTTTCACCTGACACAGTGCTGCGGACCTCTCTGGAACCCACAAGCCATGGGCGGGTACGAAGTTCCCCAGCCACTCCATCTATCTGAGAATCTGGTTCCTTGTTGGTGAGAAGGGGCTGGTAGGCCTCCTGTTGCCCTGGGTTGAATCGAAATCGGGTGAGGTCTGTAGGAAGCACTCTGCTAAATTCCCGATTGTGATTTTAGAACCAAGCCCACTGGGGACAAAAGCACCCTGACCAAGAAGACGACTAAGGAGGAAGTGATCGAAAAACACAAAAGATGCATACAGCAGCAGGACCCAGCATTCCGAAAAATACCTCTTGACTTCAGCAAGGAGCCGGCTGGCAAAGTTAACGTGCATGACTTCAAGAAGGTAGGGGAATGGGTTTCTCTGTGTTTCTGGGTTTTCTTTTGCTCCTGGAGAGGTTCATACTAACAGGCTTTAAAGGGTAGGCATTACATTTTCAGTGAGGGTTTATTCCCTTACCGGCAAAGCACATTCATTTCTAGGCACCGTTCAACAACGTAAAAGGATTCTTTTGGCCAAAAATGTCCTTGGCAACTTCCTTCAGAGGATACGTATGGACGTGGCTAGTTTGGGATATTTAAACTTTCGAACGAAGCATTCACTGAAGTGTCGTTCTGGACGGCTGCGGGGTGCCTGGTTCCAGCATTGCGCGTGGAGCGCATCCTGGGGCAGAACGGCGGTGCCGGGAACAAAAACTTCTCAGGCCCCTTCCCTGCCAGGGAGGAGTTTGGTGATGCTGTGGTCACAGAGCTGGGGTTTGTGCCTCGAGAAAGTGAAAAAAAAAAAAAAATCTGGCAGTAAAAGCTGGGAAGCTCAGAGTGCTGATTTGCATGCGCTTGCGGGAGCTGGAAGGTTCTGCCAGAAAGGACTCAGCTTGAAGGGTTCTGCACAGACTTCTCAGGAATTAATTTCAATGATTGCTTAAAATTCCTGTTACGAACCCTCCAGCTAATCATCTTCAGCTATTTTTAAGAAAAGCATTGCAGTTAATATGTAGCAGTGTCTGTGTGGACAAATTGAGAAGAAGGCAATGAAATGTATTTCCAAGAAGAGAATAATTATATCAGTAGCTACTATTTATCTGCCTGGGGGTGGGATGGGCAGCTACTGAAACAGCCCAGACCTCCCGCCACCCCCCCCAAGACTGGATGATGTGCAGACATGGGGCATGGTGAGGGGGACAGATTCAAGAAATATTTGGGGAGAATGGGTAATGGATAAGAAAGAGGCAAATGGGCAAGGATAGTTCCTCCATCTCTGGTTTGAGGGACCGGCTGGCTGATAATCAGTCATCGGTAACTCCGGCGAGCGGGACGGGTGGTGGTATGTGGGTGTGAATCACCTGACGCTCCCAGGGTGCCTTGTCCTAGACTCCTTTGTCCCCACGTCCCCTGGCACGGTCCCAACCCCTCACGCCCCACAGTCTAGAACGACCATAGTGCTCAGTGCTCTGGATCATGGAGTCGGTTCACAGGTTCACAGGAGACCAGGAACCCACCAGGCTACCGCTGGTTGTTCAGAAGGACGGTGCTTCCCTTAGAGAAGGGCGGTGGGTGGCGGCAGAGCAGGGACGCCCGCCCAGAACGCAGACCCCCCGCACAGCTCTTTCCACTGCTCGCCAGAGAACAGGCCAGTAAGCTCAGCGGCGGGTTCTTCCATCCCAGGGCTTCTGCGCCATCGCTAGGCCAGCGACCCCCTTGCGGGCACCTCTAGTTTGCATCCCGGAGCACCGTCCTAAAACTTCAGTCTCTGCTCCCCGCCTGCCTGCCGCACTTCTTCACGCGGGTGTCTAGAGACCCCCGTGTTCTCGCCAAGGCCGTTCTGCTGGCAGCCTGGCCATTCTCAAGGACGGCCTCTTCCCAGTTGCCGGGGGCTCCAGTCTGGGGTCTTCCTTGACTCTCCTCTTTGTCTCACACCCACCGCCGGTGCATCAACAGAGCCAACGGGCTTCGTGTGTTCTCAACCCAGCAGCCAGAGTCACACTCCAACAGGTCCGACAGAAGGGGCCACTCCTGCTCGGAACCCTCCCACGGCCCCCCACCTCGCTCGCATTCGAACCAGAGTCCTCACAGGGCCTAGAGGCTCCCGCGCTGCCCAGCCCCTCAGTATCTCTCTGATTTCCACTCTTCCCGCCCTGCCCGCTGCTCACTTCGCTCCGGCCACGCCAGCCTCCTGCTCTCCCGCAGACTGCTCCGCCTTGGCACGGGCTGTCCCCTCCACCTGGAGGACTGTCATTCCTATGGCAAACACAACCTGCTCTCCCACCTCGAGCTCCTTTACCCCATTTTTCTTCTCGCGATGTTACCACCCACTACCACGCATCTTGTGCTCAGAACCCTTTCGTTCATTCCTTCGCTCTGCTGTTTGCTCGATTTCCTCCATTAAAACGTATGCTCTGGGGGCGCCTGGGTGGCGCAGTCGGTTAAGCGTCCGACTTCAGCCAGGTCACGACCTCGCGGTCCGGGAGTTCGAGCCCCGCGTGGGGCTCTGGGCTGATGGCTCAGAGCCTGGAGCCTGTTTCCGATTCTGTGTCTCCCTCTCTCTCTGCCCCTCCCCCGTTCATGCTCTGTCTCTCTCTGTCCCAAAAATAAAAAAAAATAAATAAAATTAAAAAAAAAAAAAAAACGTATGCTCTGAAGGTGGACATTTTTGTGTCTTTCGGACAGTGATGCATCCCAGATGCTTGGCGTGAAGCAGGGCCCTACGTTTACTGAATGAGTGGATGAGCTTGAAGAGTAACTATAGAGTCCCCAGGGGAGCCCAGAACGGACGCCGCTTGGGGACTGAGGGAGACGGGTGTGTCGAAAGCCCATCAGGATTTCTAGGCATGAGGCTGGCTCCCACACCGCCCGTGGCGATGCCCAAGCCCACCCAAGCCCCCTCCTCCGCCCCCTGAGTTTCCCTGCGTTCTTGCTGACCTTGAGGGGCAGCTACTAGAACACTTGTTCTTTTGCCTGGTTCCTGGCAGTGCCTGAGTGCCTCTCCTTCTCCCTCTCGGATCTCCTGGCTTCCCCAAGACTCCCCTGCCTCCTGAAGATGTGCCCACGGTGAGGGGACAGGGAAGGAGAAACCACAAAAGGACAGGGCCAACATGCCGGGAGAAAAGTTGATGGGTGTTTTAACGACCAATTCGCTGTGAACCCGATGAGGCAGATTATCGGCTGATGTCCCCCCTGGTGACTTGTGGGGTTTAACCTTTGGGAAGCATCCTTTTTTTTTTTTTTTTTTTTTTCCAATATATGAAATTTATTGTCAAATTGGTTTCCATACAACACCCAGTGCTCATCCCAAAAGGTGCCCTCCTCAGTGCCCATCCCCCACCCTCCCCTCCCTCCCACCCCCCATCAACCCTCAGTTTGTTCTCAGTTGGGAAGCATCCTGTCGTTGACCAACCTTTTAGCCCAAAGATCAACAGCCATGGGGTGACTTTAAACAGTCCACCTGGGACCTAGGTTTGAACTTCAAAAGCTAATAACTTCAAAGCATTATGTAAATATAAACTCCATTGTTAATCGAAGAGCTTGTTTCTAGATCAAGGCGCTTCTCCTACCAGGGAGGTCGGAGCTGGAGAAATGGTCTTACACCACAGAAAGAAACAAGAGTTTCTTCTCGCGAACAATCTAACAATCTAAACAAGAGTTTAGATTAGACAAGAACAATCTAAACAAGAGTTTAGACACAATGCAGGGCATCTGGACATCGAAGGCTTGGGAGTGTCGAACTTCAGTGGTAACGGTAAGGAAACCTTTGGAATCGACTCCTCTGAGATCTTCAAGGATAAACGACAATAGCCAGTGTGTAATCGTAGTAACAGCGGTAATAGCGGCAATGACAATGACGGCCGCCCCTGGAAAGTGACAATGCTGAGCGTGCTCATCACGACGGCCACCAGAGGTCCAGCCCCTCCTGTGCGCCCACACTGCGCCCTGTTGCTTCGCGTATCTGATCCCTAATCCTCACAGGGACACTGCGGGGTGGACGTGACGCTGTGCCCGTTCCACAAGTGAGGGGACCGAAGCTTGGAGTTAGGACAGTGGCTCAGTGTTGTTCAGCTGGTAAGCCGTTCAGGCACTTGGACTGGAGTCCACATCAGTCTCTCTCAGCCTCAGACCCTTGCCGGGTGGGTTTGCTGGGTGCAAGATGGGGTTGCTGGATATAATTGCTGGCAGCTTTGAGGTTGTATCTGGCCTCAGGGTTTTGGAAGACGAACATTCATTTCGCTAACAGTGTTCTGTCATTTCTTCCTTTCATTTTGGTCACGGATCTGCAACGTTCTTGACCTCCTTTCCCCCCAAGTGTGTACCCCCCCAATTAGTTTGATACGGTGGTTGCCGATTTTCATCCCAGAGGACCTGGGAGTGAGGCTCTCAGTCACATGCACCTGCTCGCCCAATTATGCATGCATGCGGCTGTTCATAATTTGAACGGAGGCAGCGCTTAGCATTGGTCCAGATACCTTGTCCTCTAAATGAGAAGTGCTAATTATTTATTCTCACCAGCCATTGCCTAACCAGTGGCCGGCCATACAGGTTCGATGAGGGAAAGGTGTAATAGAATCTCAAACCGGGTGGGAACTTGGGGGTCACCAAATCCTGGGAGCCCCTGTGTTGTCATTGCTGGGAACACCGTTTCAGGTTTCACCACCTCGGTCAGGAAGATTTTGTCTACAGTATGATTCGTTTGTTAACTAATAGCCTGTCTCCCTCTCTTTTTTCTCTCTTTAATATAAAAGATTTCAGAGTTTCTGGAGAGTGAGGTGACCAGCGACAGCACACGGAGTCGACAGTCCTGCCAGAGGCAGCGCTGTGGGGGTCTTAATGACCTCGGTGTGCTTTCTGTGGTTAAACGGGTCGTTTCCTCTGGGGATGGTGGGGGGACTATTCTTTCTGGAACACCACTAGATCTGGTCTGGGCACGTTGCACCCGACGTTAAACCATCTCTCACGGCAGCCCTGAAGGCGTATCTGTCTCCCAGGAAATGCCCCTCTCCCTGATCATTGTTTGCTTTGGCTGCTGTACCGCACGGCCTGTGACTTTCGCATACTTCGTAACGTGTCGTTTTATTTAGATGACAAGTTGAGAACCGGCAGTGGTGCAGGAAACTGGCATTGAACTTCAGGGTGATCTAGAATCTTTGTATTCCCTCTCGGGGTGCTTTTCTTTTCTTCTTGCCCTCTCCTGCACATGCTGAGTTAGCAGAAAAACCCCCAAACCGTGTCTTATGTAAGAGAGGTGGTTACTTTTCCGTCATGTAACAGGGGGCCCAGATGCTACCTGGACAGGCCAGGGTATCAGCTCTGCAGGGTCTCAGAGGTCCAGGCCGCTTCTAGCTTTCTCCTCTTTCAGCCTCCTGCCCGTGCATGGAACACAGCTGCTGGAGCACCAGCCATCACACACACACACCTCTCAACCATAACGAAGGGGCAGGTGAAGGCAAAAGGCTTGAGCCACACAAGTCTGCCTGCCTGCCTTCCTTCTTTTTCTTTTTCTTTTCTTTTCTTCTTTTCTTTTTTCTTTCTTTCTTTCTTTCTTTCTTTCTTTCTTTCTTTCTTTCTCTCTTTCCTTCTTTCTTCCTCTCTTTCTCTCTTCCTTCCTCCCTCCCTTCCTCCCTTCCTTTCTCTCTCTCTCTTCCTTCCTCTTTCTCTCTTTCTCTTCCTTCCTTCCTTCCTTCCTTCCTTCCTCTCTTTCTCTCTCTTCCTTCCTTCCTTCCTTTTTTTCTCTTTCTTTTCTTTTCTTCTTTTCTTTCTCTTTCTTCCTTTCTCTCTCTCTTTCCTTCTTTCTTCCTCTCTTTCTCTCTGTCCCTTCCTTCCTCTTTCTCTCTTCCTTCCTTCCTTCCTTCCTTCCTTCCTTCCTTCCTTCCTTCCTTCCTTCCTTCCTTCCTTCCTTCCTCTCTTTCTCTCCCTTCCTTCCTCCCTTCCTTCCTTCCTTCCTTCCTTCCTTCCTTCCTTCCTTCCTTCCTTCCTTCCTCTCTTTCCCTCTTTCTTCACTCTCTTGGAAGCTTCTCTCAGCAACTTCATCTTATGGATCAGGCTGTGTTATGCAGAGGACTTATAGGCAGATATATGTGATTTTTTGCTGGGTACATAACTACCTTTAGAAAAAGCAAGGTTCTGTTCCTAAGGGAGAAGGAGAGAGTATACATCGGGCAGGCGAACATAATGGTCTCTGCTGTCCTTTCTCTCGGTAAACATTTCGAGGATGCCTGCTCACACCTGGTATGGGACTAAACCCCATGGGGATGTGGAGAAGGCAGGGGTTTCGTTGCTTGGGGCCAGTGACCCATGGGGAACATGAAATGACAAAACATCCAAGGACACGTGAGTCGACATTAGTCTAATTGTGTAATTAGACTAATGGAGCTGTTCCATCCATCAGGAACTTGAGGGCAGCTTTACAATTACACTTCCCTGTAATTGGCTGTTCCTGGCGGGACATTGTTACTCTTCGTCCGCAGTAAATACACTGTATGTTGTTCGGTCCACTGTTCTCCTTATTCCCATCCCCGGAGTCCCAGCTGAGGCCTCTGGAGACAGACGTAGGGCTGCAGAGCTCACCAGCAAGCCTACAGAGCCCCTGAGGCTATATCAGCAAAGCGAGAGTCTGTAGCAGCCCCCCCCCCCACCCCGAGTGCCCCAGATTCTTGCTGCCTATGCCTTCTGGCTTCTCACCTGCCTTACTTAGGAGGAGGTGAGCTCTCCTTCCAGCAGAGCGCCCCACGCCCTTTGGGTGCTGGTCAGACTCACGTGTCCGGGAACTGGCCCCTTGCCACCCCTAACCATCACTTCCTAATCACACAGCCTTTCCCACTTGGGGGTCAGGGGCCTGAATATAAACCAAGCTTCACAAACACCATCGAGCCTCGCAAGGGCCTCAGGTGTGGATGAGCAAATTAAACGAGTATGGTGACTCGTGGAGAAGTCGATTTTGTTTTCAAGTTGGGTATTAAATATTTTCCTTCGTCTGGTTTTAAACCTTCCATTGGGAGCATACGACTCCGGTAAATAAAACAGATATGTAAAAGCTCTTGGTTGTATATTACGGTCAGTTTCGTGAGGGGGGAAAGCGAAAATAAGGGAACAATAACAAGGACAAACATAGAATGAATTCTTGCCATTTTCGACCACATGGATGTATCCCGGGGGCATTATGCTCAGTGAAATAAGTCAGACAAAGACCAATACCATGTGATTTCACTTACATATGGAGTCTAAAAAACAAAACAAAGGAACAAGCAAAAGAAAGGAAGAGACTCATAGGTACGGGAAAGTGTGGGTTCCCGGAGGTGGGAAGGCCTGGTGACATAGGTGAAGGGGGATAGGTGACATAGGTGACGTAGGTGAAGGGGATTACAAGCTCCAGACTTCCAGTTATAAAATACATAAGTCATGGGGATGTTATGTACAGCATAGGGAATACAGTCAATAATACTGTAATAACTTTGCATGGTGACAGGTGGTAACTAAACTTACTGCAGGGATCATTTTGTAACGTATAAAAACATTGAATCACTATGATGTATACCGAAAACTAATAGGATATTGTATGTCAATCATACTTTGGTTTTAAAAAGTTTAGGGGCGCCTGGGTGGCTCAGTCGGTTGAGCATCCGACTTCGGCTCAGGTCATGATCTCACGGTTCGTGGGTTCGAGTCCTACATCTGGCTCTGTTCTTTAAATTTTTTTTTTTTTTTTCAACGTTTATTTATTTTTGGGACAGAGAGAGACAGAGCATGAATGGGGGAGGGGCAGAGAGAGAGGGAGACACAGAATCGGAAACAGGCTCCAGGCTCTGAGCCATCAGCCCAGAGCCCGACGCGGGGCTCGAACTCACGGACCGCGAGATCGTGACCTGGCTGAAGTCGGACGCTTAACCAACTGCGCCACCCAGGCGCCCCCATCTGGCTCTGTTCTAACAGCTCGGAGCCTGGAGCCTGCTTGGGATTCTGTGTCTCCCTCTCTCTCTGCCCGTTCCTACTCAAGCTCTGTCTCTGTCTCTCAAAGATAAATAAACATTGAAAAAAATTCTAATAAATAAATAAGAAGTTATAAAAGGGCAAACTGAAGCTCTTATAGTAAGAGACACAGATACACCCACAGAGTCAGAGACCCTGAAAGCTGATCTCTATGGGGTCATCTCCCCACATTTGCCCTTTTAAGGGCATTGCTGCTAAAGGCTTCTGATATCACGTTGCATTGTGACTGTTGCGCGGACAGAGAGAAGTTCTCGATGCTCGATCTGCCGGCCCAGTCAGATTCAGTGCACGGAGCCCAGGCTGTCTGTCCTTGTTGGGGGAGAGGGGGCTCATGACTCAGGTAAGAAAACGCTTGGGGAGGAGCAGAGGAAGTGCTGTGCTCTTGAGGAGCGGTGGCAGGGGTAGGGCGAGTAGACCTGGTTCTTTAGCTTTGTTCCAAACAGCTTCCCGACGGTGCCCGTGTTTTAAGGGGTGACGGCTGTGTGCTCAGAGTCCCTCACATGCTCACTTTCGCTGTACCACGCCCAGCACACCGTCATCAAAAGTCTGTATTTCTCCGCCTTCTGGCAGCAGCTGCCCTGCCAGAGGCCACAGCTGGATTCTTTCAGCATCTGGCTGCGCCCAAGTTGGCCGGATCCTCCAGGGCAGGAGCCGTTCGTTCGTTGCAGACGCCCGGTGTTCAACAGACCACGCCTCCCGGGCTTCCGTTTTGCCACGTGTTCTCAGGGCCTGGCCTCCTGGAGGGCCTTGGTCTCCTAAATACCGCAGTGTGGGGACTTGCATGCAGGTCCGGAGCTGGGCGCTCGTCTGGAAAGGGCACCCAGTCAGGGTGTCTGCCAGGGCACTAGGAATTACTCCATCCCACCCTGAAGTGGTTGGAGTCTGTCCGTTTTATTAGTCTTCCCAAAGTAACAACCTCGTATTGTTATTCTTTTCTCATGTATTCTATATTTGTTTATTTCTGCTGTGAGGTCAATGATCTTTTTTTTCCTGCTCCTTGATTGGGATTTAATTTGCTTTTCTTTTTCTCGTTTCTTGAGATAGAATGTGAAATCATTGCTTTTTAGCCTTCATTTCTCTCGTGTATGAATTGTTGGCTACACATTGCCCTCTAGGTACAGGCTTAGCTACATCCACAAGTTTGCGTATACCATTCATTGTCATTCAGTTTAAAATATGTTATAGCTTCCCTTGTGATTTCTTCTTTTTCCAACGGTTTATTTAAGGAGTGTGTTGTTTAGGGACGCCTGAGTGGCTCTGTCAGTTGAGTGTCCAACTTCAGCTGAGGTCATGATCTCACAGTTATGGGTTTGAGCCCTGAGTCAGGCTTTGCACCGACAGTACAGAACCTGGTTAGGATTCTCACTCTCCCTCTCTCTCTGCCCCTTCCCTGTGCACTCTCTCTCTCTCTCTCAAAAATGAGCATTAAAAAAGTGTATTGTTTAATTTCCACACAGTTGGGATTTTCTAATTTACCTTTTATTACTGATTTTATTTTATTATTTATTTATTAAAAAAAATTTTTAATGCTTATTTATTTTTGAGACAGAGAGAAACAGAGCATGAACAGCAAGGATCAGAGAGAGAGGGAGACACAGAATCCCAAGCAGGCTCCAGGCTGTCAGCTGTCAGCACAGTGCCCAACGTGGGGTTCAAACTCACAGACCATGAGATCATGACCTGAGCCAAAGTCGGAGGCTCAACCGACTGAGCTACCCAGGTGCCCCTATTACTGATTCTAAAGTCAATTCCATTGTGATCAGAGAATAAATTCTAAAGCCTAAATGACTTCAACCGATCCTTTGAGATATAGTGAGGCTTGTATTAGGACGCAACACATAGACAACTTTGGTAAATGTCCTATCCGTCCATGAAAAGAATGTGTACTCCATCGTGGTACTTCAGTTTTCTAAGTATGTCAATTAGGTTGATTTCATTAATTGTGTTTCAGAACTTCTGTATCAAATTGTTGCCTGCTCATTCCATCAGCTATTGTGAGAAGTATGTTAAAGTCACTCATCTCATTTTGGATTTGTCTAGTGAGATCCTTCTTTATTCTATTGATTTTTACTTTATTCAGTTGACACTAAATTACCGGGTACACATAGATTTAGAATTGCTGCACCTCCCTTATCATTATGACATGACTCTTGATACTGAGCAATGCTACTTGCCTTCAAGCCTATTTTTGTCTGATAATGATATAGTTACTTTGACTTTCTTTTGATTCATGTTTGCATAATGTAAGCTTTTCTGCCCTTTCAATTCAAACGTTCTGGGTGCCTAATTTATTATTTTTTTTTTTTATTTAAAAAAAATTTTTTTTAACGTTTATTTATTTTTGAGACAGAGACAGAGCATGAACGGGGGAGGGGCATAGAGAGAGGGAGACACAGAATCGGAAGCAGATTCCAGGCTCTGAGCCATCAGCCCAGAGCCTGATGCGGGGCTCGAACTCACGGACTGCGAGATCGTGACCTGAGCTGAAGTCAGACGCTTAACTGACTGAGCCACCCAGGCGCCCCTCTGGGTGCCTAATTTAAAGTAAGTCTCTTGGGGTACCTGGCTGCCTCAGTCAGTGCAATGTGTGACTCTTAATCTCAGGGTTGTAAGTTTGAGCCCCATGTTGGGTATAGAGATTACTTAAAAATAAAATCTTTTTAAAAAAAGAAATAAAAGTAAGTCTCTTATAGGCAGCATATAGTTGATATTTTAGAAGATGTGGTGTGACAGTCAGTCTTCTATTTCAAGTATCCTGCCTGTTTTATATTTAATTACTAATATTGTTGGTTTTATATCTATCATCTGAGTTTTTTTTTTTTTTTTCTATTTGACCAGCTGTCTCATGGAGCTTCTTACCTTTTTTTAAGAGTATTCAGCTAGGGGCATCTGGGTGGCTCAGTCGGTTGAGCACCGGCTTCAGCTCAGGTCATGATCTCACAGTCCGTGAGTTCGAGCCCCGCGTCGGGCTCTGTGCTGACCGCTCGGAGCCTGGAGCCTGTTTCGGATTCTGTGTCTCCCTCTCTCTGTGACCCTCCCCCATTCATGCTCTGTCTCTCTCTGTCTCAAAAATAAATAAACGTTAAAAAAAAAAAAAAAAGAGTATTCAGCTATTTCTTTTAGTCCATTTCCCCCTCTGTTAGCTTATTGGTGAGAACATTCTTCTGTCCTTCAGACACAGGCTACACTAGTAATTTCAACATGCATCCTTATCTTAAAGTTTGTAGTTAACTATAGGTTATTATGTTTACCACTTCCCTAACAATGCTGGATTTCAAAATGCTTTAATTTCAGGGTGTCTGGGTGGCTCAGTCAGTTAAGCATCCAGCTCTTGGTTTTGCCTCAGGTCATAATCTCATGGCTTCGTGGGTTCAAGCCCTGCAGTGCAGAGCCTGCTTGGGATTCTCTCCCTCTCCCTCTCTCTCAGCCCCTCCCCTCCTACTCATGATGTCTCTGTCTGTCTCAAAATAAATAAACTTAAAAAGTGCTTCAACTTCAGACATCCCTGTCTTTTGTGAGTTATTGTTGTCACACATTTAAATTTATATGTAAGTTAAATCCCACAAGACATTGTTGTTGTTATTATTATTATTATTATTATTATTGCTAATAAGCTGTCACATGTATCTACAGGTCTAGTCTTCTCTTGCTCTTCCATCGTACGTTTTTGTGCTTGCACCTGGGCTTCTTTTTATTCTGCGTAAAGACCTCCTTTTTGTCCTTCTGCTAACATGAGTGTGCTGGAAACTAACTCTGTTTCCATGGTTTACTCCGTTTTCCTTAGTTGGTACCTCAGGTCCGTTTTCTGGCCCAGGACCCCACCCAGGATCCCACATACAGTTAATTGTCACATCTCCTTAGCTCCTCTTGACTGTGAGAGTTTCTCTCTCAGACTTAACTCGTTTTTGATGACCTTGACGGTTTTGAGATTACTGGCCAGATATTTTGAGAATGTCACTCTGTTGGGATTTGTCTGATATTTTCCTCATGATTAGAGCAGGGTAATGTTTTTGGAAGGAAGACCATAGAGGTCAAGTACCCTCTGATCGCATCTGATTAGAGGATATGCCATCAATATGACCGATCACTGTCGATGTTGACCTTGATCACCTCGCTGAGGTGTCTGTCAGGCTTCTCCACTGTAAATGTACTCTTGTTTCCTTCTCTTTCCATACTGCACTCTTCGGGCAAAAGTCACTATGCACAGCCCACAGTGAAGGAGTGGGGAATTATTACGCTCCATATCTTTAAGGGCAGAATATCTACAGAAACTATTTGGAATGCTTCTGTGTGGGAGAGTTGTATCTTCTGTCCTATGTATTAACTTACTCATTTATTTATATCAGTATGGATTCATGCTTCATTATCCTTTAAATGTCTGTATGATCCTTCTAGGGCTTCCTTTTCTACTCCTGGTATTGATAATTCTTTAATCTTTTCTTTGTTTCTCAAATAGTTTAGCTGGAGGTTTATTGTTTATTTGATTGATCGTTTTTATTTTTATTATTTATTTTTAAAATTTTGTAATGTTTATTTATTTTTGCAAGAGAGAGACAGAGCACAAGCAGGGAGGGGCAAAGAGAGAGAGAGAGAGATCCAGAATCCGAAGCAGGCTCCAGGCTCCGAGCTGTCAGCACAGAGCCTGACGTGGGGCTCGAACTCATGAACCGAGCTGAACTCATGAACTCATGACCTGAGCTGAAGTCGGACACTTAACCGACTGAGCCACCTAGGCACCCTGATTGATTGTTTTTATAAAACAAGCTGTGTTTTCACTGATTTTCTCTATTTGTCTATATTCTATTTCATTCATTTCTACTCTTATGTCTCATTTCTTTTTTTTATACTTTACTTACTTATTTTTACTTCTTTTGGATTTAATTTACCTGACACAGAAGGGGATTTTTCCTTGGAAGGTTCACCTTGAGAACCTGGTAGAATTCCTGGTGGCAAAATCCATGAAAGTGTGCCCCCCCCCCCCCCCGCAAAAAGACTGGACCCTCCCCCACCTCCCCACCCTGGAGTTTCTCAGTCTCAAACTAATGCTCACTTAGCCTGCAGCAGATTGTCAAAATTACCACGTAAATGTTTTTACCAGTTTGTGGCTATAGTGGCTTCTGCTCCAGGTTAGCTGATCTTGGCTGTGATTGTGTGTGTTCACCTGTCTCTCCAGATGTCAGATTTCTCTGATGGCTCTAAGAAAGTTACTGCTTTTCAGTATGTTCATCCTTTTTCTTGTTGTAACAATGGAAGTGATGACTTCTAAACTCTTCACATGTTAAACCTGGAAGCAGAAGTTCACACTTACATTTTAAAGATATTTTAGCTGGGGATAATAGCATTTTAGGTTGGCAATTACTCTCTCCTGGCATGTTTAAGATATCATTCCACTGTCTTTTGCCTTCTATCAGTTGTGTTGATAAATAAACCATCAGTCTTACTGCTGTACATTTGAATGCAATGTGTCTTTTTATTTCTCTAGACGTTTTTAGGATTTTTCTTTTGGTCTTTGGGTTTTAGCAGTTTTCTAGATGTGTCAAGGTATTACTTTCTTTGAATGCATTCTGCTGGAGTTTGCCAGTCTTCTTGAATCTGTAGGTGGATGTGTTTAATAAATAAATTGTGGAAAATGCCCACCCATTATTTCTTTTCCTTCTACTTATGCCAGTTTTCTCTGTCTTTCTTAGATTCCAATTATGGATGTTAGACCCTTTGACGATATCTCACTTCTATCTCACTCTTTTATGCATTTTCCACTATTTTTCTTTCAGGGTGTCAGCCCCAGAATTTTCCACTGTCTTCTAGTTCATTAATCTTGTGTTCAGCTTTTTCTAATCTGTGGTTAATTTTATTCATAGAAGTTCTTAATTTTAGTATTTTTTCAGTTGTGGGGTTTCCATTTGGTTATTTTTAATATACTCCATATTTGTGTCTTTTCTTCTGTTGTCTCAACGTATACCTGTATTTTCTTGAACATATTATAGCTATTTAAGAACTTTTTTCCTGCTAATTCAGTATCTGTGTCACCTATGGATCTTCTTCTATTGTCTTTTTTATCCCTTGATTTTGAGTCAGATGGCTCTGTCTCTGGGAGTGCCAGACAGATTTTTATTAAACGCCAGATATTGTGTTAAGAAAATTGAGAGGCTCTAGATAGTGGTACCATTTCCTTTGCTAGGCAGATAGAGTGGAAACTGATGACCTTAATCTCGTTAGGGACTGAGTCGATTTGAGGCTGGATTAAAGGCTCCACTTGATTTTATTTTTAAATTCCTATTCCTAGAGTATAGCCTCCAAAGTTTGCAACCCAGAATCTGGGTTATTCTCTGAGCCTTTGCTTCTGAGAAATCCTGAACTTTAAACTTTTGTTTGTCAGGACCACAAAGTGACCAAAAAAAAAAAAAAAAAAAAATCACATCTGCTTTTTAGAAGCTTTCTACCTTGATACTTAGCTTTCTATTCCACATAACTTCTGAACTCAGCAAACATCTTGAGGGGGAAACCAGTAGTGTTGGGCTCAGTTCTCTGCTACCCCTTCTCACGAGGAATCTATTCAAGTCTCTGGTTTTGGTATCAGGGGTCCCATGGGCTCATCACAAGTTCTGTTGGCTTCTCCACCTGCTGGTAGTGACTGTCTGCCTGGGTCACCAGCCACATCCAGCCCTGAGTCTCTTGTCCTGCTCCCAGAATGCTTGAGTGAGGGCCCCCTCCTCTCAGACTGTTGTCCCTTGGAGTCCTGGTTGCCTCAGCAGCTCTCTGTACTTCAAACAGATGTTTTTCTGTATTTTATCTGGCTTTTCTATTTGTTCTCAATGGAAGTATAGACCTTCTACAAGGTGCTCCAACACACTGAACATCAACCATTCCCTTTCTGATGGGCATTCACTTCTCTTTTCCTTTCTAAAATCCCTTTAAACTATCTTTCTTTACGTGTCTCTAATACTGATGTTTTTATTTCTGTGGAGCAGATTCCCAGGAGTAGGATTGCTTGGTCTAACATTACACACACGCGCGCGCGCGCCTTGTCTGCTTTCTAAAGCCACACTATAGCATTTCCTATTTCTAATAGCTATGTATGAGAGTATATTTTTCTCCAGCCTCTGTTAACAATAGTCATTATAGCTCTCTTAAATTTTTGCTGGTCTGATAGTTTTAAAGTAATAGTTCAGTTTAACTTTAATTTGTATTTATTTCCCTGACTACTAGTAAATGTATGATTTTCTTGATATTAGGATTTCTTCTCCTGTGAGTTGCCTATTTACATCCTTTGCCCTCTTATTAATGTTTAAGAGATGTTTATTATAGATATCGTTATTTATCCTGTGTTCATAAGATGCTTTGAATTTCCAGTTTACCCCTATTCTCTGGATTCTCACCCTTGCGACTCTCTTCCCTGCAAGTCTCTCTCTCTCTCTCTCTCTTTTTAAAGTTTATTTATTTATTTCTAGAGAGAGAGAGTACAAGTGGGGAAGGGGCAGAGAGAGGGAGAGATGAATCCCAAGATGGCTCCACACTGTCAGCGCAAGCCCCATGTGGGGCTTGAACTCACAAACTGTGAGATCATGACCTGAGCCAAGATCAGAGTCAGATGCTTAATTGACTGAGCCACTGAGGTACCCCTGTATGTCTCTTAATTAGAACCCAGCCTCTGCCCTCCCAGCTCCTACCACTCTTCTCTGACACTTTCCCATTTGGCCAGTTCCAGCCCGGTTCTCTCCTAGGGCACTGCTTACTGGTAGCCCCATCTCCCTCACTCAACTGTGGGCTCAACAAGGGCAGTTATCTGTGTCTTTTTCATTCTCTGCCTTATCCCCAACATCTAAAACAGGGGCCAGCATAAAAATGCTCAATAGATTGGGGCACCTGGGTGGCTCAGTCGGTTAAGTGTCTGGCTTTGGCTCAGGTCATAATCTCACCATTCTGAGTTCGAGCCCTGCATCGGGCTCTGTGCTGACAGCTGAGAGCCTGGAGCCTGTTTCAGAATCTGTGTCTCCCTCTCTCTCTGCCCCTCCCCCACTCGTGCGCTCGCTCTCTCTCTCGGTCAAAAATAAATAAACATTAAAAAAAAAAGTGCTCAATAGATATTTTTTAAATGAACCCAGTCAATTTTGGAAAGCATTCAAGTATCATGGTTTTAAATGTAGACTCTGGATCCAGACTGCTGGAGCTGGAATCACAGCTCTGTTATTTAATACTTGTGTGACCCAGGTGCCCGGGTGGCTCAGTCAGTTAAGCATCTGACTCTTGATTTCAGCTCAGGTCATGATCTCCCGCTTCATGAGATCAAGACCTAAGTTGGGCTCTCTGCTGACAGTGCAGAGCCTGCTTGGTATTCTCTCTCTCCCTTTCGCTGCCCCTCCCCCCCCCAATAAATATTTATTTATTTATTTTCCATTTAAAATGGAAAATTCTTTTAAAAAATCCCTGTGGGACCTTGGGCAAACCTCTTTATGCCTCAGTTTCCTCATCCCTAAGATGGAAATCATAGGAGTAGCTACACCATAGGATTGTTATTAGAATAAATGAGCACATATATGTGTATTAGTTTCTTAGGGATTTGTAACAAATTACCACAAACTAGATGGCTCAGTACAATAGAAATTTATTCTCTCGCAGAGAATACTCCTGGAAGCAAGATGTCCGAAATCAAGGTGTCCACAGAGTCAGGCTCCCTCTGATGGTTGTAGAAGAGGATCCTTCCCTTCCTTGACTGTTCCAGCCTCTGATGGTTGCTGGCATTCCTTGGCATTCCTTGGCATTCCTTGGCATTCCTTGGCTTTGAAGCTGCCATTACTCCATTATCTGACTGCTTCCTTTTGTGTCTCTGTGTCTTTACGTGCTGTGTCCTCTCTGTGTGTCTGTGTCCAGAGTTCCCTCTAGTAAGGATTCCATTCACTTACTAGGGTTTGGGGGCCCACCCTAGTCCAGTATGACCTCATCATAGCTTGATTACATCTGCAAAGACCCTATTTCCATTCAAGGTCCATTCACGAGAACCTGGGTTAAGACTTGAACGTATCTTGGGGCGCCTGCATGGCTCAGTTGGTCGGGTGTCCGACTTTGGCTCATGTCATGATCTTGCAGTTCGTGAGTTCGAGCCCCATGTTTGGTTCTGCGCTGACAGCTCAGAGCCTGGAGCCTGTTTCGGATTCTGTGTCTCCCTCTCTCTCTTCCCCTCCCCTACTCACACTCTGTCTCTGTCTCTCTCTCTCTCTCTCAAAAATAAACATTAAAAACAATTTTTTTATAAAGACTTTAGCACATCTTTTGGGGGGACATAATTGAACTCCGTACCATATGTAAACCCTTTCAGTAGGGCTTGGCCCTTGGGTTCATTCTTGTATCCTTAGTGCCTTCGGTAATTCCTGGCCTTCAGGTGTCCAAAATAATCTGGTGAATTAATTAATGGACCAATGCTTTGTCCTCTGGCCTACAAATATATTTTCAAAACCTATCATTTGTCTTTTTGTTTTATTATATCTTTTGCCATTAAAATGTTTTAAGTTTTGTACAACCAAATATATTTTTCTTCCTTCCTGGCTTCCTTTTTTTCTTTTTTTAAAAATAAATGCTGGGTTTGTAGTCTTGGTTAATAAGTTCTCATGCCTCTAGCCCCCAGGTTTCCCTCCCATATTTTATAGATAATCTCCTAGACTTTCTTACAAGAATTTTTACATTTTATTTTTTAATGAAATGCTTAGTCTATATGGAATTAATGTTTGTTTTTGGTATAAGATGGGGCTCTTCTGTATTTTCCCACTGGATTGTCACTTGTGAAATTCTCATTATACCAGAGTCTAAGTCTGGAAATTTCCATTCTGTTACACTGGTCTTACATCTTTTCTGTATCAATGCAATATGTTTTTTTTTTTTAACTTAGTGAAACTGATTTTTCCTCCTTTTTCTTCCTTTTTATGTTTTTTAGGCTATTCTGAGGCTATGTTTGTATTTTTCCATATAAATTTTACCCATTTGTCCCCCAAATGCATTATTACAATCACAAATTGGACTTACATTAAATTTACGTATTAGAAATGTATCTGCTTTGGAATCATGGAGAGAGAGCATACCAGGATGTGCAGAAGGGGAGAACGGAGAGCCTTTTGTTGCCTAAGGGAGTGCAGTCATTCAGAGTCGGCTCTGCCCACTGCACTCGACCCTCAGCTCTGGGTTTCACAGCTTGTGTCCACTTGCCCCTTGGACAACAGGTCAGGCCCTAGGACTTGAGAACAGCCTCCTCTAAGGGAGGAGTGGCTTGTCTGCTCATGTCTTCAGTCTTCACAATTTGTTACTCATCCGCCCACAGAACTCTCTAAGATTTTACACATGTGTGCAAAAATGAGCCGGGTTCTGGGTATTTGCCACTAGAAGTACGTGTCTGGTTGATTTACTCATTACGCCTGGAATTCCTCTTGACATTGAAAACCTATCAGAGCACCTTATCTTTTATTCTCAGACGGAGGCTGTCTCATTTCACGGTTTTTGAAGGTTAGTGTTGGTTCAGCATCTTGTCCTTCTGAGCCATTGGAACACAATTCTAGTCTTGTTGGATTCTACAGGAATAACATATTTTAAAAAATCTAAACGAAATCATCATTGTCATCATCATGCCTGCAGCAAAAGAGAAAAGAAAAACTATGGTTTCACAACTTGGGGTCGCTGTTGACAAGCCATTGCTCTGTCTTGAAGGTCCGCGGTCGGGCCCTAGGTTGGAGGAAGGATTGTTGGTGAAAAAGCAGTGCAGTCCCATCGCTGGGGGAACGGGTAGGGTTACATCAGGTGGACCAGACAGAGCTAGCCTTATGGACTAGAAATTTCTAGATCAGGGATGTGGTCGGACTGTGATCATGGCGTGTTTCCAGTGGTCACAGCGTTGCCACCAAATTGATAGAATTTCATAGATGCAAAGAGCTGGAAAGGCCCTCAGAGCTGGCGCACCTATTGTTACCCTCTCTTCACCCTGACTCCTCCATTGTTCACCATCTCAGTGGATGCTTCCCTTACCCAGGGGTGTCGGGCTTGGTCGTGTGGCTTTCCTTGACCTGGCGTGCGGCAGACGTGACCTGAGCAGCAGCCTCAGATCTGCTGCGTGCTTTTGCTTGGCCTGGTGCTCCAGCGATCCGCCAGTGGAAGGGCCTGCCCGGGGCAGCCATGTCCCTTCAGTTTGATCCCCAGAATGAATGCACGCGGAACAGGCCGGAATTCAACCTGCGGCCCGATGCCAAGCCAGTCGACCCGCAGTCTGAATCAGAAACACCTAGCCAAATCCGTCTTACATCCGCCAGACTGCACTTGACCCGCAGAGCCGTGAGCGTGAGAATAAATGCTTGTTTCCTTGTCAGCCGCCGGGCTTTGGACGGTTGGTCATGCAGAAGCTGGCTCATAGAGTCCCTGTTCCCGTTGCAACCCTGTTCCAAACATGTAGTACGTCTAGGCTGGGGGACTCTCAAACCCAGCCACAGTGGCATCCTCTGTAGACTGCCCAGGCTGTGTCATTTGAATGGGGAGTGACCCATTGGCCAGCGTGTGGCTGTGCGGCAGAAACCACCACTGCTCATTATTGACAGAGCCGGAAGCCTCAACCGTGAGTCCAGTCTCAGTCGCCAGTGCTGGGCTGTGGCCACTGGCCACCAAGCGTCCCTGGGCAGTCACCCCCAGTGCAGTTATTGGAGTGTCTGCACACTATTCCCAGGTGTCCCCGGGCTCTAGGCTCCTCGTCTGTAAAAGGCGAGGCTGAAGCTGATGCTGTCCAGGCTCTCCCGTGCGACACCTTGGCTCTAGCAGCTGTAGCTGTGTCTTTTCAGGAAACAGATGGCTTATTTAGCCTTCCCCCTGAACTTTGACCTCCTCATTTGTGAGACGGAGCATTGTGAAGTTTAAATGAAATAACGCGCAAAAGTCGCTTGGCACGGTGGCCGACGCCCGGTAGCTCGTCAGTCAAATTCTCCTTCTCAACGAAAGAGAAAGCCTGGTTTCTCTTTCTCGACGGAAGCCTGGGAAGCTTCCCTTACTACCTGGAGTCAGGAAGGCGTGTGTAGGGTGGTGAGGCCAGCCCTTGCCCTTGTTGTCAGACCGTCAGTGCTGAGTCTCTGTTCCAGACGCTCGCCAGCCTGAACTCTCGCACCTGAGCCACCGTCTCCGGAACACCTCCCGCCAGCAGTGTTCTCATGCCGGGGGCTTTTATCTGAGCCGCTCCGGACTGCGGTGATTCACTGCAGGCAGATCCTGGCTGTAAGAAATGCTGAAGGAGTGTGATGCTAGGTGGAGCTCAGATGACCAAGAAGGAATAAGGAACGTTGGAAATGGTACTTAGCTGATGAAATATAGAAGCCTGTTTTTCATCGTTAAAAAAAATGCACCTGAGTGCCTCAAGCAAACATTATAACATTGTCTTGGGTTAATAACATATGTAGACCTGTAGCTTAGAGGACAGGGGGCAGGGTAGGGCCTGTGTGGTTGCTAGGGTTCTTCATTTTATGTGAGGTGGTTCTCTATGAGCTCCAAATAGACTGTGAAAAGTTAGCGGTATATATTCTCCCCGGAGCAACCACCAAGAAGAGGGTGCAGAGAGCCATAGCAGACCAGCGTGACTCACATGGAGAGACTGGTGATGTTTCTATCCCCGGATGCTCTGCAGTGGCCGGGCTTGGAAAGACCAAGTCCCTCACCCAGCTTCTTGTTGTGGGCACCCCTTGGGGAGCACCTGTCTTCACCGAGAGAGCCAGCAGGGGTCCCGTGGAACAACATGGCCTCCTGTGGAAGAACCAGTCTGCAATCTAAGGGACATCCCAGGGACAGCAGAAGTGACAATTCTGTGAATCAGAATGTGCCTAGGCCATGGCTTGTCACTCTTTGAGGAACTCACTTCATGAGATGCCTCCTAGAAAAGACCAAAGGACTTGGCTTGAATGGTTGAACGTTTTGAAACCTGCCTTGTAAATGCTGCAGTTTGGGCTTACGCTGTTTGGTAAATTGCCTCCGAGCGTCATGATAAATCTAGCTGATTTGCTGCTGTGTTCCTCCCAGAAAAGAGAGTGTGCAAAGGGGAGGCTCTAGAGACACGCATGTTTGGAAAGTGCTTAGTGCCTCTTCTAGTGATCACACCCTCCGGGTTTCCCGTCCTCTGTGATGCTCTGTGCCCACAGGGGAGGGCACGCCTACAACCCCAGGACAGGCTGCTGAAGGCATGCCCAGCCTCCCTGGTGCCTCACAAGCCTCCAGGCTGCGAAACATTTGCCTACAGACATTTCCTTACTATCCGCTACATATGTTTTTATGAAAGGACTGAGCAGGAGGAATTTGCAATGAATAATTCATGTGTAATTGTTTTCAAAATATAAAGTTATTTTTCAAAGAAAGCAACCAATCTATCCGTTTCAGAGTCCCCCTGCCGCTTCGGTGCTTCTGCGTGGGCTGCAGCTTTCCATCGAAACCCTCGTGTCGTCCTGTGCTGGGCCAGTCTCCTCCGCAGAGCTGGGACGGGGTGCCTGTGCAGATGGCGCGGAGCTGTCAGAATTCCCAGCCAGCGCTGCCTGCCCAGGTCCCCAGGCAGGCCTTTGGGGACAGTCTTGGCATCCGGCGCTGCTCTCCACCGAGCCCCTGCAGACAATACCACAACACCTGCATTCCCTTCCCTTTCCACTCTGCTTCCAATGCTGCACCAAATACATCCCGCGGCTTGTTTACTTTAACCCACACACACGAGCCAAGCCACGGCCAGGGCCTGACCAACTGGGCTGGTGCAGATACAGCGAGCCACGGTCCCATTCAGTTCATTACTGGCACTGATAGTGAGAATAAGAGCAAGGCAATGGTGCCAGCTCCCTGGGTCCTAGTCCCACACACCAAGAAGGACGGCACCCAGACAGAAGGAGCCAGGCACTGCACACAAGTTGTAGGCACCCTGCTACAGCTAAGTGGGTTTACATTCTGCAGCTCTAGTGTGCAGAGGCCGGGGCAGAAGGCTCTGTATCTGTAAAGACCTCAGCACAGTCCTGGCACGTAGCAGGCAATAAGCATGATGATGGTGGTGGTGATGGTGACGGCGATGATGGTGGTGATATTGATGATGATGGTGGTGATGGTGGTGATATTGATGATGGTGGTGATATTGATGATGGTGGTGATGGTGATGGCGATGATGGTGGTGATATTGATGATGGTGGTGGTGATGGTGGTGATATTGAGGATGATGGTGGTGATGGTGGTGATATTGATGATGATGGTGGTGACGGTGGTGATGGTAGTGATGGTGATGGCGATGATGGTGGTGATATTGATGATGGTGGTGATGATGAGTACTATCTCATCCCATCCCCTATCCCTTTCCCCCCTCGGCTTTCTCCACAGAATGCAGCCACCCTGCTTTATTTGGTTTGTGTTTCCTAGGATGTGTGTGAATATAAATCTAACTAATGAGAGCCGAAACCACTGCAGTCACAGCAGATGCGAGTTTGGATACCTTGGATGGCATGGCCTTTGGAAAGGTTTGCAGTGCTGACTGCAGCCTCCGGGGCCATGCCCACTGAGCCCAAGGCTGCGTGCAAGCCCACTTACCCCTTTGTTCGCTCGCTCACTCAACAAACACGTCTCGCCCAGGGAGTCAGGACACCTGGGCCCCGCCTGTAGGGAGCCTGTGGGTGGAGACACACGAGTAACAATCACAGGCCAGAGCGCAGGGGCCATGGGGCCAAGCCCACCATGGGTCTGGAGGGCCTCGGTCAGCCGGGACCCCGGGACCGCTCGACTGCCTTTTTCCTCGCTTCCTTCCTCACCAGGTACCGGGAAATCGCGGAATGCCCGTGGATGATGACCAGTATGCTCCGCTCACTGCAGAAGTAGGACATGAGAAAGGAGGGACGAGCTACCTGGACTTGGCGGCAGGCCTTGGAGGTAGCTAATCGCCGGCGCAGGCCCTGCCGGGACACGTTTCCCACCGGTGGCGACACCAGTCTTTGCGAGCGCGGCCGCGAGGCCACCGGGGTGAGGTAGTGTGAGCTGAGGTGCCGAGACAGCGTGTGTTCTAAGACTGGAAACAGACATTCTTGTTTAGCTTCATCTGACTGTGTTTCGGCCTTTTTCTTTGCACTAAACCAAACTGTGAGTGCAGAATTTTGCCTGACGGAGCCTTCTACAAACTCAGAGCACAAACGGCTTCTAAAATTTGCTCCAGAGCCTATGCTCCTTCAATCACGCTTCATGTCCTTTAAGATTTTCCTCCTAAAAACAGATGCTGCCTCTCTGTGATTAGTGACACCCAGGCATCAGCAAGGCGGGCGTTCCTTCTCCCTTTTGGTAGATAAGGACACAGAGACCCTAAGAGATTCGGGGACATGCCCAGGATCGCTGAGCCGCGGTCCCTCCCCTCGCCCTGCCCCCAGCGGTTGCCAGGAAATCTGTCGTACACGGTGCAGTCAAGCCTGGAGGCTGGGTCCTCCTGTTTGCCACCTGCTCAGATTCTGCTCTCCGGTCTACACACCTGGCAGGGAGAGGACAAGCAGCTGGGTCATCCTCCCCCTCGCATCCACTCTTGCTAGAGTTTAGATGGACAGAGAAGCCCTCTAGAAAGGCCACAGTAATCCCACAAATACGTTGACAGAATACGCTTCCTTTTTTGTTGCAAATGCAGCGCAGGCTGGACAGGGCAGAACCCAGAAGCCCTGTTTGCATTTTGCCATCTCCCCCGCGTTCGGTCTGGGAGATGACAGGGCTGTGCAGTAGGCCTCCCCGAGAGAAACTGGCAGCCGGGACTCCTCGCCAGGAAAATGAGAAGGTCAACCATCTATCTGGCCACACCAGAGTATCAGTTGACAGGCCTGTCCTAGGGGAGAGAGGGCGTGCCCACATGAGAAACAGGCAATTTGAGAAGCCATAGAATTTACCATTTTGACCCCTTGGGTGTCCGTTTTGACATTTTTGAAGGAAGATAAAAAGAAGGAAAAGGTTTTCACATTTATCTCAGCGCTCCCAGTGTGCCGGCTGAACTTGTCTTTCAGGTGAGGAAACTGGGGCGCAGGGTGAGTCAGTCACTTGCCCGCGGTCCCAGAGCAGTGAGTCGGCGGCTGAGTGGGAATTTGACTCAGTAGTCACTGAATGCTCTTGGCTTCCTCCCTGCCCCGCTCCTTTCCCCCCACTGTCCCCCTCCTCCTCTTCCCTGCATCTGTCCCGCACCACTGCCTGTCTCCCCACATGGCCAGATGCCGGCAGGGGTGGGGATAGAGACCTCGGCTCTGGGCCGGCCCCAGGCCAGGGACCCGGGGTGGCGGAGGGGGAGGTAAGCAGCAGGAGAAGTGTTTCCTGCACTTGTAGTGAGCCTGAGGGAGGCCGCTCCAGGCCCAGGTGGAGGCGAGGCAGAAGCCAGGTTCAAGACCGGGCCATAGGGTGCCCACGAGCTGCAGGTGCCCCGCCCACCATCCATCCCGCAGACTCATGGGTGCAACTTGCGCACCGACAGGGCCACCCAGGCGCCCCTGGGTTGGTTTTAAAGCAGAGATTACAGTGTCTTCCTCAGTTTTAGGGGAGAGAGGCCATAACGCAGTAGTTAGGCTGCTGGGCTCTGGAGCCTGACGGGCTCCATGAGCTCTGTGACCTTGGGGAAGCCGGGGAGCCCCCGAGCCCCCATCTCCTCGTATGTAAGATGGACGTAATAACGGATTTCCTTGTGTATAAACGAGGCACAAGAAGAGAATCTACCTCTTAAGGTTGTTTGTTGGGAGGACCAACACATACCTGAAGGCTCCTCCTACAGTGTCCAGCAGACATGTGGCCTGTGAATTAACAAACATCGACTGACTTCCGCATTGCTCTGTTTAGGACACGATTCTAGGAACCGAAGCCAGGCAGGGGATTCTCCTCCTCTGCCCCTGAGAATGGAGAGATCAGTGAGATACAGCCCGGTCCTGTAGGAAGGGCAGGGCGGGGAGACGAGGGAGTGTGCGAGGCGAGGCGGTCGCCATGTGCCGGACAAGAGCCTGGCCCCGCAGTCTAGACAGCACCTTCTTTCTGCAAGGGTAGAATTTCTAGGAAACTGAAGGAAAAGAACCCAGCCCATCACAAAGTTAGTGCTACGTTCGCATCGCAAGGCTTACCGCTGTCGAGTATCCCGACAGGATTTGGGACAGAAAGAAATCCAGTACCCAGATCGAAAGAGGTGGACGCGCCATTAACGGAAGTCTTCCGGTTTGTCATTGTTTCAGACGCTCCGAGGAATGGGCCAGAAGGGGCTCCATCGCAGACTCCGGTTCTTTCGAAGAGTAACTTGGACGGCTACTTTGTAACTGCTGAAGAGTGCGTGAAGCGCTTCCCCCAGAGACTGAGGGAAGTCTTCCGGGTAAATTATGACCTATCTACTGCTTGGCTTATCTGGACACCCCCCACCCCACCTTGCTCCCAGCCATCCAGCCCCACCGGCTGGGACTCCTGGAGCCCCGGCATGCCCTGCGCTTCACGGGACCCAGCGCCCCTCGCCGTGGACTCAGGTTCACCCCTTCTCCCCTTCCTGGGGAGGGGGGCTCGGGCTTAACTCTGCAGTCCCCTCCCAGCCCTGAGGTCCTCCCCTGCTCCCGCTTTGCTGGGTCTGCCTTCTGCCTCTCGAAGTCTTTGGAGAAATGTGGAAGGAGAGGGGCGGGTCAGGGAGTTAACAAGGAATTCGGGGTGCGCATTCGTCCATCCTACCCACGCCACCCATTCACTCGGCAGACAAGTAGCACGCACTCACGATCTGCTGGAATTTCTGCTAAAGGCTGGAGATGAAAGAGGGGGCCCCAGTCCAGTCTAAGACACAGATGGTAAACAGATAGTTCAGACACATGGGGTTGCCTGTTGTAGAAGGAACGACAGCATGCCATGGGGGCACGGGGAAAAGACCCCACTAAGGAGGACTTCCTGGAGGAGGTGGCCCCTGAACCGAATCTTAAACCCCCAGCAAGTGCTGGCCAGAGAAAGGAAGGAGCAAACAATAGGGGAGGGAGCTTGCCCCAGGCAGGTGGTGGACAGGTCATGGTCATGGGCTTTAGGGAAAAGCTCACAGATTGCTAGGGTGGGTTGCGTGTGGAAGCTGTAATGGGTAAGACGGGGGAAACAGCAGCCATTTAAACACAGAGGCAGGCAGAAAATGACCTAAGCTGTTTCTGTGTTGAGAAGTAAAGGAGCAGTTAAAGGGGGAAGTTCAATTTAATAAGCCGACTGTAGTAGCTGCAAGGCAGGGTGGAGGCCCCGGGGTGTGCAGGAACAGGTAGGCGAGAGGGTGAGGGGGTGAGAGGGCAGGAGGGGAAGCAGAGGGTCACTGGGAGCAAGCGTTCCCTGCTTGTCACCAGGGTGGCCCGGAGGGGTTCACGGCCAGCACCCCTCTGCCATCTTCACCCAGGGGGCCAACTCAGCCATTCCGTCGCAAGCCAGCCTCCTTTCTCTGGCCTCTGCCTCCACCCCTCTGCTCACCTTTCCCAGCGAGGGGGCGTAGGGGGAGCCAGGCTCTGTGCTGGCACCCCTGTTCGCCTGTGCAGCTTGGTTACGGTGCACACACGTGCCATATTTCCTAATGATCTTTATTTTAAATAATTACATAATGAACTGAGTCAATGAACATTCACTGCCACCCGCTCTATCCTGCCAAGAATTTGTAATCTAGGGTTGAGACAAAGAAGTGGATCTCTAATTGCCAGGGTTTACATGATCCGTACTAGGATGCAGGTTAGTTCTGGGATCACTGGGGATTTGCTTGTCGTCCTCACAGGTGTATAGTAATGAGACCGAGTGTGCGCCTTGATTTTTGAGCGGGAAGGGACAGTCACCTTACTTATTTTATTGAGTTCCTATTCGTGAGAAATTCCTGAGCATCTCTCCTCATCAATAATGGAAAACCCACCTTGGGTTAGCCTAAAATACTGTTACAGCCGCTGCTGTTGTTTGCCTGGCAATTTTGTAGCCACACGAGGCCGTCTCAGCACTCAGCTCAGGTTTACAGACAGCAACAAAGCCAGGTGAGTTAGTTGTGCCCCCACGGCTCAGGTCCAAGACCATGAAGAACTGAGGAAATAATTCATCATGACCCAATAAGAGACATCTCTTCTCCCCAACTGTGGTGAGGAAGGCAGGCACAGACATCCCCGGGTGATGCAGGGGCATGACCTGAGGACGGGTTCTCCTTCGGTCAGGGGCTCCCCCTCCAGACACCGTCTCTGCAGGGTCAGGCATGTGTCCCCGGGTTCAGGTATTTATTTCAAAGCAATCAGAATCTGGAACCAACCCCCCCCCCCCCAGAAATGGGATCATTCTCTACATACATTTCTGCAACCGTACTTTTCACCTCACTGTCTGTCCTCGACGTCTGACCTTGCGTGGTGATGTCAGCATGCACCCTGATCAGAGCATCCTCTCCCTTCTTAGGACCAGCCCCCGTCCTGTCCGCCCGGCCTGCGGGCCCTGGCTCCGCACTGGCTGTGCCCACCTCACCTCCTCCCTTCACACTCCAGCCAGTGTTCTTCCTTGCCTTCATGTCTTTGCACATTCTGTTCCTTTGCCCGGACTGCCAGTCCAGGCCCTTTGACCAGTTAACTCCTACCCAGGCTCTGGTCTTTCTTAAGCACTCGGGCCTTCCACACGCCTTCAGATCTGCGGGGAGATCTGCCGCCGGCCCGTTCCCCTCCCAGTACAAGTGTGTGTGGACTTGTGATCCTAGGAGACCTTAGGGCTGAGTTGTCCCCAAATCATCCAAATAACTCAAACGGCCACCACAGTGCTTGACATGTAATCGGTGATCAATATGCATTTGCTGAGTGAACAAAAGACTTCACGTTACATGTAGGCAGTGAACCGGACGGATTACATCCGTGGCCTCCTTTGTTTAAACCCTCACAGGACCCGCTCAGGTAGGCATTCGGGTTCCCATTTCACAGATGGAGAAACTGAAGGTCCGAGACAGGGAGAAACTTACCCAAAGCCACGTGTCTCGCAGAGGTTGGAGCCAGGAATTGAAACAACATCTACTTGACTCCAATAAAAGTAGGAGTCTTCATTCTGGGAGGCCAAAGACCGAGATGAGGGGAATGACGAAGGTTTTTACATGTGTGCGGATTATAAACATGCATTCCACGGCATCTGGACTGTCCCTGTCGTCCGGCCAGTCCAGGCTGGCAGTGAGCACGGCCTTCACACCCGTCTTCCCGTCCCTGCCACACTGATTTGCTGGTACATTAGCAGACAGGCCTTTCTTCCCCACTAGACTGTGGGAACCTTGGTGTCGGGGACCACGTTGAGGCTAGCTGGTGTCTCTGTGCTGAGCAGAGTGCTCGGCACACAGTAGGTGCTCAGGAAACACTTGTTGCCCTCCGCATACCCACCGGCTCCGTGCCGCAGGTGTTTACTGCTCTGAGCTGGAGGTACAACAAGGGACAGACCTGAGCCCAGGCCACATGTTCACCTTCCAGAAAGGGGAAGGCAGTGAACACACACATCACCAGCTCGTCAGCCGGTGACATGTTCTGTGAAGAAAACTAAGGCCGGGTGAGTGTCAGGGACCAGGGAGATGCCGTTGTACAGAGAGGGTCAGGAAATGCTCCCAGAGGGGTGACATTGGAGCAGACACACGGAAGGGTGAAGGTACTGTGGAGAATTCCCTGAGACGCCCGAGGCAGGCTCGGCGTGTGCTCGCAGGACAGCGAGGGGGCAGAGGAGAGGAATGGGGGCAGAGGGGTGGCCGAGAGGTGGCCCGCAGCCCCGAGCAAGTCCCCACCGGTGCTGCTGCTGGACAAGAGGCCACCAGGCGGTGGCACAGGAGCCTGCTGGATGGCGGTGGCCCTGGGAGGCACCCGGGAGGCAGGGCAGCATTTTCAGTGGGTCCCCATCTGTTCAGCCCAGTGACTGCGCATTATGAGGTGCCGAGTGAATGAATGACTGCGGGAAGGCAGATCTTTCCACAAAGTCCCAGAACGTCTTAATTAGGCCCTTGAGGTCTCTGTTGTAAACGACCTCTTACGGCAGATCCTGGGACAGGAGGGTATGAGTGCAGCGCCTCCGAAGTCACCACAGAAGGCCCCGGTGGGGGCCGCGTCAGGTCCTGATGGAGACGAGGCGTGCTGGGGCCGCGTCGCCAACTTTCCGAGCCTGAGACCCAGGAAGTACAGACGGGGGAAGCACACGCACTGGCCCAGGCAGAGCCCGTTCAGAGCCCCAGCGCCGGGCACTTGCTGTGCGGCCTCAGGCGACAGCAATAGTAGCAAACAACATGTTAGGGCACTCAGAAAACAGCATATTCAACCCTCACAACCACCCCAGGAGAGAGGGACTTCCATAATCCCCATTTTACAGATGAGCAAACGGAAGCACGGCCAGGCTAAATATCTTGCCTACGGTTTCGCCAGTATTAACCGGCAGAGCTGAGGTTTGAAAGCGGGCAACCTGCCGGCGAGCGGCCCTCGGCGTGCCGCGTGGCCTCTGAGTCACAGGCTCCCTCCCAGCCTCCATCTGCTCATCCGCAAGATGGGGATCGTGGTGCCCTCGTGTGGCGTCACCGACGGAGCAGAGCACCCGTGCATAGTCCCTCTGGCTCAGCAGACAGGGCCAGCTCGTCAGCACCGTCACCCAAAACCGGGTACTGGCCCCCGGATGGCCCCTCGAGGTGACATTCAGGACCGCACTTGTTTTCCTGTAGACAGAAGCTGCCACACATCATGAAGCTTCTATAGGAACATCGATCGAGGGCGAGATGTTTATCTGTCCCGAAGAGCTCCAGCATCCTCTTACCATAAAGGCGGAGAGGGGAAGGGAAAGAGAAAAGCCTTTCTTGTCCCTTGCCCTGGCCTCCCCGCGTTACAAGAGGGCAGGGGGAACGCGGTGCGTGGTTCCTTGGGAAAAGCCTATGGCGGCAAGGATGTTCCTGGAGGAGGGAACTTGCCCACGGAGCCGTTGCGGGGACACCGCCCCTTCCTCGTTTTGGAGAGGAGCCCACCCGCACGGGGTTGTAAGTGTGTTGTCGCGGGGGTTCAGAAGGAAGCGCTTTGACGCGTGCGTTTTGTTTTTAGGACCCCTACTCCGCCTTCTTTAAAATAGACACTGACAGGGATGGCATCATCCACACGCGCGATGTCCACAGACTGCTACGGCTCTTACTGTTCAATCTGAAAGACGACGAGTTTGAGCGTTTCCTGGGCCTTCTTGGCCTGAGACTCAGCGTCACGCTAAATTTTCGGGAATTTCGAAATCTGTGTGAGAAGACGCCTTTGAGAACAGACGACCCGCCTCAAAGACTCATTAGGTAAGAGCGCACGCGGCTCAGCGCCTTTGCCCGCACGGGGTCCGCTGCTCCCGCCGGGCCCACGGAGGAGGGGGAGGAATGGAATTGCCCCCCCGGGGAATGATCGTTTCGCCTTTTGGGGGGCTCGAGAGAAACCACGCAAGGAATAGCCTTCAATGCCGAAAGCCTGAAAGATACCGGGTGCGGATTAGAAGGTACAACCCGATCTAGCCACCCGTGAGCGTGGGTTTCGCATGTCACTGTGAATCATGCCAGCCTTCCTTCTAGCCACACAACAACTACGTGCAGGCACTTCTGTGTTTTTTATTTTATAAAAAGCTGGGGTCGGATTTATGGGTGTTGCCCAGCCTTGCGAGACCTGTCGGCCCCCTGCCTGTGAGCTGTGCAAGCTAACGCTTGTCTAGAGAGCACTGGTCCAGGCACTAACATGTCAGCCCAGGCAATCACATGACTTGGGGAACCACAGAGCACCTTCTGGTAATTGATGGAAACTGAGTATCACGTCAGGCTTTTTTCTATGAGTGTAAACACATACATACACGGGGCCCTTGAATAACCACAGGATGCTTCAACCCTGCAGCTTGACTTATATGTGGATTGGGGCAGGGGATAAATACAGTGTGATTATGTACATGTGTTTTCTCTTACGATTTTCTTCACACGTCCTCTTCCCTCGCTTACTTTATAGTCAGAACACGGTGTATTACACATATAACGTTCAAAATGTGGGTTAATCGGTCGTGTTACCAGTAGGGCTTCCAGTCAACAGTAGGCTACTACTAATTAATTTTGGGGGGAGTCAACAGTTATATGGGGATTTTTGACTGTGGGGGGGTTGGCGCTCCCAACCCCTGCCTCGTTCAAGGGTCAAGCATACGTCTTTTACTTTCTATAAATCTGGGGTCAGCTGAGCCAACTGTTTGGGGAGCTACAAGGACGACGCCCCCGCCACCCCTTCCCAGGCAGTGTTCCACCCCCGACCTCTGTCTACTCCATGCCAGCCTCCCTCAGGTCGAGGAGGCGAGTCTGCGTGTCAGCTGGACCGTGATTCGTCTCCTCCATTTCTCTCAGTAAGCGCCTACGCCCCTTCAAGCAGGAACAGCAATGGCAGTACATCCACCCCATTGAGATCTGTTGATGCCAACAGGCATGAATGAATTAGCCCTTCAGCTCCTCCTTGACCAATTATTATGAGTGGAATAGTACTATTTTTTTGAAACCCTCCCATCCACTCTGATAATACAGAGATGTGTTCTCTGCACCGTAGTAACATTCACTAGGCTGTTTTGCCCCGGAGGTACCGGCGGCCCCACCCCTTCCCTTCCGCCAGGCTGGGGAGCTCCCTGGAGCTGAGAACTCCCAGAAGCCCCCATTACTGGGCCAGATTACGCGATTCTTGGCTAGGCTGCAGAGGCCCTCTGATATCGCTCTTTAATTTTTCTCTCTGAATTCGCTGGTTTTGTTTTGCCTGTACTTTAAGAAAAGCCGGCCAGAAAGAAAACAACTGTGGTCTCCTTCTAAGTGAAAGAAATGATCGCATAACACGTGAATTGGACACCTGCTTCCAATTGCTCAAGTTCTGAGGAGCTGTAATAGGAGACTTGATTGCTTACCATTAAAACAATACAAAAATATCCTTCAGAAAGAATTTTCTGGAGAATGTGTGCAGAATGAACCTAGAAAATTTCAACCACAGAGCGCAATCTTCCCATTCAAATGACTCAGCCTTCTTATTTGTATTCATTCCTTCGGTCATCAAGCGTTTACTGAGGGTCTGCTCCGGGCTACATGTGGCCCCAGGACGAGGTGGTACAAAGACCGCCTTTGAGGGGCTCATGGGTGAATGTGGAACAGGTACAAAAATAAAGAGCTATAGTGAAACGCAAGGATGTCTGAAGTGCCTCCGAGATGGGAACAGCTAAGCCTGCTTGAGGTGCACGGGAAAAGTGGGACATCTGAGTTGCATCTTGAGGTGTGAGTAGGAGTCTGTCAGGTGCAGGCTACCAGATGGTGGTTCGAGGCCAGAGAACAGCATTTACAACACCCTAGAGGTGGAAATGTCGAGCGCATTCAGGAAACAGGGAGAGGATGTGTGTGCAGAAGTGGCATGCACCGTGGGGGCATGGTGGGAGGAGAGCCCTGGAGAGGCAGGAGGGCCAGCTGAGAAGGGGCTGGAGAGCCAGGCTGAGGAGTCCATCCTTTACCAGCAGACAGGAGAGGGTTTTATGTTGTGGAGGCGGAGGGCCGCATTGTGCTGCAGAAAGACCCTTCGGCAGTCGTAGAGCAGAGGATAGATGTAAAGGAGGACTGTCCCTGCAGTCCAGGGAGACCCAGCATGGCGTCCAAGAGTCTGGTGGAGAGACCTCAACCAAGGCACTGCCTTAGAAAGCCACTGCTTTAGAAGGCCTCCCATGGCCAGACCCCATGCCTCTGCTTCGAGAAGATGTATCCTTTATTTTTTTTTCCAACGTTTTTATTTTTTATTTTTGGGACAGAGAGAGACAGAGCATGAACGGGGGAGGGGCAGAGAGAGAGGGAGACACAGAATCGGAAACAGGCTCCAGGCTCCGAGCCATCAGCCCAGAGCCTGACGCGGGGCTCGAACTCAGGGACCGCGAGATCGTGACCTGGCTGAAGTCGGACGCCCAACCGACTGCGCCACCCAGGCGCCTAGAAGATGTATCCTTTAGTACTCTACAAGGAGGCCCTATCACTTGACTTGCCGGATGAAGGACCCAGGTGATGGGTGGTGGGCAGAGATGTGAACGCAGGGTGCCTGTTTGGAGGGACCCCTTTCTCTGCCTGGAGGCCTCACCCTCCTTCACCCGCCTACCACACCGGCCTCACTTTTAGCCACGGGCCACACCTAGACACCATCCCTTTCTGGAAGCCATCCTGCCCTCTTGTTTGGGCCCCTCTACCTTCAGGGCCTTCCCTTTCCACCAGCATTATCAAACACAATACTTTTGGAAAATTTAAGGGCTCATAATTTTGTTGAGGAGAGTAAGACCACCTTGTTTGTTTCATAACTGCAAAACATTTTCATTTTTAGATGTATAAATGCCAATTAGAAAGATCAGTCCAATGGCCTGTTTCATTTCTCCACCATCTATTCCCTTCCAATCTGTTCCCTTGTTTAAAACATACCTGTCTGTCCATTTATCTACTGACAACCCACATCAAGTCCATTTTGGTTCATGTACATCATAAAAGATGAAACAACACTGTCACGTGCCCTTTTAGCAAAATTTGATGCTTCGGCCTCTTGTCACAAAATATTATATGATGAGGTCCTTCATGTTGAATGGCTAGCTGAATCGAAAGGCCAAATTTCCCTTTCGTTCTTAGAAATACATCATTCGTTTGTCAAAAAATTTGGCTTGTATGATCAGTCTCATCATCATCTCTGGAATCCAGGGTCCTGTTCTGTCTGTGTGGATTCCTCTTCTGGTTCATCAGATCATTGGGAGATGTCTTCTTATCTCAATTTTCTTCCCTTTGCCATTTGAACATGAAATAAGAGTTCTGAATTTTTAGCTATGTTTGATAAAAACTGACATAAGACTGCAAAGATGGTGTTGCTGTGTTCTTTTCACCTTCTCTAAAGATGCTGTTATACTTTGGGCAGTGCAGTCAGGAAACTAGGGAGTGATTCATTTCAAGATCCTGTCATTGGCTAAGTAATTCCCTCATTTTCTGTTTTCTTCTTACTGCTTTAGTCTCTCTCTCTTTCCCTCTCTCTCTCTCTCTCTCTCTCTCTCTCTCTCTCTCTCTCTTTTAGCATAGTTGGAAATAATTAAAGAATAAATGATTGATCATTTCTTGGGATAATGAAATCGATCTAGTAAAATTGAAATCAAGATCACTAAGACCCCATGTATGTAAGACCCCATTGACCCCATCAATGGACCCAGGTGGTATTGCAAGATAGAATGAGTGTTGTCTCATAAAGAAAATAAATAATTTTTTTGTTGTTGTTGTTCTTTGAAAGCCCTCTAAGAAAAACTGAGAGTCATGAATGCCAATTCTCTTCCACTTTCTGGATTATATAGAATTGTTATTTCTTTCTTAAATATTTGATATAATTCACCAGAGAACTGATCAGGTGCTGGAGTTTCCTTTGTTGGGAAGATTTTAACTATGAATCTCATTAATTTAATAGATCATTCAGGGTTTCTATTCCGTCTTGAATGAGTGTTTGGAGTTTGTGTTTTTTGGTCCATTTCATCTAAGTTGTTAAATTTATGAGGATAAAGTTCTTCAAAATATTCCTCCCTTACATTCTTTTAATATCTGGAGGGTCTTTAGTGTTATCCCTTTTATCATTTCTGATACTTGGTAGGTAATGTCTTCTCTTCTTTTTTCTTGATATGTTTCACTAGAGATTTATCATTTGATTGATATTTTCAAAGAACCACCTTTTTGTTTCATTGATTTTGCTCTATTGTTTTCTGTGTAATAGAAACAAATTTCTGTTTATTGATTTCTCTTCTTTATTACTTCCTACTTTCTTCTTGCTTTGAATATAGTTTACTCTTCTTTTTTATTCTCTTAAGTTTGGAAACTCAGATTTTTTATTTGAGTTCTTTCTTTTCTAACAGAGCCCCTGAATGCTATAAGTTTCCTTGTAGGCACTGAGCTGGCTACATTCTACAAACCTGGATCTATTACAGTTTTAAGTTTCATTTACTCAAGAATATTTTCTAATTTCCCTTGAGACTTTCTTTTGGATCCACAATTATTTATGTGTGGTTCTGTCAATTTTAAAATATGTCCATGGTTTCCAACTATCTTTCTGTTATTGATTTCTAGTTTAATTCTGTTGTGGTCAGAAAACATACTTTGTATGATTTGAATTCTTTTACATTTGTTCAGCTTTATTTTATGACCCTAGAGATGGTCTATGTTGGTGAGTATTCCATGGATGCTTGATGAGAACGTGTATTTGGCTGTCGTTGGGTGGAGTGTGCCGATGAGATCAAGTTAGTTGATAGTGTTCAGGTCTTCAGTGTTCTTGCTTATTTGTTTGTTCTATCACTTCCTAGAGAGGAGTGATGAAGTCCCCAGCAATAGTTAAGCACTTGTCTATACCTCTTTCCAGTTCTATCCATTTGTGCTTCATGAATTTTGAAACCGAGAAAAATAGTGTGTTTATACTTGCCATTTCTGCTTCTCTTCCCTTATTTCTGAAGTTCTGTTTCTCTCTGTTATCATGTTCCTTCCTCAGAGAAGCTTTCTTCAGCAGGTCTTTCAGAGCATGTCTACCGGAGACAGGTTGTCTTAGTTTTCCTTCACTGAGAAAATCTCTCTTGCTCCTTCATTCCTAACAGACATTTTTTCTGGGTATAGAATTCTGGGTTAACAGTTATTTTCACAGCACTTTAAAAATGTTACTCCATCGTTTTCAGGCCTTCATGGTTTGTGGTGAGAAGTCTGCAGGAATTCAAATGGTCTTGCCCCCTCGATGGCCTGTGTCATTTTCCTCAGGTTACTTTCAGGATGTTTTTCTTTATCTTTGGTTTTTATTAGTTTTAGTATGATGTGTTTGGGCATGACTTTCTTTGTTTATCATTCTTTGGGTTTACTGAACTTCTTGAATTTGTAAATTTATGTTCTTCATCGAGTTTGGGAAGGTTGCAGCTATTATTTCCTCATGTTTAAAAAAAATTTGTTTTGGTATCAGTCTCGCCCTCCATCCACCCCTTGTGGTATCCCAATGACATGAATGTAGACTTGTTGATTTTGTACCACTGGTCCCTGTATTAGTCCCTGAAGCTGTATTCTTCTCTTTTTTTCCCCATTGATCAGATTGGATTAATTCTGTTCATCTGTCTTCAGGTTCACCGACTCACTCCTCTGTCGTCTGCATTCTGTCATCGAGCCAATCCAGTAAAAATTTTATTTCATTTGTATTTTTCATTTCTAAAGTTTTCATTTGGTTCTTGTCTTCCCCCAGCCTTCTATCTCTTGGCTCATATTATCTGCCTTGCCACGTATTTTGAGGACATTTACTTTTACTTCATGTTTCTAATAGCTGCTTTAAAATATTATCATTTCAATATCTGGGTCATCTTGGAGTCTGTTGTCTTTTACCTTGAGAATTGTTGAGATTTTCCTGGTTCTCTGTATATTGAGTTATTTTGGGTTGTATCATGGGCTTTTTAAGTATTATATTATGATACTCTGGCCCAGTTAAAATCCTCAGTTGTGTGTTGATTTGTGTTTTATTTATGTTTTAAGCAAACAGGCATTCCAGTTAGGTTCAGACTGCAAGTCCTAACCTGCCTTCTGTGGTTTCTATGTCAGTTGAGTTTCAAGGCCACTGCAGCACTATGAGGCCAGCCCATGTGCGCAGCCCCGCAGGTGGGGAGTTGTGGGGGGAGCAAGTCTTCAGTACACAGTAGTGAAGTTCTCAGAGCTTCTGCTGTGCTGCTTTGGATTAGTTTCACACAAGAGCACAGCAGAAGTGAATCTGGAACTTCCCGCACAGATTTAGGCATCCTGTTTCTCAGCCCTCTCGTATGATTTCTCCCCACACTTCCAGTCCCCAGAGAGTCCCCCCACCCACCTGTTTCCTCTTTTTTTGTTTTTTTTTTGTTTTTTTTTTTTTTTTTTTTTTTGGCCTTCTTGCTGGAAACCCTTAGGTTTGGGCCTATCTGCATGGTTATGTACTTCCTATGACTGGGCCTACCCCCAGTGCAACACAGTGAGAGGAAAATAATAATGTGGATACCTTCAGTGTTCCTTGAGCACAGAGTGTGTCTTATGGTGAAAAGGAAGAGTTTTAGTTTTAGGCACTTACTTGGCCACTACTGTTGCTGGCTATGTCACAAAAGTGTAGGTGTGTAACTCAGAGTCTTTGGATCAGAACAGGGAGGGTGAAAAGAGACAAAGGGGGCATTATATCCCCCACATACTTTGTACTTCAGGGCTATCCTTTCTGGTTCTTTGGTCAGAAATACAGGCTTTCTTGTGGAGCTTTTTTGGCCCATGCCCGCTGCATAGTTCCAGAAGTAGGACTGTCCTTAAGCCCAAGCTGGAAATATGGGCGATAAAGAACCCATGAAACTCATATCAGTCATTCTTCAAGTTTTGATTTCCCTCTCCGTCATCCTTCTTTTTTTTTTTTTTTTTAATGTTTACTTATTTTTGAGAGAGAAGCAGAGTGTGAGCAGGGGAGGGGCAGAGAGAGAGAGAGGCAAAGAACCCAAAGCAAGCTCCAGGCTCCCAGGTGTCAGCACAGAGCTTGACATGGGGCTTGAACCCACGAGCCGTGAGATCATGACCTGAGGTGAAGTCGGACGCTTCACCAACTGAGCCACCCAGGCACCTCTCCGTCATCTTTCTATTATTTACTTTTGGGTGTTCTCAGAATTACTTCTTGTATTCTGTCGAGAGCTTTTAGTTGTAATCAGTGGGGGAGAGAGGGTGCAGTGTGTGCCTTCTCCATCTTAGCTGGACAAGAGGGACAAGGACTCTTGCCCTGCCTGGAGTGCTGGTCCCTGTGATCACACAGCTGCCTCATCACCACTCATGCCTCAGAGAGCCGCTCCCTGGCCTTCTTAGCTGAAGCCTCCCCTCTCACCCATCACTCTTGGTCACATTCATATCCCAAGTTATCTGATTCATTCATTTTCCACATGTTGCTGTAAGTTCCCACAATCATGGTATGAGCTCCTTGAGGATGTGGGCTCTGTCTACATCGCTGGGTTCTGTCTACAGAACCCAGAGCAGCACAGAGTAAGAGGTCATATATGTTTGCATCGGACAGACTGGCCGATACCAAGGCTGGGTCTCCCTGACTATCAAGATCTAAAGTGTCAGGCAATAGAGGAAATCAGTAACTTTTGGAAAAGCCATAGAAAAACCTTCTGATCTCTTGAGGAGACAAGTATATAAAATGGGACAGGGAGATATGGGTGGGAAAATCATAGGTGTCCCTGGTTTGAGCCTGGCTCACTGAGAAAACATTCAAGACTTACGGCCTAGAAAAGAAATTGTGTTGGTGGAGGCCGTTCAGATATGTGTTTAGATAGCGAGATCAGTTTGGGTTCACTGACTTTGCAGACACAGAACATGCCCCTCAGAATCTCTATCCTTTGGGGGGAGTTCAGGTGAGTCCTGTGGGTGCAGGTTGGATTTAGGAGGAACTTAAGGTGAAGACAGGGGAATAGGCATCATTATTAGGACCTACAGTCCTCTTAAGCAATAATTGTGAAAATGCAACCTAGTCCCCCCAACCTTCCCAAACATTTAGTGGTGAACTAGTGACAGAGGATTAGATTGGTTGACCTTTGGATCCCTTTCCACCCTGGAAATTCCATGATTCTGTGAAGTCCAGTAGTCAGTTGGAGAGAGATGGAACAGAAAAGTAGGTGAGGAGATTACAGCCCCAGCGGTACAGATGTGTGGATAAATGGCAGGAAGGCATGGTTGGGGACGTGAGAAGGGATGGCCTTTCAGAAGAGTAAATAAACTTTGGGGTGGAAAGAGAGAGGAGTGGTCAAGGTTTGGGGGAGCCAGGTGGGGAGGGAAAACCATACTCACTGAAGGCACACGTTCACCCGGCCCCAAGATTGGTATTCCAACACGTGGTGTCACTTAAAGCACAGCATGGTGAAGGCAACCAGAGAAGGGAGAGATGGTTAATAGGGGCACGTGGAACACACAAGTCAGCGAAGACCCCTGGATTCAGCAATATAGAAGCAAATGGTGAATTTAAAGACCGGGGTGGGCTCTTAATAAAGGGAGGCGTGCCCGCCATAGTTTACCGTGTACCCCCACGAGCTGGCATTTTCCAGGAGGGAAAATGAAACTGGGAAAGCCCTCATTTGGTCTGGTTCAACAGTAGCAATGTAGGAGTTTGTGCTCGCCAAACTGTGGGGGTCACAGTTTACGTAATTCGCCAAAGAAGAGCTGCTTAAAATAAGACGCTATGTGGCCCAGTATAGCCCAGTGTAGGTTTGGGGGTAATCATGGGTACCAATGCACCTGGTGACTCATGGGCTCTGGGCATGGTCAGTCATCAAGGAACTTGAGGAGCGGTCCAGGACAGCTGTCCGGGGGCAGCAGAGCGTGTTGGAAGGGATTTGAAGAAGCCACATGAAGAACACTGATTGCTGCTTGCTTTGTTGATTCGGGTTGCCGTGACCTGGCTTGCCGTCTGCTTCTGAAATGCGTGCCAGGGTGGAACTTCCAGGAGAGACTTGTCTGGTGGGCGGCAGCCGCAGGCTCCACTTTTCCAGCCTTCACACCGAGCCCGGCGCTCCAGCCACGCACTGGGCAATGCTGCGTTTGTTGAACGGAAACAGAAATGCTAAGTGGAAAGAGGACCCCCAGTGCGTAAAAACCAGAGGTGTCCCTCACCTCTGTGAAGTGTAATATTTCAGGGATCTTTTCCTACGAAGAGTGAACTTACAGGGGCAGCAAACCTGTAGCTTCAGATAAAAACCAAATGGTCACGAGAAAGGCTAGCCATGGCATCGGAGACCTGAGTCTGAATGGTTTCCAGGTCCTGGCTGTGTCATTTGGCAGGTTGGTTAATTTCCCGAAAACACAGCTTCCTCTTTCGCAGAGTGGGCTGGTAATGCCGGCATGGCTGGGAAAACTCCAGATTCCATGTGTCACTTGACTGGCTGTGCTCAGCACCCGCTGGTCACTGACCTCGTGGTGGCCATCAGCACCTGAGAAACCCACACAGTGCTGCCGACCTGAGTGTCACATACAGAGGGTCACGTTCAAAGCGGCCCTTCTAGGGGGATTGTGTAAGCCTTTGACCTCCATTGTTTGCAACACACAAATCCCTGCATTTTCTCAACTGGCAGCATACTGGTTGACCTTAGACTTTTTTTCTTATATGCGGTTCATTTGCAGAAGCGTAAATAATACTTCTTTAAAGGGGCTCTGTGGGGCTTGCTTGCTGTCCATCCCCCACACTGGTCTTCTGGGGACCCTTCAGGAGAAATTTATATTGGGGTCTCTATGGGCCTCGGTCCGGTGGCAAGATGCGCTTAGCACCCAACATGCCTGTGAGTAAGTGCAGGTTCCAGGTGGGGGTCTCAGATGTGGTCCCATTTCAGGAAACTGTCGGGTGACGTGGATATGGTCAGTTTTGCCGGGGGAGTGTGCTGAGCGCCCTGATATCTGCAGGGAAAATATTTCAGATGCAGATCTGGATGTGGAAAACAGCTCAAGTTGCCAGAAACGGAGAGATAGGTGCTCCGAGGAGCAGAGCAATTACAGAAACAGAAGTGGGGAAAGGTTTTACAGATTTTATCCGCCCCCGTCCTTCGAGTGGAGGAATCCAGGGCTTAGCCACGGTGTGAAGCGTGGGGCATTTTTTTAAAGTGTCTTTGGCGTCCATCATCCTAGGAGGAAATAAACAGAATTTTGATCATTTTACATACTTGAGCCCAACCTTTGAACAGTAGCTGGGACCGAGAAAGCGATGCCCCCCCGACCCCCGCCCCGTGTTCCTGAACCGTTTGTTAGTCTGCATTATTATTCCAATTCGCCAATTCAGAAATAGAAGTTTGTGGTTGTTTTCTTCTGAAGAGGCTTCACTGTTCTATGGTGCTTTTCCCCTTCTGAGAAGAAATGAGCCCTGTTTGTTTTGCGAGTGGCAGAGAAAGTTGAACAGCATTTATCTGAAAATAAACAAGGACTTATAAAATTTAAGAAGACTTCCCTAACATGCAGCTGGGGAAATAAGACTGTATTTTGAGAATTAAGTTAGACCAGATGTGAAATAACAGACTTTAACGGTATCTTTGAAACAAACGGAGATGGGGAACCCCTTGGGAGATTAATGAGTCCATTAAATTTAAACACAGTTATTTATTTATTTATTTATTTATTTATTTATTTATTTATTTATTTTTCTTTTAAGACCAAAACAGAAGGTCGCAGATTCAGAACTAGCTTGTGAGCAGGCTCATCAGTATCTTGCTACCAAAGCAAAAACCAGATGGTCAGACTTATCTAAGGTAAGAAAACGATGATTTCCTTAAAAGGAAAGGGAATCTATTTCAGTGTTCTCAGATCATTGGGATAATCAAGCTGTTTAGATCCCGTCGCTGAGATGGGAAAACAGTGTTCTATACCCAACTGGTGACTCCTTTTATTCCTAAAATACTTTTTCAGCATAAATTCTCCCATCCGAGGTCAACTGATGTTTAGAGAAAGGAGTATTTGTAGGAGTTATGTGGACAGAAATTCCTAGATGTATCTCAGGTTTGATATGAATTAAAAATTTTAAACAAACAAACAAAAAAAGAACCCTGTCATATTATTTTTACCCATTTCAAAACCTGCATTTCTGGGTGGGTGGGATTTCTTCCTGTCTTCCAAAACGATAGAAAGCACATCGTGAAGGTGAATGCTGTAGATGGGCAATCGTGTAAACCGATTTGGTGTTGAGATGGGCGCGTAATCTAATGACAGTTGTACCCACGGGACAGTAGAACTGAGCCTGCAGGCCTGAGTTCATCCCCAAGTGGGTGATCATTTCGTAACCCAACAAGGACACAACACCTTCACCTTAGGAAATGTCTTTAAAACTGCACTGTGGAAGAATTTTCTTTTTGTTTTGTTTTTTTTTTTTTAAGTTTATTTACTTTGAGAGAGAAAGAGAGCACGAGTAGGGGAGGGTCAGAGAAAGCAAGAATCCTAAGCATGTCCCGCACTGTCAGCGCAGAGCCCGGCGTGGGGCTCTCGATTGATCTCACGAACCACGAGATCATGACCTGAGACGAAATCGAGTCGGACGCTTAACCGACTGAGCCAAGCAGACGCTCCCAGAAGGATTTTCACGTTATTGTGAAGGACGCCTCCACTTTGTTTCATCTGGTCATTTTCTTTCAATGTTTGCCTCTCTTGGCCTGTGTCCGATGTGAAGTTCTGTCTTGTCAGTCCTGTGCCGCCCCCGGGCTGCCTCTCCCCAGTCCCCTGCCGTCAGAGTTGACTGTGCGGCTCAGCGTGGCAAATCACACGGAGTCCTCCCGCTCCCACGGGTAGGGCTGGCCTTCCCGAGCCGTCCTGCGGGAGTGCGGGGCCAGCCCTGGGCTGTACTCTGCGACCACATGGGCATGGCAGCCGGGAGAGGGCCGAGCTCACTGTGTGACATCATCCTCCACACCCTACACCCCAGCTTCTCTGGGCCTGCCTCTCCCCTCCTCCCTGCTATTTCTGTCCACTCTTCCTCCTGCCCCTATAATGCCCCCTCTGCTGATGCTGCCCTCCGTGGACCCAGGGGCTCCCACGGCCCCTTCCAGGCCCTTCCTGGATTCATCCTACCCTGCTCTGATGAATGTTGCGCAGCACATCTCCGGGGTACGTGGGTTTGTGCTGGGGGTTCAGTGGTAACGAAGGCCCATCTTCTTCCAGCCTTCGGAGCTCACAGACCAGGAGAGGTGGTGGTTAAGAAACAAAGGCAGCTTATTAACAAAGCAGGTGGGCACTGTGGGGAAAATGAACAGGCTGCCGGAGGCCTTTGCTTCTGCCTTGTTGCATCCGTACTTCCTGGAATGCTTCCTCCCCTGGCCTTACCACGGCTCTGTCGGGCCTCCTCCACTCCCTGTCTGGACCTGCCCCCTCTCGGGCTCGGTGACCCTCTCTGTCTGTGTTCACTCCCTTGAGCACGTCCTCTGCACTTACCTCTCCATACTTTGTTTTTGTTTTTGTTTTTATTTAGAGAGAGGGAGAGTGGGGCGGGGGGAGAGAGAGAGGAGAGAGAGAATCCCAAGCAGGCTCCATGCTGCCAGCACAGAACCCGATGCGGGGCTCGAACTCACAAAACTGTGAGATCATGACCTGAGCTCAACCGACTGAGCCCCCCAGGCGCCCCTCCTCTCCACACCGATTCCCGTGGCCTCTCATAACCATCTTTATCCCTGATGTTCTGCAGAACCCCAAGTGTGTTTAGGGGAGGGGTGGGGACCCTGGAGTGCTCTGCTGCTAAGCCAGCAGCCTCGGGTCTGTCCCTTCTAGAAGGGAGCCTGGTGGAAGTGTGGGAAGGGAAGAAGACTTGGAGGCTTACAGAGGAAGAGGAATCAGCAGGGGCATGTGGAGCCACTTTGTAGGGGGTCAAGCGTCACTTCGTGCCGGGCCTCACACCTCTCTCGGCCCCCGCGGGACTGCGTGCCCCTGTGTGTTTTATTAGTATTCGATCGGGCATTTCTCCCACTCTCTCAATTTATCTTGAAAAAAGCTCTAAAGCTTTTTGGGATTCGTTCTGAATCCCAAACCTGCAGAAAGTAGGGTGACGCATAGATGAGACGCATTAATGACGGACGCCTGGTGACGAGGCGGGTGTTCTCCTGCCATCCAGCACAGCCTTCCTCTTCCCTTCCGGGTCGTGGCAGACACGTGGCATTTGGCTCCTCTCTGGGCACTTCTGTGGGTTCGCCAGAAAGACCCGCGAATGTCGGAAAGGATGTGGTCCCCAGTAAAACTGCATTTGGAACTTGAGCAAGTCAGGTACTGCGTCCTCTAGCTGTCCTCAGCGAGGGTCCCCGGCTGGCCACTCAGCCGGGCTCGGCCAAGGACACCACCAGCCGATCTCTTGGACGCACCCGCAGTCGGCCTCTTCTGGGCAGCTTAACAGGCTCACTTCCGTTTAAGTATGTTTGGAAGACAAGTTCATCGATTTCTTTAGCAAACATTATTATGAGTTAACTATGGACTGTTGCAAGATATTAAAGACACGGCGACCAAAAAAAAAAAAAAAAGACACGGTCTCTGATCCCAAGAGATTTGTGGTGTAAGCACCAATAAGAGTGCTAAAGAATTGTATTATAATTGAAGTAGCTTTTTTTAAAGCTCATTTTTCAAGTTGTGACTCTACAGTGCAATGCAATAGCAATACATATTATATATATTATATATATATAACGTGTGTATTTGTACGTGTATAATATGCATGAATGCATATAGTGTATGTAGTAATAACGTACAATAATAATATACATGCGTAGCTTAGGTACGTTTAAGGTAGTCACTGCGTATCCCAAGTTGTATCCCACCACGTAACCCGCCATCCAGAGGAAGGAGGAGACACTCTCAATGTCTTAGCGCCGCACACACTTTGCATCAAGGGCCAGGCAGTGACTGGCCTTGGCTTTGTGAGGCAGGGGCTTCAGACACAGCCGCTCAGCTCTACCGTGCCCTCGGTGCTGTCAGACTCCGCTTCCTCCTCCCTAGTGGATGCGTAACAGCGTGTCATTCTAGTTTTGGGGAGCATGTGTTGGTTACTTGTGAGCGGTGAGTATCTTTTCGTTTTTTCCTGAGGCAGGTTTCCTTTCTCCGTGAAGGGCCTGCTCGTTGGTTTTCTCACTGGGCTCTCTGGTGATTTCTCGTTGGTCGATAGGAACTCGTACCACGGTTTGGCTGCTAGTCTTTTGTCGATGATACGTGGTGCGAGTCACTAATCCCAGTTTGTGTTCTGCGTTTGCACCCTTTTCATATGATATCTTTTGGTAAATATAAGTTCGTTAAAAAAAATTTTTTTAAACGTTTATTCGCTTTTAAGAGACAGAGACCAGGGAGTAAGCAGGGGAGGGGCAGAGAGAGAAGGAGACACAGAATCTGGATCCGAGCTGTCAGCACAGAGCCCGACGTGGGGGTCGAGCCCACGGACCGTGAGATCGTGACCCGAGCCAAAGTCCAACACCCGACTGCCTGAACCATCCAGGCGCCCCGGGTTCTTCTTGTCGATAGAGTCAAATGCGAAATGTGTTAACATTTCCTGTAGGTCTCGCCCAAGAAGCTGTGTTTCATCTGAAGTCATGAAGACCTTTCAGCAGCTCTCCAGTGAAGCCTTTCCCATCCTGGTCTTGAAATCCACACCACGTGTCACCTATGTGTTGGGAGGCAGGGGTTCACTCCCACTCTTCCATATGGAGACCCGGTTGTCTAGCCCCCGTAAAGCCCATCCTTCCCCCCCTGACGTATGGCATCACCGCTGTCCTGCCTCGAGGCCTGCGGGTGTCTCTGGGCTCCTCACTCCGTTCCCCGGGTCAGTTTGTCTGTTTTGGCACCTTCACCACATCACTGTAATCACAGTAACTCGGTAATACGTCTTGATCAGCTGGTAGGCAAGTCCCTCCCCCTGTCCTTTGAGAGTTTATGAATCAGTTTGTCAAGTTCCACAAGGCAACAAAGCGTCTGGAGAGAAATGCCGTCTTTACAATTTTGAGTCTTCCAGTTCACGAGCATGGTGCGTCTCCATTTATTCTGATATTTTTAAATATCTTTCGATAAATTTTTAGACTTTTCTGTGTAGCGGTCTTACGATCATTCCTAAGGTTTATTCCCTGGGATGGGGCACCTGTGTGGCTCAGTCAGTTGAGTGTCTGACTTTGGCTCGGGTCAAGATCTCACGGTTTGTGAGTTTAAGCCTGTCAGCATAGAGCGCACTTGGGATTCTCTCTCTCCTTCTCTCTGTCCCTCCCCCACTTGTTCTCTCCCTCCCTCCCTCTCTCTCTCTCTCTCTCTCAAAATAAATAAATAAACTTAGAAAAGGGTTTATTCCTAAGACTTTCTATTTTTGATACTACTATAAATATTATTTTTTAAAATTTGTTCTCTGTGCCTGATATGTAAGAACATGAATGATCTTGCCTATTGACCTGAAATCCAGATTTCTTGCTAAATTCTCTTAGCATAGTAATTCATTTGTGGATCTTTCCTATGTATCCAGCCACATCATCTGTGAATAACGACAGCTGTATTTCTTCCTGTCCTGTTTTTTACCTTTTATTCCTTTTTCTTGCTTGACTACCCTGGCCGATACCTCCAGTACGACGTGGAAAAGAGGGCAGTGGAGACCTTGCCTGTTCCTGGTCTTAAGGGGAATGTCTCCGCCTTCACCATGGAGTGTGATGCTTGCAGAGGACTTTCTAGATGTGCCCCTGCATCTACCTCACGGTGTTGTGAGGAAGAGGGTCAGAGGAGCTATTACTTCCAAACAGTTTAAGTCACTGCCGAGTGCCACACATTACCTGCTAGTCTGTGGCCCTCTTAACAGGCTGAAAATTCCCCAGATACCTTTTGCATCCCTCGGGGACATTAAAAAGGTACCGTATTGGGGCGCCTGGGTGGCTCGGCGGGTTAAGCGTGCGGCTCTTGATTTCGGCTCAGGTCACGATCTCACGGTTCGTGAGTTCGAGCCCCACGACGGGCTCTGCTCAGAGGCGTGGAGCCTGCTTTCGAGTCTCTCTCTTCCTCTCTCTCTGCCCCTCCCCCCCCAACATAAATAATTAAACTTAAAAAAATAAAGCTACCATATCATTGCGTCATCAGAGCTGGGGTCTCACGTGCCTCATCCCTGTCTTACAACCAGAGGACCAAGTCTGCTACGTTGTCAAGATGACCACCTCCAGCGCGTGGGCTACTGTCTCATTCCCCAGGCCCTGGGACCCTCATAACTAATAGCTCTTGAGCCCAAGTTGTTGGCCGGGTCATACACCTGAGACCAGTCATCACCCAGAAACCAGCCCCTTCCAGTTCATGATAGTTGTTTGCGTTTTGCTCGGTCACCTTCTTTACCAAAATGGTGAGGGTATCTGGAGCTTTGACTGAAAAGTGATTAAGCAGGTAGAGAGGGGAGAGACACGTCTTCTGTTGTTCAGGTATCGGCTGTGGACAATCCTCTAAACTACCACGAACACACTGTGTAGGTTACTAAATGTCGTCTTGTAATATTGTAGAATTTTATAGAAACCGACAGTGAGGGCAACGGCATTCTTCGGCGGCGGGATATAAAGAACGCGCTGTACGGTTTTGATATTCCTCTAACACCGAGGGAGTTTGAAAAGCTCTGGATGAGGTAAGTGGCATCCACCAGTCGACCCCCTTCCATCCCGAGGGTCCCAGGTTGCCGGCTGCTGCAAATTCAGCACCAGCCTTGCTCTGCTACTAGGGGGCAAGGTGCTCAGCTAGGAATGGTTTCCTCTGGTTGTGTCTGTCTGCTGCCCTTCCTCCCCATAGAGGCTGGTCTCCGGGAACATGGAGAATCAGGGTAAACCCTCATCATCGATACCAGACTTAAGATGTTTGCATTTCCAGGGAACCAGGAGTTCAAGCCCATCCTTATATCACTTTAGAAAGCGACGTCACTCCCCAAAGACTTAATCCTAATGCAACTAGCTCAGCAGACAGTCCTGCCACGGGTGTGGGGAGAAGCAATCTCTCCCCATCGCCTACAGATGGAAATCAATGTCGCACAACTGTTTTTTGTAGGTACGTAATTCGTTGAAAGAAAATAACCAAACTTTTGGCAACTTGGGGGAGTTTCCCGGGGGTGTCTTAGACGGAAAATAATACCTAATATCGGTTACATTTTTCAAAAAGTGTTTTCGATTCAGCTGTTCTTGAATCAGGCCCCCAGTTGCAGTATCCCCCGCGTGGGGACCCGAGTTTCCAGGTGCGCTAACAATGCGGTCAGTTTCCGAGTTCCAGATCCATCTTTGAATTACCTCCGTCCTCGTCGTGTGTTGGTTGCCGCTCCCGTCCCCGCAGGACGGTGCACGCTATTGTGCATCCCCCCAGGGGCAAGCGCACGGAGCAGCTCGTGTAATTTTTTAGCTTTTCATCTGTTCAAAGTGGAAGGCTGAAATGTTGGCCGAGTTTAGAATTAGGTGGGCTGTTTTGTGTCTAATTTAGAAAAGCAACTTGAAGTTCTCATAAAGTCCTTATTCTTTTTTAGATCAGCTCCAACACAGGGCCAATTGAGGCTCTCCTTATTCATATTCTCTTTCAGTAGATTAAATGAGTGGGTCCCACCGAGTAACCAGACGATTGGGCTCCCCAGTCTTTTGGATGATCCGAGGACGACTGTGTGGTCTCAATACTCGAGGACCTGTCAGGGGGTACAAGCAGTCGCCCATATGCGGGGGCACAGTGTCGCCTCTGATAAATGCCAGAGGAGGGAACGTGTGGAGGAAAGAGGGAGTAAGAGCAGGAGCGGCAGGTGGGGGCGGGGAGGGCGTGTGGCGGAACAGGAAGCTGTCGCCGTCGGAGGGAGGTTGAAATAGCTCCCGGGGGTCAGAGGAGAAGGGGGATCCCCTCACCCACGGGATGTCGGTGAGACGTTCCATGAGTGCTGGCCCAGGGCTCCCAGGGTGAGAAAGGAGGGGTGGGGCCATCAGGGCCCCAAAGCCCTGGTCTTCAGGCATTATATCAGCCGGGCATTCGGGACTAGCGAAGGCTGATCACCCAGCCACGCTTCAGGAAGATGGGTCAGGGAACGTTCAGAGAAGGGATGGGTGGGCCCAGAGACTGTCGTCTGCATCCCGGTGAGGCGGGACGAGTTCCCGGGCTGGGTGTGGGCCACGGGAAAGAGGGGTGTTGGGGCCAAGTGTCCCCCTCGAGGGGGAGAAGAAGGGCACGCTCACTCGTCTTCCTGAAGGGGGGCTAGAGCACGTGTCCGTCTCAGTGGGAGTGAGACACTCCCTGCCGCTTCGGGCTCAAGTTTCTTTATACGTTTATTGACATTATTAAACGTACACACGTCTGCCCTGACAACTGCGCGAAGTCAGAATTGCATCTGCGTTTGTCCGCGGGCTGCCCGCCACGGGTGCTGAGGGACCCAAAGGGACGGCGCCCCGCTGCCAGACGGGTGGCCGTGGCTCCTGCCTCCGTCCTCACAGCTGCGGGGCCTCTGTCAAGTTACTTAACTTCTCTGCGCCTCGCTCTGCTCCGCTAAGTTTGCTGCATGTGTCGGTCAGGGGAGGCCAGCCGCGGTGACAGACAATGGTGTCCTGATCTAGCGTGGGCGTCGTGGGGGGGGGTCTGCCCACAAGCTGCTGAGGGGACCAGGAGCCCCACCACCCCCTGGAGCTGTCGTGACACCAGGCCTGGGAACGCGGCCGTCACTTTCCCCGAGTTCTGTTGGCCAGAGTCCTTTCACGCGGCCGCGCCCACTACGGGGCAGGCTGGGAGAGGCGGTCTGGAGTTGTGTCCCGGGCAAAAAGAAACGGGGACAGGGGAACTCAGTGGTGACGTCTGCCACAGGTGGAACTACCCCCGAGGGATGAGGAAGAGGGGCATTCGAGACAAAGGAAACTTCAGGAATGTTAGACACCAGTATCTGGGCAGGAAAGCAGAAACCACTCTACTATTTCTGGCCAAGTGGGGCTTAAGGCAGTGACGGACGACAAAGAGGTCAAAGGACCGGAAGCCCGGGGGGGGGGGGTTGGATTGTGGTATTACAGGCCAGAGGCTGCCGCCCCCCTAGGCTAGAAGAGGAAGAGGAAGGGGGTGAACCAGAGATCAGGAAACCGCTCTCTAACCTGGGACTGGAGGACAAACGGGAAACGGGGCATTTCTGGAGGCATCTCACCCCAAGGCTGCCTCCGAATCTGCTAGAATCTCAGCCACTGTGCAGAGCAGGAACCACGGCCATGGCGGGAGGCACGCCAGACACAGCCGGGGACTGCCCTCTTCCTGCCTTCTGACTGGGCCCACCTCCCCGGGAGCAGCCGGCGGGTAACTTGGAAGATGTGCCGAAGGATGGGCACGAGGTTGAATGCCACCAGATGAACATCCAGCTGACGGGCCAAGGAGGGATTCACATCCCAGGACCGCGGATTGACCTGAGCGGCCGGGACGTAGGCAGCCTGGGCTGTGCAGGAGAGCGGGCCTGCTCGTCCACTGGACCGGACTACGAAGGGCAGGATGAGGTAGGGACGCTGTCGTAAGGCCAGGTGGCTAGCAGGGAAAGACCTAGGCGGCCCTGCGTTCTAGAAAGATCACTCTGGCCATAGTGGGGAGGATGAATTACAGGGGACTGGGTGGGCGGCACAGAGGTCAGCGGGCCAAGTGAGAGGACGTGGTGAGCTTTCCTGGCAGTGGAGGGAGGACTGGGGAGGAAGTGACAGGTGTGAGGGAGATTTAGGAAGAGAAGTGAGCCTTAGCGGCCTGGAGGGAGAGGCTGTGTGAGGAGATCGGATGTCCCTGCGGAAGTTGGAAAGACAACCTAGGTGGCTGGGTAGCCTGCGGCTAAGGGCTGTGGTCTAGCGAGGACTGCACCTTGTCCCGTGGTGCCCCAGACTGAGCTGTGTGACCCCGGGCCCGTGGCTCGCCTTCTCCGGGCTTCAGTCATCTATCAAATGGGATGGCAACGGGGACCAAATAATATATGGGGAATACCTGGCGTACATAAGCGTAAAAAGTGGAAGCAAAAAGATGATACAGATTTGAGACTCTTTTCTGATTGCACTGTTAATGCAACACTCGTTTTAGAAGTCTCAGAAAATCCGGAAGAGCATAAAGGAAAAGACAAGACAACAGCAAAGCAGCCGTAATGATAAATGGTGATCTGGTAGTGCGACTGTTCCACCCATCGTGGTCTCAGCTGGTCGTCCTCACCCTCACTCACCCTTCTGGCCTGTTCCTCTCAACCGCTCGGTCTTTGCTGGCAATGGCAGGTTCCCCGCCCTGCTTCGCGCCCCTGGTCCGGCTTTGGACCACAGGGCAGGAGGCGCTGAGCCGGCGACAGGGGGCTGGCCAGCCATGGGTTGTCTAGGCACCAGGAGCCTCCTTCGGTCGCCCGCACAACGGGAGGGGCGTTCTCCCCCACCCAGAGGGAGCTGGGACCGCTGTGACACGCTCTGTCAGCCCGGGGGGTCCGACTGTCGAAATAGGAAAGCCCCCCGACATGGGTAGGTGGGCGTGAGCGGACAAATAACATCTGCTCTTTCAAAAATACAAAATTTAAAAATAGGGTAGAATATAGACAAGGAAAAAAATAGCATCCATTATTCACTCAACATTTATTAAGCACCTGTGAAGTGCATTAGTTTAGAGCCTCAGATGAGTCTGGAGGGTCTCGTTTATGCTGTGGAAGTAAATTAATGAATTAACCCCCAAATCTCAGTGGCGTAGCACACCGATGTTTTGTTTCTCCGTTTTTTTTCTTACTCATCCTACGTCTATAGCACGTGTAGCATCTCTTCTGGACGCTTCTCTCCCAAGCGGTGATTTGGGGATCTGGCCAGCTTCCAGCCTGTGGCTGCCTTGTCTCAGCGGGGGGCATCTGCGGAACCACAGGATCACACGGGCTTTGGTGGGCTTCAGCCCCAGGTGACACCCTCCTGCCTGCGGCCTGGGGCTGGTCCACTGCCCTGCTCAGGCACAGGGGCCGGACAGATCGGGGGGCACCTGGGAGTTAAGCGAGCCATACCGTGGACTGGCTTATCGGGGATTAAAGGAACAAAATGTTCGAGCCTGGCGGAGGCTGGTGTGAAAGGAAACCTGCTAACTGAAGCCAAATTAGGATCTGTAAGGAGCAGTGTGTTTGCTTTGGTTTTGGAGAGCCCGCTAAGAATAAATCACAAGATGGAAGCATCTTCATTCATGCCTTCACTCATCTGAACAATCATGAAGCAGGGAGTTTTTGAAACTTCCTGCGTTGTGGGCCTTGTGCTAGCTTCTGGGGTTCCAGAGATGAGGAGCCCTCACTCTCAGGCGGCTCACAGCCCAGCAGGGAGGGCAGACAAGGAACGCGACGGTGGCGGTGGCGGGGCGGTGGGAGCCGCGTGCGTGTTCAGGGGAGGGACCCCAGGAGACGCGAGGACGCCTGAGCTGAGTCTTAATAAACAGTCATTAGCCAGGGGTGGGGAAGGGCATGCCGGTGAGCAGAGGCCCCGGGGCCGGGAGGAGGGGCAGGTCTGAGACGGGAGAGGAAGGGCCCTGCCTGTCTCGGCAGAGCCTGTCCAGCACGGGGACCACCGAGAGGCCTGCCCAGGACCCACTGTGGGACATGCGCCCCGTGCTGAGTACATTCTCTAGCCTCGTTTCGCCAGACAGAATTCATCTATTTTGGATCTAAAACAGACTTTGCTGAACAACCGTGAAAAAAACACACTGTAAAAATTCACAGAAGACTAAAGCAGGAAAGTAAGTCTCAGGATGAACGGTAGAGATGATTAGTTGCATAAAGCCAGCCGACCAAGTGGACTTGATGGAAAGCTTTGGGGATCACTGGTGCCCCGTTTTTGCACATTTCATAATTTCGTAGTAAGTTATATATTGGTATTCCGGCATCAGAAGAAAAGATGGTGCCAAGATGCCTGTGCCAAAGGTACCAGCTCCCTGGGAGCAGCCCGGACTCTTAGGTTCCCAAGAAGCTGGGTCCTCGGCATCGGCTCAGCCACGGCAGCCTCCTGGCTGGAACCTGGGAGCATCGGGCTGTGGGACGCCTGGACACGGAGAGCCCCAAGGTGGGAAAGGACTTGAAGGGGTCCAATGAGCAAGGTCTGTAGATTAGGAAGGAGGAGCCTGAATGGGACACAATGGCAGGGAAGGAGTTTTGGAAGCACTTGGAGATGACTGGCCACATAGGCTCCTAGCTCAGCATAAAGAACTATTTATGATTCAGGTTGTCTGGCACTCCAGCGGGCGGTCTTTGAAGGGGTGCGTTTCCCATCCCTGGCGTGGTTTTACCCAAGGCCGGACCACTACTTGCTGGGGGGCACAGAGAAGGGATCGTGGCCCCAGATGGCTCCAGAACCCGTGATTCCACCAGGACTTGCCGAATGCCGTGGCCGTCAGACCACCCTCACAGGCGACACCGGAGAGGATTCCGTGTGTCCCAGGCTGCCTGGCCTGAGTCATCAGTGGGGCTTATCCCAGACCCTCTGACTCTGGGGTCGGTGTTAGGGGGTAGACCTGTCACTGACAAGAGTCGAGCACCTAAACTGAGCACGAAGGACTAAGACTTTCCAGCAAAGCAATCAGTGCGAAGCTATTCGAATCATGGGTGCGACTGAACTGCTGTGTGTACAATAAATGGGCAGGGTAATCTGATCATATCATAAATTAGTGGCCATTGCCACATGCAAATGCAGGCTTTTATGGGTCCTCTGTTTATGTGCACATTTTTCCTAGCACATCTGCTGCCGAACCGTTTTAAAATTCAACCTTTATAGGCAAGTTGATTTTTTAAAACGTTACACAAAGGATTATATAATGAAGGGCGAGGTTATGTAAGCTGAATTAACTCTCTTATTATTCACGTTCACAACAATATTTTAGTGGCAATTGTGCAATCTGGTCTTCTGTTCCCCTGCGATGAGAATAGAATGTTTATGATCTTTATTAATGAAGTAATTAAGAAGTGTCTTTTCATTCAGTTCAAGTGTCACGATTCAGAGTTTGTTGTCAGTAGTCTCTTGTGGATAACACGCCAGGATGTCAGTGCTTCCTGGGGAACGCGCGTCCTTTGCCTTCGTTAGCTCAACAGACAAGAATTGATCATGAAGCTTTGGGAGGCCTGTTGCCGGGCGCTGGGAGTCTGTTTGTAAGATAAAGACGGCGTGGTTGCTCCTCAAGAAACTTGCCGTCTGGCAGGGGAGGAAGGCACGTGCTAAAGATGCAGAGGCAAAAAGAAGGACGTGGTTGAGCCTGTGGGGGTCAAGCAGCCACAGGGCACTGGCGTGTGCTCCCTGGGTGCCAGGCCCTGGTCTAAGCATTTACCCACCGACCCTCACCAGACCCCAGAGGAATCCAGGGGCAGGTGGAAACACAGCAGTTGCGACTTAGGAAGAGAGAGGGGGGGTCACTTGTCAGTGGGTGGTCTACGCACCATTCTTTCCGGAGCCCTCCTGTAGGGGTGGGGAGCCCTCGGGGGCTTTATTCAAGGGGGGGGTCTTGACCAGAGTTGCATTATTCTATCGTTCTGCTGGCCCAAGGCTGGTCGGGCCTGATGCAGTTCAGGGAGAGACGCACGGCCCTGGGATCACCCTAGAGGCTCAAGGAGTGGCACCCCTCCCTAGGTACATCGATGGAAAACTCCACTGCCCTTTCTGCAGCCGGAATCTTACCCCCAGTAGCAGGAAGAGCTGTTTGCTAGAGGCCTTGTGCCGCCTGAGCATCACTACCCTACAAGAATCACAGGACGAGCCTTGGCAAGGAGATACCCCACCAGCCCCCTTTGGTGGGTGTGGCCCTTTGTTTTGCTTTAGAAACAAAATCCACTGAATCCAGGTAGAATGGTATCTGGCCGGGGGGGGGGGGGGGGGGGGGGGCGGTGGTTGCAAGTACGAAGGTTGTACTAATAACAGACACCTGGAAAGGCCTCAGAGGGTTTCACGAATCTAGTTGGAGGGGCAGTCCGGGTGCTGATCTGAGACGTTAGGTCTGGGAAGGCCTTTGGCGGCTCCCCGATGAGGGCACAGAGCTCCAGAACGGCTGAGCGCCTTGCCAGGGTCTCCGGGCCTGGGAGCTTGTGTTTGACTTGGAGTTCTCTGCCCCGGGCCACCTCACGATCACTGGGGGGGGGAAGCTCCTTCCTTTGTAAGATAGTACATGGCAAAAATAGGTCCGGGTGCTGATAAGGCACGTAGAGTCAGACACGGCGGAAGGAAGCTACAAGCGTGTAGGGCACAGAAGCAAGAGTGGGGAGGGGGAGAGGCCTCCGGTTCTGTGGACGCCTCGGGGGAACAGCCCCCTTGGCCTTGGGGAAGGGTGGACAGCATTCCCACGCCTGGGACGCGCTGCAGGATTTAGCACAGGGGCATGGAGTGTTTGCCTGAACTTCCCACCCCTCACCCCCCACCCACCACCCCGCCCCTCGAGGACAAGAGAGTCAGGTAAATAAATACATCTCCTTCATTGCTGCTCAACTGAAGCCGGTGGAAAGGTCTCCGTGTGTCAGAGGCGAGCGAGCGTGGGGTTCGGCAGATTTTTCCTCGTCTTGTCAGTTAACGAGCAGAGGGAAGCTCGGCCTCACAAAGGAAAGCCGTCCGCCCTTATGCTCAGATGAACGTCCAAACAGCCTTCCAGAGGATTATGCCCACAACGCTGTTTAAATATAGGCTTGGTTCTTGTAACTCTTGAGTTCATCTGGGAAAAACTCACATCCGCAAATGGCATTTTTATCGGTTAGATGAGGACCAAGATCTTTTGGTAAAAATAAATGCTTTTTTTTTCCTTTAAAGAAAATTGGCAATTTGCCTTAAAATTTTTATTGAAGTAATTCTATTCTATTTGAATAATGCTGGGAGATAAAAACCCTCCATTACGCCTTTTTTAATGAATTATAATTCAGAAACATCTCACTAATAGAAAATGACATAAAAGGTACGTAGCATAATTCTTATCTTGTTTTCCTTACTGGTCTCGCTCGTTGGTCGTATGTAATTGGCATCTCTTCAAAGAGAAAATGGGGAATTTGAATCAAATGGCCTTCATTTATTTGAGTTTTAAGATTGAGTATGTTTTTTGAAGGACTTTCTTCTAAACCTTAACATAGTCCTTACATGTAGGTGCTCAATAAAAAAAAACAAAAAAAAAAACAAAAAAAAACCACACTGCTGAATGAATGGAAAGCTTGATTTTCATTTTCTGTGGCCACGGACATCTTTCTCACAGCCTGAGAAGTGCATGAATTCGGACGCCCTCTCAGGGTGGCCAGGCTCACCTCACGTGAGGTGTGATCATTCTGTTGATAAGAGGTTTCCTAGTTCGATGTGCCTGTGAATCACCTAGGGATCTTGTTAAGTGCAGATTCAGGTCAGGTCTGGGTGACCCCAGAGACTCTGCATTTCCGGCTCCCCCTGTTCAGCGGTGCTGCCCATCTGCAGGGCACACCGCGTGGCGGGGAACCAGACGAGCCCCCACCTTGCCCACAAACAGTGCAGATATTGTCAGAACACTGAGCACCCACACACCGTGGTGGCTACTGACGAGGTTCCTGTTTGTTTCTGAAGCTATGACACTGACGGAAGAGGACACATAACTTACCAAGAATTTTTACAGAAATTGGGGATTAACTACTCGGCAGACATTCATCGGCCCTATGCCGAGGACTACTTCAACTTCATGGGCCATTTCACGAAGCCACAGCAGGTGCACGAGGAGGCCCGACAGCTGCAGCAGAGCCCAGACAGGGCCGCGCCGGCCAGGTGAGTGCGTAAGTGTCGCGGGACCGTGAGCTGGCCACCTGTTCGACGCGTGCCCTTGCAGCCAAAGTGGGTTTGAAGTGGTACCTCCCAGTGCTGGCAAAGTCATCATGAAATTCTACTACTTGCTGCTGTAGGTTCTCGAAATGGGTGCGAGGTCGCAGAGTTATAAAGGAGTTAAAGAGCTATGAGCCATCTTCAGTCATGGCCTCACATCATTCCTGTTTTGTAGGTCACCTTTGAGAACTTTTCAGGTGTTTACTAACCTACACACCCAGGACCCACCTCTCGCCCAACCAGATGGCAAGTTCCAGAAGGACATGCCCGTCTTCGTGTAGTGCAGAACACTGCCTGACTCCTCGTAGACGCCCCATGAACTTCTGTTGGTGAATGGATGAATGAATGAATGGATGAATGAATGGATGGATGGATGGATGAATGGATTCATGAATGAATGAATGGATGAATGAATGAATGGATGAATGAATGGATGGATGGATGGATGGATGGATGGATGGATGGATGAATGGATTCATGAATGAATGAATGGATGGATGAATGAATGGATGCATGGGTGAATGAGTGAATGAATGAATGAGTGAACGAACAAGACATATTCCTTAGCTCAGTACTTCCACTTGGGGAACTTTATCCCAGAGAAATAATGTAGTAGAAGCCAACCGTTTAGTGATTGGAAGATACGATTTATAGCGTGTCTTCAACAACCACTAAAAGGGACACCTGCCAGTCACAGTGAGCGTGCTGCCTTATAAAGTATGGCCCCAGGAATATGAAAAACTACATGCCTGTTCAGTTAGCATTGTGAAGACTGGAAAATGTTTGTGATCAAAGGCTGATTGGAAATGACATTTTAACCAGTAAGTGTATCATGACTGGAACCACGTCAAACGTGGGTGCCTGTTCACAAGGACCAGAAGATGATGTGCGAGGGGTACTGTGTTGTATTTGGATGATGGGACTGTATATTACTATCTTCAAAGTTTAAAACCAGTTACTAATGTACTACTTAAAAAAAATTATAACACGGGATGGGGTGCCTGGGTGGCTCAGTCACTTAAGTGTCCAGTGTTGGCTCCGGTCATGATCTCGTGGTTAGTGAGTTTGAGCCCCGCGTCGGGCTCTGTGCTGACGACTCGGAGCCTGGAGCCTGCTTCGGATTCTGTGTCTCCCTCTCTCTCTCTGCCCCTCCTCTGCTCGCTCGCACTCTGTCTCTCTTTCTTTCAAAAATAAATAAACATTAAAAAGATTTTTTTAATTTATAACAGGAGAAAATTTTGCTGCATTCGATGTAACTATCAAGCCATGGGACAGATGTCCCTGATCAGTCCCAGGCCCTGGTGGTCTCCCGTCAGCACCCACCAAGGCTGGGACTCTAGCTCCATGCTGTTCTCATCTGTGTTTCTGTCTGTTGCCTGTCACTTCAGCTCTCTGTCACCACCACCACCTCAAATGGCACCGGAATGAGCGAATGGGTTGTTGCTAAAGAATCCCCAAAGGAAATAAGAACCCCCAAGGACACGGGGAAGAAATGTAATGGCTAAATGGGGTTTACGAGAAGAGCAGTTCAAACGTACCCCTGAATGAGGTCCCAAGTTCACTGAGTTATGAAGCCTGAAGCAAGAGAATCGAATTTGTGAGATTTGAAGTAAAACTATGCTCAAGATTGGTATAAATCAAATATGCCATAAAACTAATGAGAAAGTGGAATTTATCTTTACCAGACAGGGCTGGCCTCATTACCCACTCGTGTCTTCCCTCCTGCCACTTGTGAGTAATGAGGCTCCAAGAGAAGTCTCACGTGCTCAGCGGGCTCACGCCGCATTCTTTCTCTTCTTGAGTTTCCGTTTATTGTGCAAACGTGGATCGCAGTGGAAAGAAGTGGGAGCCACCGAACAGTGTGTCTCAGATCCCCGAGCTCAGTTAACTGATTCACGCTCACCCTGCCCTCTCTGCCATCAGCACACTTTCTGACCAAAGAAGGCAAGCCTGATTTCCTGAAAATGCATGCCCGACTTCTGTTTCCTCAAAGACGTCAGGTTATAAAATTGTCGAGTAACTTTGCCCTTCAGAATGGCCCGCTTTCAAATTTGGGGACAGTGAGTCTTCCTGGTGGTTCCAGGATCTTCTAGCTCCTCGGACGAGAAATGAGGAGACAGGTCTGTTACAAGTGACCGAAATTTTGATGTGCCTCTTAAATCTGAGAGAACTTGTTCAGCGTGCCAGAAATACATCTTAAAAAATTATGAAAAATCCTTTTTCAAACTCATGCTGGTTTTCCACGCCTTGCTCTGTTTTGCCCAAGTCTGAGTTGAAGATTTGAATCAGAGCAGAAAGAGCGAACCAGCCACGGAAGCCGTGGCCTGTCCGAAAATCGGATCGGGAGGTGTGTGAACAAAACCAGAAGAGCCGGGCCCGGCAAGGTGGTGTCGGGGAGGGCTCTGTGGCCATCCCACTGGCCACGACTGTGCCCTCTTCAGACTCTGCCTCGTTGTCCGGACCAGGAGCCAGCCACGGGCCCGGAGCAGTGGCAGCCTGTCCCAGAGTGTCGGCCCACACTCGTTCAGTTCAGCAGTATGGTGTGATCTGTGCTCGAAACCCTCATTTTACTCTGTGCGCATATTTACTCTGCAAGGGAAGTAATTACTGCCTAGAAACCAGTCCAAGAAACGCTGAATGCCTCAATTTTCTAAAAATATGTATCTCAAAAAATGTTTTGATTTTTTTATACCTTCATTTGCTTTCATTTTGAAGGATTAAGTGGAATATAATAGTTGTGATGACGAGTAATCATTCTGTAATGCGGGACTGAATTCAGCACACACCTGTAAGGGAATCCAGAATGTTGCCGCTGTCGGTATACATTTGCCGAACAGTTAACGCAGCTCATTTGTATCCGTGGCTCAAACGAGCTCAGTCCTCAGTTGGCCAGCTCCAAACTGGAGGCCAAGGAGGGAAGGGGGCAGATGATGACCCACGTAGCTTCCAAGTCAGTGCCACTGTCCCCTTCTGACCTGCACGTTCCCGCTCCGCTTCCCCCCCGACTCTCCTGTCTGGGTGGATTCTTTTTTCTAGGCATGCTCAAGGAACTGCTGTCTCCACAAATACATATCTGGGGTGGTAGACAATTACCGGCAAAGATTCCGGGTTTGGAATTTATAGCACAGTCTCTTCCCTGAATAAGAAGCCCACAGCCCAGCCCGAGCCCGAGCCTGCCAGACGAGCATGTCGCTCTTCTTAGAGACCTGGGTGAGCCGAGGTCATGGAATTTACAATCAGTTCACCAAGGCCGGGTGCAAGATTGTTCATGCTGAAAGGTTTCTCCACTTGTTTTAGTCCCTTAACAATATTTGTATTTTTCCCCCCGTCGGGGAAGAATTTTCTTGACAGATGGAGTCATACATTCTTGAACGTGTTCTCTAAGGAAAACAGCCCTCCCGCAGGGGCTGTGGCCAGGCGCCGCCTCTGTCCCTGCGAGAGGCAGGTCTGGATGGGCCCACTTTACAGACGGCACTCTTGTCCCTCGTCTGTAAAGTGAGGAGATAGTTACCCACCTCCCTTGCAGGGTTGTTGAGAAGAGTCAGTGGGAGAACGTACATGAAGCCCACACAGCTCCAGCTTTGCCCGTCGACGCACACAAATGGCGGCTGCGTTTCCTTCTTTCTTTCTTTCTTTCTTTCTTTCTTTCTTTCTTTCTTTCTTTCTTTCTTTCTTTCTCTCTCTCTCTCTCTCTCTTTCTTTCCTTCTTTCTCTCTCTTTCCCTTTTCTTTCTTTCTTTCTTTCTTTCTTTCTTTCTTTCTTTCTTCCTTTCTTTCTCTCTCTCTCTCTCTCTCTCTCTCTCTCTCTCTCTCTCTCTCTCTCTAGTTTGAGAGAGAAAGAGCCAGTAGAGGAGGGGACAGAGAGAGAGGGAGACCGAGAATCCCAAGCAGGCTTCATGGTGTCAGCACAGAGCCCGACGTGGGGCTTGAACTCACCAACTGCAAGATCATGACCTGAGCCGAAATCAAGAGTCAAGACACTTGGGGCACCTGGGTGGCTAAGTCAGTTAAGCGTCCAACTTTGGCTCAGGTCAGGATCTCGTGGTCGGTGAGTTCAAGCCCCGCGTCGGGCTCTGCGCTGACAGCTCAGAGCCGGGAGCCTGCTTCGGATTCTGTGTCTCCCTCTCTCTCTGCCCCTCCCTCGCTCATGCTCTGTCTTTCTCTCTGTCAAAAATAAATTAAAAAAAAAAAAAGAGTCAGACTTTTAACTGAGCCACCCAGAGCCACCCAGGCACCCCTGGTGGCTGTATTTCTTAACAACACAGTACCTAATAAAACTAATAAAATGCCAAATGCCAAGGGGTCTCTGCCCCTGAACCCAGGAGAGCTCTCTGGGGGTGGGGGTGGGGGGTGACACCCATCTCTGCTCGAGTGCCTCTTTCCCCGAGAGGCGTACCTGCACCTCCCCATGGGAACTGCAGCCTGCTCCCAGGCGGGGTCCTCAGTCCTGCTCCCCAGTCTCCACTGACCCCCTGCGCAGTGTTCCCAATGTCTTCTGTCTCAAGCCGGCCTCGCCCCACTGGGATGTAAGTTCTTCTGGGGATGCCTGTTTGAGCCCCTAGACGCGTCCCGATGCCCAGAGCCGTAGCTGGCATGTAAAAGGTGCTCCCCCAGTTTTCACCGAGCGCATTGAGGAGCATCGCTCTCTGTAGTTTTTAATTCCTTGTTCTATTTTTTTTTTATTTTTAAAAAAAAATTTTTTTTTCAACGTTTATTTATTTTTTTGGGACAGAGAGAGACAGAGCATGAACGGGGGAGGGGCAGAGAGAGAGGGAGACACAGAATCGGAAACAGGCTCCAGGCTCTGAGCCATCAGCCCAGAGCCCGACGCGGGGCTCGAACTCAGGGACCGCGAGATCGTGACCTGGCTGAAGTCGGAAGCTCAACCGACTGCGCCACCCAGGCGCCCCTCCTTGTTCTATTTTTAAAGTAACAAATTCTACGGGGCGCCTGGGTGGCTCAGTCAGTTGAGCTTCCGACTTCAGCTCAGGTCACGATCTCGCGATCTCGCGGTCCATGAGTTCGAGCCCCGCGTCGGGCTCTGGGCTGATGGCTCAGAGCCTGGAGCCCGTTTCCGATTCTGTGTCTCCCTCTCTCTCTGCTCCTCCCCCGTTCATGCTCTGTCTCTCTGTCTCAAAAATAAATAAACGTTAAAGTAACAAATTCTAGTAAAAAAAAGAAACAAGGTTGTAATTTCTATAATATAGTTCTGCTAAAGATAATGATAAAATGATAACGGTACAAACTCACTATTTTTTCCAGAATACCTTTTAATGCAAAAGTTACACCAAGGCTGCAAAACGCCTTCAAGATCAGTTCCTCGACGACCCAGCAAATCATCACATTAGAATAATCACCAACTCTTGCTTTAAAGAAATCTGTTTTCCTGGTTTGGGGATGCCTAAAATGTATTCTCTTTCAGGGACAAGCTTAAAGACCACTATCAAGATATCAGCAAAGCACTCACCAAAGTCGATCCATCCCCAAATGGCTACATACCTGTAAGCAAGATGCAGGAAGTGTTGCGGGGATGCGGTTGTCACCTGAAGGAAGAGGACCTGGCCGATCTTCTGAACAGGTGTTCTTCCACTGGGTTCACTGTGCCTCTCACATAGACGGGACGGGAAAACGGGCCGGCGCATTGCTTTTGCTTCTCCCTCCCTGCCCGTTCCAACAGCCTTTCGCCACTGAGGTGACGCCCAGGCATCCCCGTGGCTCCGTTGTAAGCAGCTTGAGTCAACCCCCAGCACAAGGAGAATGCAACCTCCGAATTTCCCCGTCCCCGGAGTCAACAAGTCTGACGGCTTCGCGGATCCCTTCTGGTCCTTAAGTCGAATGTCTAAGTGACAAGCTTCTATAGCTTCTATAGCTGCTTCCCGGTTTTTAACTTTTAGACGGTGTCTGTTGACTCCGTACCTGGAAGCTGTGGGTTTAACCGGCACCCACCGCCTCACCCACTCCGCCCCCCGCCTCTCTGTGGAACCCACACACACACTTCCCTCCACGGGCCACCATGCTGCTGCATCACGGTTTCGGGTAGATCAGCATTCGGGGTTTGTAACATCGTGACTTGTTTCACGGATTGCTTTTCCCCTCCTGCATACCATTTTGTTTTCCCCGGAATTAATAATTATCTTTTCTTTCTTTCCTGTTTGCTTCGTTTCCTGCGTACTTACGATCAGTAATTAAACGCCCAACTCACCTCCGGTTGTAAAATCTTTTTCTACAGTGTTCACACTCATCTTCCTGGATGGCCTTTGTCATGTCCTTTAATTCTGAGAAAGTTTCTTGATGATTTCATTGACTTTCTCTCCCGTTCTTTGGGAAACTCCTATTTTTATTGGACATTCAACCACGTAGGATGTTTCCTTATATACATCTTTAAGTTTATTTATTTACTTTGAGAGAAAGAGTGAGCAGGGAGGGGCGGAGAGAGAGAGAATCCCAAGCAGCCTCCACGCTGTCAGCACAGAGCCCGACGCGGGGCTCGAACTCACGAGCCGCGAGATCGTGACCTGAGCCGAAGTCGGACGCTCAACCGACTGAGCCACCCAGGCGCCCCCTCCCCCTGTTTGTTACAGTTTATTTATGTTTCATTATATTTTCAAGTCTTTCCCATCTTCCATCTTTTCCTTCCTGCTTCCCTGTCCGGAAGATTTCTTCAATTTCACTCCCAACCCTTTCTTTTGGGACTTTTGTTTCTGCCATCACACTTAACCATATTTCTAATGACCAGAACTTGTCTTTGTTCCCAGGGTGTTCCTCTTTCAGAGCATCATGTTCTTGTGTCCTGGATGTGTGATCTCATTTCTCTGAAGGTGTTAACGATGGATTTTTTTTTTTTTAAGTTTTCCTTGCCTGAGGAGTCTCTCCTCCGTGTTGCCTTTTTCTACTAGTTTCCTTGTTCGAAAATCTCCACATTAAGAGTGAGGTCCTAAGAAGCAGGTTAGAAGTTCTGTGCAGAGGGGTAGAACTTACTGACTTTGCTTTGAACTTTCAGTGTGGACTACTGTGGCAGAGCAGTCTGGCATGCGGTTTCTTTGGAGGACCCCCAGTGTCAGGATCTTTAAAATTTGGAGAGGGGGGCAGTGCTGGTCAGATTTCCCAGAGACTGGTGTTGGCACCTAACATATAGGGATGCCCCGTTAGATTTGAATTCCGGAGAAACAATAATATTTTTAGTTTAAGGATGTGCCATGCAATATTTGGGATACATTTATGTTAAAATTATTTTGTTTGTCTGAAATTCCAATTTAACTGGGTGCCCTGCTAGATTATCGTTGGTCTGTTTTTCTAAATCTGGCAGCCCAACCAGAGAAGATTCTCTGGTCCCCTGCTGCTGGCAGTCTGGGAGCTGATTGGGAGGGGAAGCCTGGAAGTTTCAGCAGTCGGTGTGATAGGCTGAATAACGCCCCCCAAAGATACCCCGGTCCTAATTCCTAGAACCTATGAATGTGACGTGAGACGGAAAATGAGTCCTTGCAGGTGTGATTAAGGGTCTTGAGGTGGGGAGATGATCCTGGATCATCTGGGTGGGCCTCAGATCACCAGTGTCCCTATGAAAGTGAGTCAGGGAGAGGCGTCACCCAGACATGAGCACAGGGGGAGAACTTCACCCAGAGGTGAGCACAGGGGGAGAAATCGGCATAGCGTGGCCACAAGCCAAGGATCTCCAGCAGCCACCAGAGGCTGGAGGTGCAGAACAGATTCTCCCATAGCCTCTGGAGGGAACACGGCCCTGCCGACACCTTGATCTTGGCCCAATAAAACCAATTTCTGACTTCCGGTGTCCAGAACCGTAAGAAAAGAAATGTGTGATGCTTTGAGCCACCCGCTACTCTTGGTGTTTTGTTGCAGAGCCATAGAAAACTATTTAGTAAAATCAGGATATAAACTTCCGCTTAATCCCTCTTTTCATTAAGAACCCTCCCTATCTTGCACTAGGGACGCATGCTTCAGTTGAGAAACACTGACTCCAGAGAGCACGAATTCTAGACCCCCCCTTGCGAGTGCTGGGGGAGGGGCCCAGTACCCAGACGCTTGGAATTTGGGGAGGGACATGGGGCCCAAGTGCTTCCTGCACACACTTTTAACCAGTCCTTCTAGTTTTCTTTTCCTTTTTATATGACATAATTGTTTTCTTGTTTTCCTTCTCTTTATTTTGTTCGTCACGGTAAGTATCCCCCATCCCCCCTCCACCTCCCCTCTGGTAACCAGCATTGTGCTCTCCATAGTTAAGAGTTTGTTTCTTGGTTTGTTTTCTCTCTCTCTCTTTTTTTTTTCCCCCTCTGTTCATTTGTCTTGTTTCCTAAATTCCACTTATGAGTGAAATCATACGGCATTTGTCTTTCTCTCTCTGCCTCCTGTCACTTAGCGTTGTAGTCTCTAGTCCCATCTATGTCTTTGCCAGTGGCGAGAGTTCATTCTCTGTGACGGCTGAGTAATATTCCATTGTGTGCACGCACCACCTGTCCTTTATCCATTCGCCTGTTGACGGGCACTTGGGCTGCGTCCATAATTTGGCTCTTGTCGATAACGCTGCTGTGAACATCCGAGTGCATGGATCCCACTGAATGCGTGTCTTTGTATCTTGGGGGTAAATACCCAGTGCAATTACCGTATTGTGGGCTGGGTCTATTGGTAACTTTTTGAGGAAGCTCCATGCTAGTTTCCACAGTGGCGGCACCAGCGTGCACTCCCACCAACAGTGCCCGAGGGTTCCCCTTTCTCCGTGTCCTCGCTGACACCCGTGGTTTCCTGTGTTACTGATTTTAGCCATGCTGACGGGTGTGAGGTGACATCCCATGGTGGTTTTGATCTGCGTTTCCCTGAGGATGAGAGATGGGGAGCATCTGGTCCTTCTGTTTTTAACCCCACGTTGATGCCTACTTCTAGCTGGAGAGGGGCCCCCGTGAGTCTCTTGCCTACATACAGTCCATTCACGGCCCTCACCGGTTTTCCGCGGTGTCTTTTAAGTGTTCCTTCCAGCTTCCGGCTCCAAAGGCTTTCAGTCTAGGAAAGCAGATCTCAGCTGTAATTCTCTGTATTTGCCCGGATCCCTTCAGATTTGGGGGGGACGTTTTGCCCTGTGACCTCAGTTTTCTTGGGGGACAAGGGAAAGCTGTTGGCTTTCAGTCTGTTCGACTTTTTTCTTACCTCCCGTTTCTGCGCATGCCAGCCTCCCCTCCTCTTTCTACCGCTGTCCCTCTCTGATTCTTCCATGTCCCGCCTTTTGTCAGGCGCGGTTTTAATTTGGGGAAAAGGAAGTTCAACTTAACCTTCTATCCTGCAGCCACAACCAGGCCTTCTGTGCTTGGTTCACGGGTCGATTCTAAAACTCAAAAACCGTTGACCAGCATTTCACAATTATGATTATGTGTTCAGTGCCCACAGAACGAATGAAAATTAGCTTTCCTCCCAGCCGCACCATCCCTGAGCCTCTGTGTCCACCTTGTTGTAGGCAAACCTGGGTACCCATGCGTCTTTTCTAGGTCACATGGGGGAAGGTGGTTCTTTGTGTAAGCTGTTTCCAGGAACGTAATCAGCTGTTTTCTAGGAACCCGAGGCTCAATTAAAATTGAACGTTGTCACCCTTCCGCGTTCCCCAACACTCCACGCCACTTACAGTTCTCACAGGTGTTCCTTGGCACCCTCCACTCTGGAGCCGGGCCCCCACATTGTCCTGTCCCAGGTCTGTTCCTACCATTCCCCAGCAAGGTTGGATCCCATTCCTGTTTCCTGTATCACATACCTTTTTCTTTCTTTCTTTCTTTCTTTCTTTCTTTCTTTCTTTCTTTCTTTCTTTCTTTCTTTTAAATGTTTACTTATTTTTGAGAGAGAGACAGACAGAGCATGAGTGGGGGAGGGGCAGAGAGAGAGAGGGAGACACAGAATCCAAAGCAGGCTCCAGGCTCCGAGCTGTCAGCACAGAGCCCGACGCGGGGCTCGAACTCACGAATCACGAGATCATGACCCGAGCTGAAGTCAGACGCTTAACCCACTGAGCCACCCAGGCACCGCCCCCCCCCTTTTTTATTTCTTGATTTCCATCCTTGTTTTGTTGGAGTACTTCCTGAAGTAACTTTCTAAGAAAGGGCAGACAAGAAATAAATTTTCTGAGTTCTTTGTCTGAAAAAAATTATTTAATCTCCTTCACACAGATTGCTGGCCTGTCTGAGCATAGAATCCTAAGGAGAAAATAATTTTTCCTTAAAATGTTGAAACCATTACTCAATTGTGTTTGAGCTGAGAGAAGTTCAATGCAGTGTGTGTGTGTGTGTGTGTGTGTGTGTGTGTGTGTGTGTGTGACGGAAGAAGAATCATTTCATCCTCAAATATGCCTATACGTTCTCTTCTTCCTTAACCAGGATCTCCTCTCACTAAATGTATTTCCAGCTGAACAAGAATTCATATGCATTCAGTGAATAAATCATAGAAAAACAGCACCAGATAAATAATTAACTAAATGATTGTAAGAGAGTCTTGTTAAAATATAGTTAGGATTGGTACTTTTATAAATAACAACAAAAAGACTGTGGAATTTCTGTAGTTCACCTTTCAATGGGGGTGATCAACTTTTTTTTTTACAAATTGAAACCTTAATAAGGATCCATCGCTCAATTGCTTGTTTCTTCTCAAAGACCTCTTGATGATAAACATCTCTGTTATTTGTAATTATATGTAGATTATTCATTTCTAGATCCAAAATAGACTTTTCTAAATAATACTGCGATTAGCATATGCATTTGATTTTATTACTAAATTTTAATACCAAGTTGGCAATTTATCCTGCTGATGAAATAGAGTTGATTAGCCTTTTCCCCCATGTCTCCATCATAGGAGCCAGCGACGCGGGGCCTGTGGAAGGCCGCTCTGCAGCTGTGGGTTGGAAAAGCACAGCTCTTGGCTCATTTTCTTTAGAAGCAGATATCTGAGTCACTAGAAACTTCTCTCTCTGGCTTACCAACATTCCACACTGTTCTTCTCTGACGTGGACTCCATCCCACTGAAAGAAAGCTTAGGTGTTAAAGTGCCAGCAGTCCCCAGAGAATTTAAGTGACCAAAAAATGTGAACTTTGAATGCAATTAAACTTTATTTTGCATCAGTTTACATCTTTAAATAGGATCTATGTTCTCATGAAACTTTGGGATTTTCTCTCGCCGTATTTTCTTCTCGAATGTAAAGGTATTTTCTTCTGTGTCAGAGTGGAGGGCAGGGAGGAGTCTCCACATGGCTGTCCTCATTGAGACATGCACTCAGAATTTCTATCTGAGAAAATGCTAAGCTGTATAGGTTTTGTGAAACTGTCCCCTGAATGCTTTCAGCTTGACCACTCAGTTCCGACCAGTCTTGAAAAAGAACTTGACATACATTTTACTCAGTTCCTCTTTCCCTTTCCACTGCCTTTGTTTGACACGTCTCTCTTTTTTTCCACCTCCCCCAACCATTTCTCAGTCCAGCCCTCATGAGCCGAGGTCTCGATGACCACAGTCCTGAGCCCGCGCGCCCTCCAGTCTTATTTCCTGACCGCCCCTGCTGACACTGTCGGGTGTATCTTCCCATAACACTGCCCTGCCCCCCCTCGTCTCTGCGGAGGCATCTTTGTTTGCCCCAGTCAGTGCATCAGGTTCCTAAGCTGGGCCTCCTTTTCCCTTCTTCTGCTGTCCAAAGCTGTGAGCCCCGCTGTCCAGGCTTTAAGTCTGTGGCCCCCGCAGCCCTCACCTCGCTCCGTCATATTGCATTGTCGGTGTGTGCCCGTCTGCTCTCATAGCTAACTGACAGGTGAGCACCTCCGGGCCAGAGAACAGCGTCCTAACGTTATTCCTGTTCCGCACACTGTTCTGTGCTCAGCAGCTCTTTGTTGAATGAATAAGCGGTGGGGTTGCTTTTTGTAATTAATACATTCCTTTCTTTCTTTGGGGACAAGTTGGGGAATCCGCTGGCACGATAACTCCTTCAATTACCTTGACTTCTTGAAGGCGGTAGAGAACAGCGAGCCAACAAGACCTCCGCCAAGAGAAAAAGAGGGCGCGCCCCTCACTTTTGCGACACTAGACCCGGCGGAGGTTGTGAAGAGTATCCAGGAAGTTGTCGACTCCTCCAATGCGGCTTTGTCAACGGTATGAAAGAGCGAAACGTAGTTTTACTTCAGAAACTGAAGTCCCGGTGCTCATGTGAATTCACGAAGAGCTGCTGTCAGCCCTCCCCTCCTCCCGGCCCCCCACCCCTCTCTTCACTCTCGTGGGGTGTCAGAACTCAGATGGGTCAGGCAAGATCAGCTGGTACCTTTGAGCACATGTGTACCCGTGTTTGCTCTACAAGGAGCTGCCAGGATTGTGCCCAGCGTGTGCTCTCTGAGGTCGGAGTGCTCAGTGTTTAGCAGGTGCTGTGTCTGCGAGGGCAAGGGGCTCTGGGCAGAGAGGGCAGAGCACAGAGGTCCCGAGGGGAGAGCAGGCCTAGTGTGTCCCGTGAGCACCGGGCCCATAGCACCAGGTGGCCTTGGAGAGGTTGCCCGGGGCCCGGCTGTGGCACAAAGACTCATCGGGAAGGACACCGGGAACCAGGCGACGTGCAAGGTGTTCCCCCAAGTACAGTGACAGATACTTGACCGCTGACATCTGTATGACACTGCAGAGCGTGTAGGGATGATGCTGTGGCCCGTGCTGGAGTCCTTGGAAAACAGTGCTGTGGCCGTGCCCGTGGTGGGGCGGCGGTCCCCGAGACTGGTCCATACCTCCATTTCCCCTACGGCAGCAGCAAGAAGAGAAAATGCTGTCTGCAGAGGGCAGGCCTCGCAGTTTAATGAGATCAAAGGTTCAAAGCAGCCGGGGCCATGCTGGACACAATCAGAACAAGACTGTCCTTCAGACACTGTCAAAAACCTAGGACCATGCTCGCTAAATCCCCGGAGCGAATAATCCCCTAGGCTATGGCGGCAAGGTGGGCTCTGGGGTCCAAGCATAAGGGACTAGAGAGAAGGAGAAAGGCAAGTGCCACGCAGCCAGCCTGTGAAAGTTCTAGAATGTCAGCCAACTTGACCTTTGTGCTGGTGAGCAGACATTTTTCACATCTAGGAGTTCTCTGTGAGGATTTAGGATTTTTATGTCTTTGTTTTAGTGATTCTGCAAAGATAAAAATTAGTCTGCACACGTGGGTCATCTGGAAAGCACACAGGCCATCTTCTACGCACCTTCCAGCGCCCGTGTGTGAGACGGCGCTGGGCCCAGCGGTCACCCCGTGAGCATTGCGAACACGGATGTCCACCATGAGGGTCATAGAGACGATGAAGGGGCCCAGGCAGTGGCCGCAGCAGGCTGGAGACCCAGCCCTGTTGAAAGGACAGCTTCTCCTCAGTCTCAGCCAACTGTTGCTGAGCTGAAAACTGGCCCCACTTTGCTAGAGCTTTCCAGTTTTCATGAGACACTCTGGAACCTCCTGGTTTCTAAATGTCAGGACATATTTCAGGTTTCTAAAGCACTCTCCAGACCAAACAAGTCCATTTGCAGGATGGTTTTGCCTCTTTCTGACGTAAAGTGGCACTATTAACATCCATCGGGATGTTTCTCAAACTGAAGTTCGTGGAACCTCTAGGGGGAACCATGACTCTCACCTCTGAGAAACACTCCTTAGGCGGTGATGTTTTAAGCAAGAGAGTGAGGTCGGGCCAAGAGAGCGGCACATGGAAGGGAGAGAGGGCATCTGGGGCAGCGAGGCACAGAAGGAATGGCGAGGTCTGAGGACAGCCATCAGCGAGGATACCGGGCACGTTTGTGCGTCTTTGCATATCACTGGAGATGTGTCTCAGATGCATCTTGTTTCTGAAATGACATCACAATAACTTCTATTTCTATAGAGTTTATAGATTGCCCAGCACACTGCCTTCTGTCTTTTGGTTAATGTTTATTTATTTTTGAGAGACAGAGAGAGACAGAGTACAAGTAGGGGAGGGGCAGAGAGAGAAGGAGACACAGAATCCGAAGCAGGTTCCAGGCTCCGAGCTGTCAGCACAGAGCCCGACCTGGAGCTCAAACTCACGAACCGCGAGATCATGACCTGAGCCAAAGTCGGACGCTTAACCGACTGAGCCACCCAGGCGCCCCTCAGCGCACTGCCTTCTAACGTCCTCGTAACACAGATGCTCAGCTGACTGGGCTCATTTTTATGGTCATTCTCCACATTTGTTGAGATCAACTATGTGTCCAGTACACGTACAGCTGTTTTCGGGCCGTAGTAAAACAACAATGTGAGTTGCAAAGTCCGTCTTTTCCTACCACAGAAGCTAAGGTCATGGAGGTTAAGATCTCATGGTAGGAAAGCAGAGGTGGAATTCAAAGTCCACTTCTGAGCAGAGGTGGGGCGGAGGGGGGTGTCCCGGGCTTTTCCACCACCCACGGCTTTGTCCCGTTACCACATGCTAAATAAAAACTTGACGCTAGACGGTATTTTAAGGTTAATTTGGTTGCACACATATCACCACCCCCATGGACGGATGGGATGGGCTTAATCAGCCCTGAATGAGAATTAACCAGCAGGGAATGTGGTTTGGGGTTGGCACGCACATTCAATTCTCACTTTAAAAAAAAAAAGATCCTAACCCACCGCTTGATACAGATTTCCTAGTGCAATAAAAATGAATGATTTTGTTCCGACAGATGGAAAAAAAATGTGCTTTCTTTTTATAGCACGTTTTTGCACTTTTTCAGTTTGACGGGAGTACGGCTGGGCTGGCCCTGGCCGCCCCCCACCCCCGCCCCTCCAACACCGGCTCGTGGCCACGGGGATCCACCCATGAGCCGAGGCCACACAGGCACTGGCCCTGGGTCGCAGAAAGGGCAGCAGCCTCCCAGTATAAGCCTCGGGGTGGGAGTGGGGATGGGGCGGTCCCTTAACTGCTCCTCCCGGCCACTTCTCAATCAGGCTGCACCTTGGGACCCCCGCCCCACCCCTACTGTGGCAGGATTGCATCTGAACCCCCTGTGACAGTCACTTTGGGCACGTTGTTTCACCCCCGGAGCCTCTCTCCTCCCCTGCCAAGCTGGCCTCCTTGGAGCTCGGGTGGCTTCAAAGCCCTATGGGAAAGGGGCCAGGGCTCCTCACTCCCCTGCCTCTCCATAGCCACACGGTGGGGGGCCAGTGAAGCGACCCTTCCCTGCAGCACAGAAGCTCTCACACCAGGCCCAGGCTTCCTTTACCTGTCTCAATGTTTTAGTCATGGTGCCTTTGATCAGTAAGGTAGGATTTACGGGGGACTCGAACACACTTGACTTCACTCGCAGTCAGAAAAGTAATACATAAAAAAAATATTTTTTAAATATTCACTGGATGGTAACATCTGCCTTCTCTCTCTCTCTCTCTCTCTCTCTCTCTCTCTCTCTCTCTGTAGGCATTTTCTGCATTGGATAAAGAGGACACTGGGTTTGTAAAGGCTTCAGATTTTGGACAAGTTCTTAAGGATTTCTGTCACAAACTCACAGATAACCAGTATCATTATTTTTTGAGAAAACTAAAAATTCATCTAAGCCCCCATATAAATTGGAAATATTTCCTCCAGAAGTTCGACTCTTTCTCCGAAGAGGTAAGGATGTTGGCATTACCTGAGCACCTCTCTTTGAGACCGGGTTAAAAGTAGTTTTTGCCAAACGGGTAATTGATTAAAATGACATCAAGTGAAAGGGCAATCGCCTCATGTAATTAGCTAACTCCAAATGAAACTTTGGTATAAATTCCACATAGAGTGTTAAAAGGTAAGTGTGTATACTTTATGGAAAACCTTTTTATTTTGTTTTGTTTTGGTTTTCTTTTGTTTTGTTTTCAAAGAACTTTGGGAGCTTGCTTTTGTCTGGTTGCTTCAGAATTCTCCGGAATCTTAGATCCCCGAAGATGACCTGGTGTCCACAGAAGTGAGGCCCACAGTGTGTCGGGCCCGGAGGCGGAAGTGAGGGAACCGGGTCTCACTTGGGAGATGTTTGTTGAGGACACCCTATGTGCCGGTCCCTGGGGCGTGTATCAGCCAAATCTGGGCTGGAGATGAGCGTGGAGAGGGTGGGCTTTAACAGACACATGATCAGCAGGAGGAGAGATTGCTGGGAAAGTCAGGGAGGGCTCCCGGGAGGAGGGTGTGTGACTGACTGCAGGGCTCTTCCTCCTCCCCCCAGACTGCATTTCTGGCCACACCAGGTATTTACCCTGAGGCTGTTTCTTGATCTCTAACCGTAAATGGACCCGAATCGTTAGCAACAATCACAGTCCGGTTTCAGCCAACACGGATTTCTCTGACCGCCATTCCGTGCTGAGAGGGAACAGAGGGAACAGAGGGAACAGAGTGGCATGGTCCCCGCCTGCATGGAAGGAGAGATGAAAATAAACATGTGAGCCATCCACAACTAATGCAGCGGTCAAATCACAGGGGGCCTGTCCTGCCGTATATTGAACTGTCCCTCTGCAGCCGGATACCTACGTCATTTCCAATGGCATATGCTCTTATGTGTGACGAACACCTACGTTCACAAATCCTTGATCGCTGATCCAGGACGGACCCTTGGACATTCACATACTCGAGCAGACAGCGTGAACATTTTTAAGGTCTGAGGTTCTTTGTAATGCTCACAACAGCAAACGCTACACAGTGCCTTCCGAGGGCCACTCTTCCTGGTCCTTTACATACATGAACCCGCCCGGTCCTTTAATACCAATACTTGGCATGTGCTATTAATGTCCCTTTTTATAGATGGGGACCCTAGGGCACAGAGACATTAATTTGCGCACAGGCCCCCTGATGGCAGGTGGCAGAGCTGGTCTGTGAGCAAGAGGTCTCTCCCAGCTCCAGGCCCCTCGATGCTGTGCCGTGTCTCCCGTGTGGGCTGTGACTTCTTTCCTTGTTGCCGTTCAGACGGACATCCCTAAGCAATGGATGATGTCGGGTTGCACGCTTTCAAACTGCATGCCAGTGGTACTCCATCGAATACTGTTTTCTGTGCTTACTTTTTTTTGTTTGCTCTCACGCGTTCAGGACTTAGCCGTGTTATCCCTTTGGTCTTAGTGCATTCCCTTATTAGGCTGCCATAAAATGAATCCATCAAGTGAATACATTCTATTAAATGGACGCACCCTGTTTGGTTATCAGCCTCCCGCTAATGACCGTGTAGGCTGTTTACAGTTTTTTCTATTACAAGCAGAGCACCAGCCAGCCTCCTGCGTCGGTCCCCCGGTGACACTCGGAGTTACCCTGCGTGGGATCGGAGGGCACGTGCATGGGCAGCATCCCAGGGGCAGCATCCCAGTGGCCGCCACTGTGGCTGCACTGATCAGTGCACGCTCCCACCAGCCTTGGGTGAGAGCTGCGAACGCTCCAGGTCTCCAGGAGTCCTGGGTATTGGCAGATGTTTTCATTCCTGCCCATCTGAATACCAGTAAGCCTGCGCGTTTTCTTGTGTTATGAGCCATTCAGGTTTCATTATCTGAGAAGGGTTCCTGTCCTTTGTTGGTACGTGAGCAGCAAATACCTCCTCCTGGCCTGTGACTCATCTTCTCTCTCTGTTTATGGTGATGCTCACTATTTTTAACGAGTACACTTTTTTCCCCTGACTTTAGATATTCACTGTGGGAATTCTGGCAGACCCAGGAAAGTGCAAAAAAGAAAACGGGGTTCGAAACCCCATGCTGATGCCGTGTTGGCGAGAACAACCCCCACCGTGTGCTGGGCCGTTCTCCCCACACGGTCTCACCAGGCTCTTATCCCAGCGAAGCTCTCCGGAAGTCAGACTCCCGCCGGGTCAACTAGCAGAGGAGACCAGGCAGGTTCAGCTCCGGAGCAGACATTCTCTCGATGTGCCACACTGCCTTGGAGATCTCCACCCCCCCCCCCCCCCCCCCCGCCTTCTTAATGCATCTTTTCCCTAGTCCTTTTATCGGGACAAAACACTCTTACCGTAAAACTTACCATCTTAATCGTTGTTACGTGCACAGTTGAGTGGTATTAAGATCCATACACACGGCTGTGCAACCATCACCACCACCCCCTCCAGAACTCTTTTCATCTTGCAAAACCGAAACTAGACACTAATTAACCCCCCAACCCCTTCTCCCCAGCCGTTGGTGACCACCGCTCAGCTTTGCGTCGCTGTGATTTTGACCGCGGTGAAGTGGAACCATACAGTATTTGTCTTTCTGTGGCTAGCTTATTTCGGCTCAGCATAGTGTCCTCGAGGTTCATGCGTGTTGTAGCCTGTGTCCGAATTTCCTTCCTTTTTAAGTCTAAAAATCGTCCACTGTAGGGATACGCCAGGTTTTGCTTATCCGTTCATCTATCGGTGGTTGCTTCCACGTCTTAGCGGTTACGAATAATGCTGCCGTGAGCACAGTGTGCAGATATGCTCCTTTCTTTTACAGAATGGAGGTGACACTGGCTGTGTGATCGTGGATCTTGCTTCTTTCCTCCTCCAGGTTAAATTGCACCACGTCGCTGGAAGGTTTTCCAAACATGGGCCAAAACACCTTTGTAGCACTCCATCTCCTCCCCGCTTTTTAAGCGTCTAGATTTTTTTCCCAGCTTTTGCCGTTGTAAGTTACTCCGCCATGAACACTTCATATGTAAATCTATATCTGCGTTTTGGATTCTTTCCTAGACAAAAGAATCCAAAGAAATAAATAACTGAAGTCAAAAGATAGGAATATTTTTATTGGTCTCGAGAGCAGCCCCGTACTTTTTAAAGTAATTTTTTCTATTGGGTGGAATCACATGAAATCGCCGTTTTTAGAGCCAGAAGTGACCGAATACTGACAATTTGATGTGGCCTAAGCTAATATCTATAGAAGTCATTTATGCCCCATTTTACACGATCTGGAATATTCTGGTAATTTTGAAGGAGAGAATTAAAGTTATCCCTAGGGACAACCACTGTTAACATTTTGGTGTATTTACTTCCAATCCTGTTTTCTGTGCGAGTATCCTTTGGGGGTATGTGTAGGACAGCGCGCATATGCTGCTGACTTGGGGGTTGTTGGCGGATTTTCTCAGCTCTGAAAAGGCTCTTTTTCAACAATCGTTTCGTATTTGTATCGAAGTAATATATGCCCCGTGGAGAGGAAATTGAACAGTGGCGAGAGCGTTAAAAGCAGAGATTACTGGATCAACTCTTCACCCCTCTGCCCCCCCAAGAGCAGTCACTGAGACTTGTTCCTGCAGCATACCTTCTCCCCTCTCGGTCACCCTTGGATTTCTTAAAACAACCCTCCTGGGCATTTTTCGGGACTGTGGGTACGAGAGGTGAGGCCTCGCTTTCTCATTCCACCTCCCAGCTTCTCGCTGCCCCGCACCGTCTCCCCCAGAACTGCCATTTCACTTACTGTGGTGTCACTGGCATCTTCCAGGCTATTGATTTTTCTCCAGAACCTGGATTTCCTTTGACGCGTGCCCTCCCACGGTGTGGACTCACTCACTCCTCCATCCGCCAACGTTTCCTACATGCCGGCGATCAGCTGGTGCTGGGCCAGCAGTGACCCAGACAGACGCGGTCCCCGCCTTCCAGGGGCTTGTGAGATGGGGAGATGAGAAATGAGAAATGTATCCTACGTCAGATTCCAGAACATGCTGCCGAGGAAAATAAAGCGGGACAGAAGGAGGGCATGTCTGAAGAGTCTAGAGGAGGTGGCCTCTAGGGGAGGGGCGTTAGGGGACACAGCTAGTTCAAGGACTCGGCAGGAAGGTGTCCCATCAGCTCGCGGCGTGTCTTCCCTGGGCGTGAGAGAGGAAATACAGCCAGGGAGGGATGGGGCAGGCGGCCTTGTCGCCTGGGGTCAGGGTGCAGGCTGTAATGCTTTGACTGTAAGCGACATACGGAAGCGGCGGCTGGAGGAGTACGCTGACCTGGGGCAGAGGAGCGTCGGTTAGAAAGTCAGAAAACTCACTGTGGCTGCTGTCTGGAGAAGAGACAGTGGGGCCAAGGACCAGAGCGAGGCGGGAGGCTCACGGCTCCGGGAGGGATGCTGCTGGCGTGGCTCCGTTCTAGAAACATTTGGAAAGTGGAACAGACAGGCTTCACTGATCCGTGCTCCGTGAAGGAATGAGAGGCGGGAACAGCCGCAGCTTTCTGGCCTCTCGGGGGGAAAAAGGGAGGAGGGGTCTGCTGGGACAGGTGTCCTAACGGACTTGGCCGATCCCCCGCCGTTGGTCCTGCAGGTGCCTCCAGTGCTCGGCATTCTAGTGCAACAGCGTGCCTCTGTCGAGCACTTAGGAGTATGAGCCCAAACCCTTCCCGCGGCGTAGTGCCTGACCGCCTTGAGCCCTCCCAACAGCCCAGTGCCAGGGGGCAGCCGGCCCGCCAGCAGGGGAGGGAAACCTCAGTGCGGCCACAGCCATCCTCCCTCACAGGTCACCATGAGCATCTCTGTCCACTCGGGAGTTCCCGGACCGAGGGTGAAGCTTCCAATGTGGCCAGCTTGCTTTGTGAACATTAGTTGTACCTGATTTTCCTTCCCAGAGTCTCCCTCGCCTCCGGAAACACTTTGCCGGATGTTCTCGCGGAGAGGTTTCCGGATGAAGTGCAAAATAAGTGATGATGCGAAATGTGCTCAGGGACGGGAGTGAGCGTGCTGGGCCGGAAGTGGCCGGGGCCGGGGCCACGGAGACGGCCTCGCCCGGACCCCTGCACAGCCCTCCTCCCGCTGTTCCTGGCGTTGTTGAGAAGCCCAAACTTGGGCAGAGGCGCGTCGACGAGGAGAACAAGCAGATCAAGGGACTTGTAGGCTGAAAGTCTGGCACGAAGACAGGGTCTGTGGCCTCGATGTGCGGCGACCACAGGCAGTTCGAGACAGAGCAAGCAATGTGGGGGTTTTCCTTCTTCCTGTTTCTCTGCAGAGGGCGGGAGGGGCAAGGGCCACCCCTGCCCTTTGTTCTCTGCCCCAGAGTTCAGTCCCTTTGAGATCACTGAGACCTCTGAGCAAGGGCGTGAGTTAGCTTAGTCAGGTGGCTGGAACGGGGAGGAGGCTGTGGGAGAGCCGAGCCTCTTTCTAAAGTTCAGTCCTGGGCTGGCATTTTTAATAGAAGGAAAAGAAGTAACAAATAATGGGAATAGTTAACGCATCGTCCTCAAGCTCATTAAATATGATACCAGTCATCCCTCCGCTCTAGGGGACACATGGGAGACAAGTAATTAAAAGCAGATTACCCAAATGTAATTAAGACAGCCAGTACCGCTCCCTGCAAAGGAGGTTCACCCTGAATAATCCCTCGCCAAACCGAATCCGTTCTTGGAAAAGGAACAACTTTTCAACACGCTTTGTACGGCCTCGGATAGATTGAAAGTATGCAGAGAGTAGAGACGAGAATTTTGCACCTACTCACAACCCGTTTCTTATATTGGATACCCTGCTAAATCTGTCCTCCGAAACTTCTATTGATCTCCTGTCTCGTATGCCTGTCACACACGACATGTGAAAATCATCCGAGCGCTTTTCAGAACAGATGCCGCATTATTTTCAGATCCTGGTATGGAACTCTGGCATGGCGCAGCGTCTCCTCCGTGTTCCTTCTGCCGCCTCATTACGCACCGCCAAAGTCAGACAGCACTTGTCCAAGCGCGGGTCACGGGCCTCGGGCCAGGGCGGATCAACACGCCCCAGCCCGGGCGGCGCGCCATTCTCGCGCACCACGCTCTGCTCCGAGAGCCACACGCAGGGTTTCCTGGGGGCCCAGAGACTTGTGAGCCGGGGGAACACAGAGGGGCCCCCGTCTTTGCATGCCTCCTCCCTCCTGCCAAACCGTCACACCCCGATTCAAGATGAGAAGCACGAACCAGTGTGGCATGAAGGAAGGGGGGACGGAGTACTGAAACCGAAATGCTACCCGGCGGCTTAGTTCAAAAGAAGAAAAAAGACAAGCACTGAGCCATGGTGTCGGTACTACCTTTTTCACACGATTCCCACAGACTGGGTGAAAACATTATCTGAATTTCCATCCTCTGCAAATAGCTCTTTTTCACTTCTGGGAAAAACATTTTACATTCAAAACGCTCTGTGCAAAATAGAGAGTATCACCTTGTTTTTAGAAAATCGTCCCCGCTTAACATTTCTTTTAAGTCTTAAAGTGCACCTTCAGTATCTTCCGTGAATAGAAAAATATCGCTCAGAGCAGAAATAGAATTTTTAAAAGACATACCAGAAACCCATATAAAATCTCTCTACTTTATTACCATGGAAATAATGGAATTTTTTAACAAAACGCATCCTTATTTAATGCAGAGTAATTATTTTGTCACATTGGAGCACACGGAGAGCCAATGAGATCCTCCCATACTTTGTGTTTATAATATATGGTCTTTAAAGTCATTCAGCGAGATGTTAAATAATCTGAAGACGGGTTTTTCCGAGAGAGAATTTAAGCCTGTAGTTTTTAGCCGAAGAAGGAACCGTAAAGCACATCAAAATGTTTGTAATCTTTTATGAACATTGTATTTATGTTAGTTGCTAACAGCGTTACTTGGATTTATCTTTCTTTTTATTGTAAATATAATGGTGTCCATGTATTTTTAATGAATGGATAAAGAATGAGGAGTTCCCTTTTCAGGAAACAGTGCTAAGATTATTGGGGATAAATTAAGTAAATTATTAAGATGTATCATTACTGTTATTTACTCTTGCTCCCAATGGCAAGAAAGGCGAAGTCCTCTTGATATGATTTCCATGATTTTTTAAACATTTCCCCTAAACTTCACTCACTCTCCACTTGCTAGCCAACATTTACTACCTACTGTCTTCGAGACCACTGAGGACGTGGCAGGTTGTGAGGGACAGCGCAGGCCGACTTGGACGCGTGGGGTGGCCCTGGTGACTGGCCAGGGGGAAGGGCTCTTGGGTTGACTGTGCCTAAAGTGAGAAAGAGGAGTATTGTCACCCATAGCCTTGGATATTGGCAGCAGCTGCCCGGCGGGGCCTCCAGGCGTTGGGTGGCTCCCCGTGGGAGTCAGGCAGACAGGACACATTCACCTCCCCGCTCTGGCCCTTTGGGCTGGGTGAGCCGGCTACCTTGCTGGTGGTCACTGCCGGCACCTTGGCACGACCAAATGTCTGTTCCCTCTGGGCATCAGCGTCTGCACTGGTCCTAGCGCTGACCCAGCATTTGCACAATACAGACAGCCCGCTTGAAGCCAACCGTAGCGATAAAAGCCGCAGAATGAAAATACCGTCGTCCCAGAAGATGAATAATTCGGTGTACAACCTGGTAAACTTACGTGGCTGCCACTTAGCCTGGGCAAAGTCATTCTTTCAAGGTTAAAAACTCTCCCAGATCGGCTCGGTTACAGCTCCTGCGCCGCGCATCCCGGGTCCCACCTGCGCCTGGAGCCGCCTCCGAGGAAGGATTGGGGCCGGGCGCCCGCTGCCCTAGCAGCTGCCAGCGAGGACGCCCTGGAGGCAGGACAGGGGCTGCCGCCAAAGGGAGCGTAGCCTGGATTCTGATGTCCCTGGCAGAAATGTGAAGGGGGCCGCAACAGGCTGGCTTCCACCTGTGCAGGGAGGTCACGTTGCCCGCCCACCACTTCTCCATCTGAGGGATCCCTTCTCAAACACAGTCGTTTCAGGCAGACAGGGAGGTGATCCTGTCCAGTCAACAGGGTTTGGAAGAAAGCATATCCATGTTGAATTTCTACTCAAGTAGTTACTATGAATCTGAGTGAGTGAATTTTCTCAAACCCAAACATTCCGTGCTTGGTGGGAGGGGGTGGGCGGGGACAGGCTTTCGTCCACCTCCGTGTCCCAGCTCCTCCGACGCTGCACCCTGTGTCTGTCACTCGCTCTGGCATTCTCAAAACACTCTCACAAGCACGCCCTCTCCAATACGCGTTGGCATCCTTTCTTGATTCCTAGCCTCAGTGAGATGCTACCTAGATGTTAAAAATAAATGGACTGTGACGTGGCCAGGCCAGGCAGGTCCCCATTCATTGATCCCTCTGGAGCCAGGACAGTCTAAGTTAATTATAATTTGTGGTCAATTAAGGACCAGAGTTGTGCTGTACCATTGGCTGTACAAGGTCATGAGTGTATCAGGAAGCCAGGAATCAACCCAAGAAGTCATTGTCCCAAATAAGTCTTGCAGAGAAAATCCAGAATACGGATAGGGCTGGTGTCTTGTTTATTGTCCTATGCCTTGGTGTCTAACTTGTAGGTGAGCTATCTATGGTCTGGCTCAGATGCAGTATTCTCCTGGAAGAATCTTAACTTTCTTTTTTTTTTTTTTTTTAATATTTTTTTAAGTTTACTTATTTTGAGAAGAGAGAGAGAGAGAAAATCCCAAGCAGGCTCTGCTCTGTCGGCTCAGAGCCCGACCCAGGGCTCAAACTGACAAACCATGAGATCATGCATGACCTGAGCCTAAATCAAGAGTCAGACACTTAACTGACTGAGCCACCCAGGCTCCCCAAGAATCTGAGCTTCCAACATTCATCAAACGTGGATGAGAATGTGTGCCAGGCACTGGGCCCGTCTTGGGGGCCGGGCAGACGGGAAGACAGGTACACATACTCCCATTTCCCTCCGAGTGTCTCCTGCTCTGGCAGAAATAGCTGTGACCACTGGCATACAGACTGGAAAGTTCCATCTCTTGACTTCTACTGAGGCCTGAATTTGGATGGTCCATGCTGAGAGATTAAGAGGAAGGAGCAAGTCGCCCACCCCCCTAATGATGGTACCTGGCCAGTTACCAACACCATCTTGTCGCCCACAGTCAGACTCCAGCATCCCAACGGATGTACACATTGGGCAGGCGCTGGTCTAAGCCTGTACGTAAATTAACTCAGCCAACCTCCTGACAGCAGCCTTTGAAGGTGCGGGCACTATCATTATCCCTATTTCGCAGTTGAGGAAACTGAGGTACAGAGAGGTCAAGGCATCCATTCCCGGTCACACGGCTAGAAGTGAAGAGCCAGCAGGCTCGTGCTCTCAGGGTCCTCTCGTCAGATGGGACCCGTCCTCACGTCCACCCTGTGGGACTGTTACTTGGATTAGTGGGTTAATGCGGAAAGAGCTCTGCCTGGTACCGAGCACAGCAAACCCCAAATATTTGCATTCACTATTCTTTTTTTATTCTCTCCTTCTTCAGTGAGTGTGTGTTTAATGTTTAATGTTTAGTAATGATGTGATTATATGGTGTGGGATTTATTTGAGTGGAAGAATTTATTTTAATAGTTTCATAAACGACTTCAGCCATGAGTTTATTGACTCATTAAAGGGTTGAAGGGGTGGCTCAAATGTTTCCTTTATTTCCCTGCATTTTATGGCAATTTCACGCTGGCGAAGGGTTTGTGAATTGGGCGTTTGCAAAGGCATCTTGGAGAGATCCTTTGTGAGTGTCGGGCTGTCTGATGGAAGTGAGCTTGGAACCAGAGGAGGGAGGACTTACCCTGCATCATCAGGGCAAAGAGGAGGGCCAGCAGCTTTGATGAGCTTGTGCCAAGCCGGGATGTTAGGAGATGGGGCTTCCCGGGTGGGCACCCGCGCGTGCAGAGACCCGCGTGGGGACAGCTCCTCACTGTGGGCATGACTCGCATGGGTTGGGGTGAGGGGAGAGGGCAAGAGCAGTGGGGGTGAGGCCAGAGAGGGAAGGGCTCAGGGAGGCAGGCCCAGGGCGGGGCTGTCAGGGTGGGTCTCCCTTCCCCGCTCGGCTCCCGCAGCCATCTGCAAAAGCTTCCGCTCCTCCAGGGCAGGGGGTCAGCCTGCCATCCAGGCCTCTGTTCCCAGTGCCTGGGCCAGTGCGCGATACACAGTGGGTAGGTCCTTGTCCTATGTATGAGTTGTCACGTCCTTATGACTGGTAGGTACTTACATTCTCACGCGTGTGGTAGGCGGCTATAGTCATGCTGCGTGGGAGGAGCGTAGCCCTGACTTCAGACCATCTCGAGCTCTATTGTCAGTGGAGGGGAGTAGCCTGGGGTCCAACCGCAGGGGAGTCCTCACCCCTCGAAGCTCAGCCCCTCTTCCTTTGTCTAAACAACAGGGAGAACCATGGCTGCCTCAGGGGGCGATTCAAGGATTGGAGGAACTTCCATAACACCCTAGCCCAGCACCTGCATGATGGAGGCGCATTGAAAGGTGGCCTCCGGAACTGGGTCTCAGTACCTTGGTTCAGTTGACTGGAAGCATGTCTTGGTTACAGCCTTTCCAAAGGAAGTTCTGGGAACCTTTAGACCGACCATTACTCATTGCCCAGAAGGAATTCTTGCGTGGAAAGAGATCTCAGGTCTAGGCAGTGGTCATGGCGCCATGAAACCTGGGTTATGCCTGGAACCCTACTGTCACTCCCCCACTTCCGCAAACGGCGCACTGGGTCATGGACACCAATTCGCTGGTCACTCAGATCTCGAGACCTCCTAGTGGACGAGAGTCCACCCTCGGGGGGGGTTGGGGGGCTCTCAGAGTGGCAAGCGTCTGGTTCACGATACGGTGGTAAGGGTCTACAGCAGTGCGCTTGCGCAAAGAGCTTCCACTTTATGCTCATCTGCATTTTTTAACGTTTTATCTTTTTTTCTTGTTTTTTGACAGGCAGTCTCGCTTATGTTGTTATTTTTAACATTCATTTATTCACTGTAAATACAAATGAAGATACAGTACAATTAATTTTCTTTGCTAATCAAAATATTTGATCAAATGAAGCAGTTTTTCGATTCTTAGAAGTAATTATACTGTTCTTTAAAAGGAAGTGGAGGAATTCTTTACAGAGTATTTCTAATTAGGAGTTTTGCTACCTGCTGTGTTCTTATTCTGTATGAAGTTTCGAGGTTGTGTTTTTTTTTTTTTTCTCCTGTAAGGAATCCTAGAGAAACTATAGAATTGTGTCCCTAAGTATTTAGAACAAAACTTAGTAGGAGAATTGTGCTATCTGATTAGCTAATTACAACCTTCATAATAGCTAAATTAATACACCGACATATTTCTTTAAAAAAATGTTTTTAATGTTTATATTTACTTTTGAGACAGAGAGAGACAGAGCACGAGCAAGGGAGGGGTAGAGAGAGAGGGAGACGCAGAATCAGAAGCAGGCTCCAGGCTCTGAGCTGTCGGCACAGAGCCCGACGCGGGGCTCGAACCCACGAACCGCGAGATAGTGACCTGAGCCGAAGTCGGACGCTCAACCGACTGAGCCACCCAGACAACCCTACACCAACCTATTTCTAATCTGACGCCTGGATACACCACACTGTCAAGCCTGTTGCTCCCAGCCAGGTGACCGCCACCTGGGACACCCGCAGGAGGAGGGTCCCAAAGTTCCCTTGCAGCGTGCCCATCGTCAAGGAACACTGAACGCAAAAAGCCATCCACACCAAACAACTTAACTCCTTTTCTTTGTACTCTGTGCCCACCCTCGTCTATTTCTTACTAACTAGACATTCAGAACTGTGTTGGTCAGCTACCGCTAAGTAACAAACAACCACGACATCTCCACAACAGCAGCATTTATTTCGTTTTTCCATCTGTATTGTGACCGGTCTAGGCTGGCTCAGCTCTGGGTGGCATGCCTGGGTCATCTCTGTTCCACGTGTTCTCACCCTCCTCCTCGGACCAGTGCTGTGCCCCAGGCCTGTTCTTCTGAAGACAGTGTCGCTGGCACAGGAGGATTTGCCCAGTCACACAAGTGCTTTTTATATTCTTTGTTCATGTTATACTTGCCAACATTCCCTTGCCCAAAGCAAGTCGTATGGCTGAATCCAAAGCCACGTGGCAGACAGAGGAGGTGGATACAGGGAGAGTTGAGAAAAATAGAGCCTTGAATGCAATATCCCACAAGGGAACAAATACACGTGTGTCTCCGTTTCCAGCTCTATTGGGTTAGTTGACAATTCAGTCCACCTCTTCCCTATTACGTTCCCTCTTCCCTGTTATATCTAGAGAAGTTGTTTGGGATACAATGTAGTGCAAAATCGATTTCCTAAGTCAGCCAAGACCGTGGCTGGACATAACTTAGTGACAGTATGCTGGAAGGTTCTTTTTGGGAATCATTCCCCTATTCGAGCTGTTGCAAGAAGCGTACGATAGACTGCATGGGAGCTACAAAATTCCAGGTTCAGTTAACCCTTCTGGAGAACACACCCTGGTTCTTGCCGCCGGCTTAACCCCCTCCTTAAGTGCTGCTCCCTCTCCTGGGTTAGAGGCAGGTCAGCCAGCCCCTCGCCTGGAGCTTCCCCCGCCGCTTCAGATGTGAGTTTCCCGCAGCAGAGACAGGCTAATTCATCTTTATCTCAGGCGGGCTGGTACAGTGCCTTCCTGAAATGGATGGTGTGCTCCTTGATTGTGTCTGCGTTGTGCTGGATGGTTCTCTTCGACTGCTGTGGCTGTCACTACTTTACAGACGGAGAGCCTACACCCAGAGAGGTGAAGTGACTCGCGTGAAGTCGCCAGCCACACGATGTCCGAGCAGGGCGCTGGCTTAGCCATCCTGAATCTGAGCCCATGACTTGGCCTCCGGCACCCCTGACGCCCAGGGCCCTGTGGAACAGTCCTGCTCAGGAGACCCGGGTCCTGTGGAACAGTCACAGGGTACCTGGGCTCATGCCCCAGCTCCTGGGGTGCGTGACCACACCTCAGACCTGGCTTCCACCTCCCTGGCAGGCGGCCTGACCTACAGGTATAGAATGCACCAGAATGCCTCCAATTACTCAGGGTAGAAACGGTGTTAACTGGGAGCTGAGACTCAAACCCAGGTCTGGCAGACTCAGGCAAAAATATCTGTAATAACACCCCCCAGCAGCAGCAGCAACAGCAGCGAGAGTGGCAGCCCGCGTTTGCCAGGCACTGAGCCAAACACTGCACGGTTTTATTCTGCTGAAATCCCAGGCCCGCCCTTTGTGATGGTTCTGTTTTTATCCCGGTGAGGAAAATGAGGCAGAGAGGGGTATATGTCTTCCTCAAGGCCATAAGAAAAAGGCAGAGCTCAGCTCCATTCAGCAGCCCCAAAGCCCTTGGTTCATGTCCCTGCCCTCCAGGCCCAGCACCCTCCGCCCGAAGGTCTGGCCCCGGCAGGTGCACTCCATCCGGTTGGCACACCCTTGTTGGATTACTGTGCTCCCGCAGCGGCCAGGCGGGCCCCTTCTTAGTGTGCTCGTGCAGGGGCCCAGAGATGGCCCTGGCCTGAGCGGGGAGGATGAGCCACGGCTGGGGATCCCAGCGCTGTGCCTACAAGGCTCTCCCCATGTCTTCAGCCAATGGCTGTGTGAGGGCCCAAGACAGTGGCAGAGACATCAGTCTGCAAGAGGGAGAGGAGCCCTGAAGCTGGGCCAAAGAGATGGGCTCCAAATGAATTCTGCGTAGGTCCACGCTCGCTTCTCTTTGACCCCCTCAACTTAGACTTCTTCCCTCTGGTCTCCCCCACCCAGGCTGCCTCCCTCGGACCCCCCTAGACTTCCTCCCTCCGACCTGCCCCCACACACTGCTTCCCTCTGACTCCCACCCACTGGGCAGCTCTTGGGGGATCCTGAGCAATGGCTAGATTTGGAACCACGGGTTTATGTTGTAAAGCCGGGACTTGGTTTTTACTAAGTGAGATATGTGGATATGTTTGAAACTGAAGCCCTCCAAGTTATTTGCAGGCTCTGTGCGGATTGTATACTTATGTATTGGGACGTTATTTCTTTTATACGTTTCGCCAACAGGGACCAGGAATTTTCTTTGTGGCAGTGGGGGACGGTATTTCTCTGTGACATCAAGAGGGACAATGGGCAAAACAAGGCTCCATGAGTACCCTTGGGTAAATGAGAGAAAATTCCTTCGAAACATATAAATCATTCTCCAACAGGGTCAGACCCATGGTGGACAGGAGTCCACTTTTTATTTTCTTTTTCTTTGTTGCATTTAAACAGTACCCGGCACAGCCAGGCATGCGTACAGTTGTCAGCTGAGCCGTCGAGGGCTGGAGCACCGAGGTGCGGGCCCCGCGGCTCCCGTTCCAGACAACGGTGTGGACGAAGGTGGGCGCCCGGCACCCGATTCCTTCCCTGTATAGCTCTTGGTGCTGCAGCTATGATTGCTATGCCGGGTGAGGGTGCCTTTTATGGGAAGCGTAGCTAGTATTGGAAAGTGACATTTGCATCTCAAGATAGTGGTGTCCTTTCTGATTAGGAGACACATTCCTTCTAGTTATAGAAAAAGCACCATTTCTTTCCCCCATTCAGATATAACGATCACGTGAGAAGCTCCAGAACACAGACGCGCCAGACCAAGAGCCATCTGTTCTTCCCTGGCGTCTTCAGTCCCTCGGAGCGAGGCTGGCGGTGGCTGAGCGGCTTTGTTAAAAAGCAGGGACGGGAACCAGAATGCGGGTGCCTAACGGATTCGGCTCCTAAGCGGCCTGACGGAAGAGCCAGGAGGCTCTGCCCTTCAGAGGCCGGTGGGTGCCCTGGGCAGCGTGGCGTGCGGAGCGGCCGTGGGCCCGGGGACCTCCAGGTCCGTGGCACATCCCTGGGCACCGAGGTGATGACGGTGGTGCCGCTGGGGGTGGCGTTATTGGTGATCCTCGTGTGTTCTTCGTACCCTTTTTGTCGTTGCTAAGTTTTCGACAGCGAACACGCAATAATTGTTGCAGGCAGAAAAAGAGTGTTTCCCTCGGGCGGCAAACCCACCTTGGTGAGAAGTTTCAGTCACCCGCACTCTTGTGTGTGTTGGCCACGAAATTGTGCCGCCTCTGTTCTCCTTGGGAAGTGCCCGCGTGTGTCCCCGGCCCGGGGGAGGGCTGGGGGAGGCGTGTGTGCAAAGAGCCCAGAATCTGCGGGCCAGCACCTTTGTCTCTTGCCGACCCCGGGCGTTCCCCAGCCTCCCGACCTTGCCGTGTGAGGACGTGGCCTCCAGCTCTGGGTCTTTGGCTGACTTGCCCCTGCCTTTCCTTGCCTCCCAGGCCAGTCCCTCCTCCTCAGGGAGGCCCAGCTACGTCCCTGGCAGGGTGCCCCCTTCTCAGAGCACGCGACCCACTTAGGATCTCCGCTCACCCCTGAGACTTCGCCCCGGTCTCTCTCTCTCTATCCCGCCCTCGACACTCCTCCTGGGCAGAGACTTTTTCAAAGGATTACTGCTTAACCTCTGCCTCCCCAGTATCCGGAAGAGCGCCTGGCACACGGCAGATGTCCCACGGCTGTTGGTGAGACTCCGTACAGTACTCGAGGGTGTGCATTCCGCGTTCACTCTCTGCGAGTGCACCAGCACAGGTGCTCACCCGTGTGAGCACAGGGCTCTGGGAGTCAGGCGTCACTCAGATGCGTGCACAGGTGGAGAGCAGGGGTCCCATTCACATCCAGGGCTGTCACGCTGAGCAGGGCTCCCTGCCCAGGCTCTCAGCAGCACCGTTCACAACCAGACTGTCCCAAGCCCCGGACCTCAGGACCCGTGACCCTCGGGGGCGGCAGGACTCCTGGCTGGGGAGTTCCCGTCATCCTCCTGACTTTGTCTTCCCTTACCTCTCCACCCAGAGAACAAGCACTAATACTCGTGTGTCTGTGTCTTGTGTCTGTGTTTATGTGATCACTTGGACCATTTTATGGTTCTTTTCCACTTAGTACGTCACAGACGTTTTACCGTATTATTAAATAATTCCTTAAAAGACTGTAAATAGCTGCATTGTAATCCATCCTATAGAAATACCATATCTCATTTAACTGTTGCCCCGATGTCAGACATCCAAATTGTTGCCAGTTTTTTTTTTTTTTTTTTCTGTCTGGTAAATTTTGTAAATAATCCTGTAATGATCATAATTCCATGAGCTCACTGTGTCTCTTTCCTTAAGGAGAGTCCTGAAAGGAGAGGTGCTAGGTCACAGGAACTTGTTACGGCTTTAGATCCCTTATTCCGCCTGCTCCAGCATTGAGCTCATCAGTCAAAAAATGTGCCAGTTTGTTAAAAGAAAACAGTCGGATCTCATTTTCATTCCCACTGCTTTGCATCGTGACAAGGTCAGAGACTTTTAACCGTAGGTTCAGGGCCACTGCCCCGAGTGGCCCACAAGGATCCCACCAGTTCATTCGTTGTATTGGTCGTGACATTTTACGTTCTATGGGTGCATCGCTTATCCGTTCTTTCTTTGAACAAGCATAAGACCCTGCTGTGTGCCAAGTCAGTGGGGGATTCAGCAGTGAACAAAAGACTAGAGCCCTTGCCTTCATGAGGTTTATCTTCTGTTAGGGTGAAGAAGACAATTAAGGAATAAACACACAGGGGATCGGAGAACAAAAAGCACCACAGAACACCAGCGAGGACAGGGGAGAGGGAGTGTGGAGCGTGGGTCTAAACATGTTCTAAAGACCTTGAAGGAAGTCTGCAAACGGCAAGTGCAAAGGCCCTGAGGCAGAAAGGCGCTGGCTGTGTTTGAAGCAAAGCAAGAGGCCTGGTGGCTCTGAGCAGAGTGAGCAAGGAAGACAGTCACAGAGGCGAGGTCAGAGGGTAATGAGAGCAAGTCGGGGAGGGCCGTTGTGAAGCTCTGCCTGTTACCCTGGGCAACAGGTGAAGCCTTTTGAGAGTTTTGCTTGACCTGATGCACACCTTAAAAAGATCATTCTCAGAAGAGAGGGACGATGGCTTTTTAATGATGGCTCTGCCCTCGCCTACCACTCCGTCGAGGGAACAAGTGTTAATACTTGGGGGGGGGGGTGTACAGGTGTGTGTGCACTTTAAAAAGGTCATCCACAGAGGGCGATGGCTGCGCCCGGAAGCAGGGAGACAGTTGCAGTAATCTGTGCAAGAGATGATGGTGGCTTGGACCAGGAGGTGAGAATGGAGAGTCAACTTCCATTGGGATCGTGGGCGGTTAGGGAGTGGGGGTAGGTCTTTCGCAGGTGACTCCGGGCCTGAGCTACTCGAAGCACATGCTCCATTTGCGGAGGTGGAGACCTCGGGAGGCCGATGGTTTGAAGTTGACGAGTCAGGGGAGAAGAAGGAACTTTCCTTGGTGAAGCTCGGATGTTCTTTCTTGCTTGCGAGGACCGCTCTTAACCCAGAGCTGACTTGGGGTCAGCCACGCCGTTCCCCGCTCCTTCAGTAGCCTTGACGTCATGGCCCAGCCACAGCAGAGGCCTGTTTCCCACCCATCAACAGCCCGAGCAGGTGGCCACGGATTTACTGGCATGGTCCGAGACCAGCTACACTACTCTGATCATAGCACGTTTATGACATTTTAATATCCAGCAGGTCAAAGGCTTGATTACCTGCCTTTCCCAAAAATGTCGCGGCTATTCTCTATATTTATTTTTCCGTATCAACTTTAATGTCCATGTGTCTAATGGTTTAAACATTTTTTTATGTTTATTCATTTTTGAGAGAGAGAGAGACAGAGCAGGAGCAGGGGAGGGGCAGAGAGAGAGACACACACAGAATCCAAAGCAGGCTCCAGGCTCCGAGCCGTCAGCACAGAGCCCAACGTGGGGCTCGAACTCACAAACCGTGAGATCGTGACCTGAGCCGAAGTCGGACGCTCAACCCACCGAGCCACCCGGGCGCCCCATCCATTGAGATGTTTCTTAGGATTTTATTAACTTGTATTTATAATTTGAGAAAGCCTTTTGAAATCCAGTCTTCACATCTGGGATCACAGTGCACGTCCCTTTGCCATCCCATCCTTGCTTTCTACCCCTCCCCCCCCCCCAGAACGTGCACAGCTGTCTCTGTATACCTTACTCTTGCATATGAAATTTCTCCCAAGGTACTCAAGAGCTTGTCACTAATGTAAACGTGTGTTGTTTTCACAACACAATTTCTAATGAGTTATAATTATTGCCCCCAGAATGGTCTTGCTTTTTTGCATTTTTGGCTTCATTCCAGGCACTTTCCTCGTTGTCTTGAACTTCCTACTTGTGCAGTCACATCCACAAATAAGGATGAATCTTGTCTTTCAACATTTATACTGTTTATTTCATCTTCTTGTCTTATTTCAAAAGCTGGAGTCTCTAAAAATGTGAATCATAGAACTGACAGTGAGCATGCCTATCACGTTTCTGACTTCAATGCTTTGTCACCCATTTAATATGTTTGCAGATGGCATCTGGCTAATATTCTCTTATAGGGAGGGAGTATTACACATAAAGTCTTCGTTTTATTTCTATGTGGTTTATCTATTGTATTCTATTCTATACCATTTCTATCAGGAAGAGCTGCTGAATTTTGTTAATGCCTTTTTGCCATCTGTCGGTATGTGACCTAATGTAAGGAACTGAAAGATTTGCTAATTCTTTAAAATGTTTTTAATTTTTATTTTTGAGAGAGAGGCAGACCGACAGAAGGCAAGTGGGGGTGGGGCAGAGAGAGAGAGAGACAGAATCCGAAGCAGGCTCCAGGCTCTGAGCTGTCAGCACAGAGCCCGACATGGGGCTTGAACTCAAACTGCGAGATCATGACCTCAGCAGAAGTCGGACGCTCAACCGACTGAGCCACCCAGGTGTCGCAAGATTTGCTAATTCTTAGAGGACTCGTATACTTGGAATAAATCCTAGTTGATTTTTTATTTAAAAAAAAAAGGACAATGGTGCTAAATATCTCTAATGGTCTTTTAAAAAATGTTTTAATGTCTTCACATTAATGTCCACAAATTAGGTTGGTTCACATTTTTTATTTCAAGTGTTTACCATATTTAGGTATGAGGGAGATATATAACGGGCTGGAATACTATGTATTCCTGTCCATGTGCTGGAACAATTTGACTTACATAAAAATTATCTATTGCATAAAAGTGAGATTCAGCTTGCCCTTAAAATCAGCTAGGCTTGGCACCTTTTTTTTTTTTTTTTTTATTTCAAAAAAAATTTTTTTTTTCAACGTTTATTTATTTTTGGGACAGAGAGAGACAGAGCATGAACGGGGGAGGGGCAGAGAGAGAGGGAGACACAGAATCGGAAACAGGCTCCAGGCTCTGAGCCATCAGCCCAGAGCCCGACGCGGGGCTCGAACTCACGGACCGCGAGATCGTGACCTGGCTGAAGCTGGACGCTCAACCGACTGCGCCACCCAGGCGCCCCCTTGGCACCTTTTTAATAATAGACGGTAGATCTTATAACAGCCTTTTCAGTTTCTTTTATGGTTACCTGTCTATTCAGACCTTTCTAATACTCAAGTTAAATTTAGTAATCTATATTTTGCTTAAAAACGATTCAGTTTCCTCTGGAGCTAAAACCATATTAACCTAAGGTTGCATAATCCGCCTTGTGAGAATTCTTCTATACCTGTTGCTAGAAGAGCAGTACTTCCCATTTGCTGTGTGTTTCAACACTTTCAGAGAGCACTCACATATAGCATCTCATGTCACCTTTACTCTGCCCTGATGGATGAGGAGACCGAGGCAAAAGGGGCTAGTGGCTTGCATGGGGCCACACGGTGTGTTAGAGGGAGAGTCTAGCGTCAGACTCAGGGCTCCCACCTTCTGGTTCTAGATTGTAGATCGTCCACCCGTGTTCTTTCCAGTTATGTCCACCTGGGGCCCATCCTTCTCGGGACACAAAGGAGTGACAAGTGTGAGGATGGAGTCTGAGCTTGACCCTCCGTCGTGAGGGGGGCTCCCTTTGCAATCTGAACACCAGCACCCCTTGGGACGTTTGGGGGACTAGCCACATGCTTAGCTATGGGAGGTGAACTTTAACTGTTGGAACATGTATCATCTGCGTCAGTAACATCACTCTTAGTTTCTAGAATGAAAAAGGAAAGGCATTCATTTGCTTTGAATGTCTCCAAGAGGACGTATTTAAAAGCTCCTTTTAACCTTTCGGCGGTTGAAGATGAGACAGGCTGTGGCCCGAGTGTAGTGTGGCCACATTTTTGAAGATATTTGCAGCAGCACTCTGTGTTTGACCCAACTTCATAAAGTAACATTATGATCTGTCCTGAAGGATAGTAACGCATGATACATATATTGCTGAAAATGAGACATGACCGTTTGGGGGGGGATTAGTCGTGAAAATCTCGTAAAGGTCTCAGCACAGCGCCGTGCGTCATGAGAGGTGCTGCAGCTGACAGGCACGGTGGGGTTTGAGGGAGGCGGCGCAGCGTATTTCAGAGTCCACCCTGGTCCGGGGACAGCTCTTGTGCGTCGTCACCTGTGGGTTCTCACGGAGCCCGGTGTCCCCTCCCACCTCCAGCCTCACCCCTTCCTCAAACCCGAAGAGCTGAGCTGCTGATGCAGGGGCCACAGGTCTGGTTGTGGAGGGCTTTTTCTGACTTCAGCAAGTAGGTGATGCGAGGACTGCATCCCTGAGCGCTGTCCCCTCTCAGGAAGCTCGGGACGCAGCTGCCCTCTGAGCCCCGGTCTCCCACATCTGGCTTCATTGTGAGCTCAGTCTGTGCTCCTGACTGGCCCACCTGCTGTCCCGCCTGTCCACCATTGTGGGCATCAGCATGTGCAGAACGTGGGCTGCGGTCTTCCCCAGACCCCTCCCGCTCACCTTGCCCAAGCCCTCTTGCCAGCGCAGAAGCCTAAACATACACTAAGAAGGTCCTCCTCTGCCCCTCTTTCCCCAGAGCCCATTCCTCCTCCCTCCAGAAGGGGGTCCCCGAGCCCAGGTTGCCGCTAGTCCTTCCTCGGGGCTCCCTGGCACCATGGACAGCGTCCTGAGGCCCCAACCCACAGGCGCGCTGCCCAGGGAGAGGTGTAGAATGCTAGGGGTCTGGTCCTCTGCCCGCCTCTGCCTCCGACCCCACAAATTCTGCCCTCGCCGTGACTCAATCTCTGTGAGCCTTGAGAAATCTGGGGCTTAAGGGAACACTTAGCCCACAGTGGCGCTGCAGCATCACGTAGTAACGGCCATCGAAACCTGCCTTTCAGATTCTAACCGCTGTAAGTATAAATCCACTGCACTAATGTCGGGAAATAAAAGCAGTCCAGAGACATACCCCCTGTTCCGTCCCTTCCCTCAGAGCAGACACTCGCTGTGTGTTTGTGAAATGGACCGAAAGACAGACCGAGTGAGTGAACGGATGAGGACAAAGTCCCGTCCTCCCCGGGCCGACTCTGCATGCAGCCTGCCTGGGGCACTGACTCACTTTTGCTCCTTCTTCCATGGTCGGTGAGCCCAAGCTTCCCCGTCCGCCAGGTCTGAACCTCTGGTTGGGGCTCCCCCGGGGCCCAGAGCCACGAGATGGTTTATAATTTATTAAGTGAATCAATCTTCCTTTCTGCTCTGCCCAGACTGCTGCCGAGTGGGCCGAGAAAATGCCCCAAGGCCCACCACCCACGACTCCCAAGGAAACAGCACACCAGGAGCTCCTGGCTCGGATCCACAAGGCAGTGGGCTCCTGTTACTGTGCGATTGCTCAGGAGTTTGACAACTTCGACACCATGAAAACGAACACCGCCTCCAGGGACGAATTCAGGGCTCTTTGTGCTCGCCACGTGCAGGTTCTGACCGATGAGCAAGTAAGAAATGCATTTGGTTCCTCATCCTAACGTATGAGTGCCCGGCCAACTGTTCCCCAGGGCACGAAGAGTTTAGAACACTTGAGGGCTTGGGGACAAAGCAGGGGGTGGTGTCGTTACTGTTTTGTTTTCAGTCTCATTGAAGGAGTTTTCTGTTTGACAAATAAGACTTGCAACTTTTCGATCGGGGTGCAAATTATGTCACTTTTTTTCTTTATTTTTTAAAGTTTATTGAGAGAGAGAGCGCGAGCGCACAAGAGCGTGTGTGCAAGCAGGGGAGGGGCAGAGAGAGAGGGAGGGAGGGAGGGAGAGAGAGTGACAGAGAGAGAGAGAGAGAGAGAGAGAGAGAGAGAGAGAGAGAGAATCCCAAGCAGGCTCTGCACTGTCAGCATAGAGCCTGACACGGGGCTTGATCTCATGAACCATGAGATCGGGACCTGAGCCGAAATCAAGATTTGGATGCTTAACCAACTGAACTGCCCAAGTGCCCCAGTCACTTTTATTTTTTAAATCAAATTAAACTCGGTTCCAGCGGCCACTCTCCCTCTCCTTCCCTAGATAATCCCAGAGCTTGTGTGACCCCAAGAGGCAGCCGGTCTTCCCCCAACACCTGAACGGGGCAGCTCAGAGCCTGTGAGTTGCTCTGGGCCTCCCGCCACCCTGCCTCCCCTCCCCTTCCCTCTCCCTGGTTCTGTTGCTAGCACTTTCGGATGCTCTGGGGATCCCCCCCCAGGCATGCTGGTGACGTGCCCACCGCACAGGCTGGACAAGGCCACCCTCTCTGAGGCCCTGCTGCCCCACACAGAACCCCCAGAAGGGATTCTCTGCGGCTCCCTCCTCAAAAACCAGTGGTGCTCTGTTTAGCTCTGGCAACCTGCCACCCTGGGCTTCTTTGGCCCCTTGTGGCCTCCCAGGGCCTGCCAGCAGGATGGCATCCGGAGGACCTGCCTTGCAGCTTCCCGACTTCCGTCGATAGTAACACTAAATGCTAGTGCCGGGGGACGGTTCCCCGGGTGGCTTGCTCCTCGCTGTGGCCCAGACGCCGAAACAGAGCCCGGCACAGAGCAGGTGCTCAGCAAGTCCTGGTGAACGGATAGCATGGCGGGTTTAGTGTGCACGTTCTCCACCCCCACCGTCTGGTGCCCGAATAGCTGGGGTGACACAGAGCACTGACATCCGAACACGGAAGCAGAGCTCCCCCCCCGCCACCCCCGACAGCAGACACACTGCTGCAAGCCCTCCCCACTTGTCAAACAAGCCGGTACCCTAGTGCCACAGAGTCACTCAGGTGGAAACCGAAATCCAAACTACTTCGGAAAGTACTCCACCGCCCTCCTTCCCCAGTTCAGCCCGAGTAGCTTCCTGCAGCTCCCGGTGGAGACGTCACCCTCCCCTCCCAAGATGGGGCGCTCTACCCTCAGGCCTCATTTTCTCAGGGGGTCCCGGATGAGAACTAAGAGTATTCACATGGAAGGGAGACCGTCACATTCGATGCCCATCGCCACCCAGGCCTCAGGACTCCCCACCCTAAAGAACGAATTCACTAACGTTAAGAATTCGAGCATCAGATTTCACTCTCCTAAAATATCACCTTTTTAAAGCATCATGATCATTTTTGCTGAGCCGAATTAAAGTGCTTTTCCCCAGTTCGGTCTCGTAGATCGTCAGAGCTGAGCGAGATCGCTGTTTGCAAACGCTCGTCCCCATTACTATACATGGATGGAAACCTTTACGATTAACCCAGTTGTGTTTATGGTTCTATGGGGCGAACTAACTAAGGTTTTACTAATGAAGATTTTTCATTTCATCTAAATGAGTAAACTGTTACTCTCATTATAGATATAAATTAGTGATGTGCTAGCATATCTGACACCTGTACCAGAGAATCCGATTTTAATTGTCCACCAAGAAAGCTTCACCATCCCCGACACATCCAGCCCCCTGCCTCTGCAACAAAATCAAATACTTTTTTTTTTTTTATTCTGCCTTCTAAAACTATGCAGACACATCGCAAATACAGTCTGCATCACCGAGGACATCAAAATCTGGCATAAGAACCATGGTTTAAGTTGGGTGATGATTAGCAAAACTTGTGCACTGTTTGAGAAGGGAGCTTCTGGACACAGGCTGGTAAACAGGAAGCAAAGATCCTTGTGTGACCCGTGGGCCATGACCTTCTTGGTTCGATGGGGCAAGGTGTGGTGCAGGGAGACACAGAAGTAGTTTGGCTCCTTAACATGTCTAGACCCCAATTGCCACTACTCAGAAGGGTTCCCCGAAGATTCTGGGACAGGTCCAGCCGTGTTAACCAGCATCTGAGTACAGATCTCATGTCTTCTAAAAAACGATCTCATCCTAAAAAAAACATCCAACTATCATGAATCCGAGAGGTCAGCTTTCTTGGATGACCGAGCTCCGAAAGCAGGGAAGTACCAGCTGTTTTGAAAACTTCCGGTGTAATTAACCTTTCAGAAAAGGAGAGCAACTTTCTGAGCAGGTGGAGTTGGAAACTGATGGGGCTTTGTGGCTCCCCGGAAAGCGTGTTATAAAGGCCTGGGAAGTGGGTCCACTTGGATATTGCTTAAGGAAAGAGAGACCCACAGAGAGAGCCTCTCCCGGTCAGGCAGTTTCGGTCAGTCTTGGTAATTGCGTGAGGATTTAGCTATATTTACAGCTACGTTAGGGAAAGGAAGGATCAGACATTTCCGACCATTTCAGGTGTGGTGTTTCTTTTTTCTTTTTTTTTTTTTTATTTATTTTTGAGAGAGAGAGAGAGAGAGAGAGAGCGTGCAAGGGGGCAGAGACAGGAGACAGAGAATCCCAAACAGGCTCTGTGCTGTCAGGGCAGAGCCCAATGTGGGGCTCAATCTGATCTCATGATCCATGAGATCATGGCCTGAGCTGAAATCAAGAGTCAGACGCTTAACTGACTGAGCCCCCCAGACACCCCTCAAGCGTGGTGTTTCTTAAACAGACACCTCTAGGACACTAGAAGAACACAGACAAAGAACCAACAGTCTCTCAGGCAGACAGGTGGGGGTTTCAGTTCTGCCTCTGTGCTTGTCCAGCTGTGTGACCTTGGACAAGTTACACAACCTCTCTGAGCTTCATTGTCCTTCCCTAGGAAATGGGAGCGCACAACACTCCCCAAGCTCGATGCCTTCCCCTCCAGCCGGGCTCTTCAGCCTCTCCCGCTCGCTGCCGTCTCCCTACCTCTGCCCCCTCACATCTAGCCACGCCAACTCCTCCTTCAGGACTGGCTCCAAGCCGAGCGAAGCCTTTCCTGACCGTACCTGTAGCTGGAGGAACTGGCCATGCCCCACTCTGGCCTCCCCGCCTCTACCCTGAGCTCCCGATCCCCTGGCCTGGCTCACAGGGCACGTCTGCCTGTTGTTCGGCACAAGGCTGTCTGTCCTGACGACGCACTGAGTGGCTGAAGGCGGCACCCATCTGCTCGTTCACTTACTGGGGGCCCTCTGTGCACAGTGGTGATGTTAGGTCCTGAGCAACGAAGGGGGACCTGCTCCCTGCTTCCTTTGAGCTTGGATCCACGGAGGGGAGAGCTGTGCGTTATTTATGTTGTTACAAGCTGCTCCCTGCTAGGATGGGCCAGCAGTGGGGGCCTGGACCCAGGGGTCAGGGCAGTTTCCCTAAGGGCGTGACGTTGGGGTCGTGGGAGTTGCCACTGAGAGGAGACAGGAGAGAGCAGTGCAGGTGGAGGGAACATTCCGGAAGCAGGAGCGGCGAGCATGTTGCATTAGATGAGCTGCTGTGGGCACCACAGATCTGCCCTCGTGGTCTGCGCTTTTTCAGGGGCAGGGGGAGTGAGTGAGACGTGCGTGTTGGCTGGTGATAAATGCCGCAGAGGTCCCGGGAGTGGGAACCAGGGTGGTGCAGAGGGAGCCTTTGCGTAGGGCAGTCAGGGAAGGCTCCCTGAGGAGGCAGCTCGGGGCCTGGGAGCAGAGGAGGTCGGGTGTGCGGGAGAAGGGTGAGTGGACCACAGGAGCCCGAAGGGCAGGGGAGCCGTGGACAGGGGTGGGGTGCTGCGGGTGGAGGGGCTGGGCGGGGGGCGATGTTGGGGTCTCCTGGGTCTCTGCCCGCAGCCACATCCGCCATGCACTCCTGCTTCCCGCTCACTCTTCTTCCGCGAAGCTCACTTGCGTCACCCTTCTCCTTAGGAGATAGTCTGGGGACGGGATTCTGTGTCTGAGGTTTCCCCCCCGACACTGCGAAGAGAGCGCTAACCTGTCTTCCAGCGTCTCTCGGTGCTGGTATCTGCTAATTTGTGCACGCTTTCTCCGGGCGCCCGACCCCAAAGAGGAAGAAAGCACCCCGTCAGAGACACGGGAGGAGGAGGGACAGAGCCAGGAGGCTGTTCGAAGTCCCTGACACCTCCACACGCAGCTTGCCCGGCGTGGCCCTTCCACGCGGCCCCACGGCCAGGCGGTTCGCCGTGGCTCGGCCTGGTTGTGGGGGCTGGACGCCTCCCACCTCGGCCTCGGGGTCTGGTCCTCGGTGACTCTAGAAAGGCTGCCCATTGGCAGCACAGGCCCGTCCCAGCTCTGCCTGGCTGCCTCTGTTTCCCCCTCAGGTAGCAGGTCGGTGGCTTGCCTCTAATTGCCCACCTCACACGGGGCATCTTGTCCCTGTTCCTGGAAGGGGTGCCGCCCCCCACTACATGTAGCTGACGCCGGCTCCTGTGGGCCACACACCCACGGGCCTCTGGTGTCACGGCTCCGTTTCTATTCAGCCCGATTTCCCCGTTGTGCTTGAACAAGACGGTGCATTTTTATTGTTATTATTTTTTTTTTAACTTTATTTTGAGAGAGAGAGAGAGGAAGTGGGGGAGGGAGGGAGAGAGAGAGAGGCTCCCGAGCAGGCTCTGAGCTGTCAGTGCAGAGCCTGATGTGGAGCTCGAACCCACGAACCAGGAGATCGTGACCTGAGCCAAAGTCAGATGCTTAACCAACTGAGCCCCCCAGGCGCCCCAGGACATGTATCTTCAAAAACTGCTTTCCATCTCTCTACCCCTTCTGTTCGTGCAAGTTACATACCTTTTCTACTCGGTCTGCTGACGTGTTAACCGCAGTTGTTTGAAAGTCCTTGTCTGATGACCCCACAAAAGGAGCCTCCTCTGACTCTTGTCGGGTGATTGCTGTATCTCTTGGCGATGGGTCAGTTCATCTTTTGTCGACAGGTCTAGATTTCCTTTCTTTTTATTGAAAGCCAGACGTCATGTAAAGAAGAGTTGAGACAGAGATATCAATAGTATTTATGCCTGAACGTGGACATACCTCTTCTGGCTGACCGCGAACGGGAGGGCATTCCGGAATCAGTCTGGTGGGCAGTTGAGCTGCGTTCGAGTGTTACCGTTGCTGCCCCCACCCTAGGGGTGCGTGGTGCACAGGCGTCAGACCCTCCAGCAGGGAGAGATGCCAGGACGCTGCTGAGTATTCCTCCTGCACGTCCGGGCCACAGGACAGGGTCCCCCGTGCTCAGGGCCAGGCTTACGCAGGGTGGCGCTGTCTAGGCGTTCCTGGTCCAGCCTGGTGTAGGCCAGGGTGGCGCCTTCTCTGCATTCCTGCCCCTCCACACCCCCTTCTGTGGCGGTCAGACTCTGCCCGGTCTCCGTGGTGGGTGGGTCTTGGGCGGGAGAGGAGGTAGCCGACCTCTGACCTTTGCTTGGTAGAGGTACAGATCCTAGGGTCGCTGCCCCTCCTTCAGAAGCACGGGGCTTTTGCCCACACCCTTCCCCCTGGGGCCGTGGATCTGTGGATCTACCCCTCCTAGAGACACAAGGGTTTGCTTCCTTCCCTCCCCCAGGGGTCCTGGTCTTGAGTGGGTTTGCTACGCCTCCCCCAGTGGCTTAAGGCTTTCGCTTCCCGTGAGAGGACGGTCTGGAGAAGCGTGCAGTGTTGCGAGTCTGTCCCCTCCCGTGCTCTCTCTCTCCGGAGCAGCAGCAGAGGCGGGTGGAGGGGAGCTTGTGAGCGTGCGCTTTCCCTGTCTCTGGGCCTCTCCGTCATCCCAGCCTCACGTGCCGGCACACGCTCGGCCTGGAACGTGCTAGCTGGCTTCTTCCCGAGTGCTGCCAGGCGTGAGAGCTGGCGTGTCTGGCTCTCCTCGGAGACTTGGGGCTCCGTGGCATTCGGTCCCCTCGGCTCCCTGGAACCTCAGCTCTCTGATGGGCTCTAAAACAGCTCTGATTTCGTTTTGTTTTAAGTTTATGTATTTATTTTTTTGAAGGAGAGAGAGAGGTGGGCGGAGAGAGGGAGAGAGAGAATCCCAAGCAGGCTCCACACTGTCAGCGCAGAGCCCGACACGGGGCTCGAACCGACCAACGTGGGATCATGACCTGAGCCGAAACCAAGCGTTGGACGCTTCACCGACTGAACCCCCCGGGCGCCCCAAACGCTTCTGACGGTGTAGATACTCGGCTTTCTCTTGCTGTTAGATGCGAGTGGCGATCTCCGGCAGCTTGCCTCCCTGCAGAAGTGGGTCCCAAAGTCAGAGATCTTTAGGCGCTCGGAAGGTAGTTAACGGCTTCTCTGCATTTGAAGGGGACGTTTCAGGAAGCACACCTTCCACCACCGGGACGTGGAAACTTACTCGCTCTCAACTCGCTCACGAACCATCAGAATTTTGCCCGGGTTTCACGCCCAGCTCACGGGTCAGAAGCCCCTTGTGTGGTGCCCTGTTTGCAGGCTTCTTGATGCCTCTCCTGTCCCCCCAGCCCCACCCGCCTCCATCCCCTGCAGCATCTGTAGGGCTCCATCAGCATTCTGGGGCGCGATCTGTCAGGACTGAGGAGCCACGTGTGGGTTTCCCTTTCCCACCCACCCGCTTCGGTGTCCTCCTGGCCACGTTCATTCTGCCTTCATGGTGAGGCTCCTTTGGCGAAGAGAGGGCTTCCGGGCTCCCTCCTGGACTTCATTTGCACCAGAAGATTACAGGAGATGCCGTTGCTGTCCTTAGCGGCTTTATAAAGGTCCTCACTCCCATGCTTCAGGTTTCCACGGGGTCCTTAACACTGGCACCCTTCTTTGTATCTCCCCTTGATAACGTGACCTTCCTCCTCCTTCCTCCCCAACGTGGCTAACATAGGAGTGCACAAGAGCCCGTGGCGCCCGCTTCCTCTTCCGGGCCGCATCCTGCTCTGCTTCCTGAAAGCCTTTCGTGGTGAATGCGATCACGATGTGGCTTAGCACCGTCCGTCCCCCTTCATTGTTAAAGGGTCTTGCCGTTGTCTGATCGGTCTGAGGTGAGTTTTTCAGGACTTTCGGCAGCCGAGCAAACATTTCTAGAGCACCTGCCACGTGCCGGCCCCTTCGGGAGATGCAGGACATTTAAAGGTGAATCTCAGACGACCTTCAGAGAGCTGCAGGACCAGGCAGGTTGGCGTCACCTGCAGAGGTGGCTTCAGCACAAGCGGGAAGGTAGAGAAGAGCGCCGGACATCTGCTCCGGGGCGTTGGGAGAACTTTCCTGGAGGGAGACGGGTGGCGAGCCTCCTCCTGACTGGGGGTGATGACCGCCATTGGTGACGGTGAGGTCTGTCTGAGACAGACACGTGGTCACTTTCTCAAGGTCTCTCACTTCCCCTCCACCAGCTGGTTTGACCTCACCGATCAAAATTAAAGCAACGCGCTTCTGCATACGTCACAAATGACGTTGAACCGTCTGTACACGGCACCGTCCACAACCTGGTTTCGAAGTTGTTCCCGAAGACGTGACCTTTAGGGGACGGTACCAGGGTTCTCTCTGTACCATCCCTGCAACTTCCTGCAAATCTACAATTCTTTTGAAATAAAAAGTTTAAAACGTGAATCAAGAATATTGTCCCAAACTATGGGGCACCCGGGTGGCTCAGTCGGTTGGGCCTCCGACTTGGGCTCAGGTCATGATCTCACGGCTCATGAGTTCGAGCCCCACGTGGGGCTCTGTGCTGCCAGCTCGGAGCCTGGAGCCTGTTGCGGATTCTGTGTCTCCCCCTCTCTCCGCCCCTGCCCTGCTCATGCTCTGTCTCTCTCTATCTTTCAATAATGAATAAATGTTAAAAAAAAAAAAAAAAAAAGAAGAAGAATATCGTCCCAAACTAAACCTTCTTCCCTTCTCAGGGCCTAGAACATTCCTCCTCTCTTCCCCACCCCCCAGTACTTCATTTCCAGAATTTCAAACCCAACCGGTACTGTCTCTCATAATTTGCCTTTTGGAAACCCCAGCAGAGGCCAGAAGCGATGCTGGCCTCCGGTCAAGGTCAGGCCCGAGGGACGGACGGGAAACACCGTTCCCCTTGCCACTAGAGGCCGCTGCTCTCCTGGGTGGGCGCAGGAGGCTGGGACCCCACTGGTTCTGAATCAGTTACCCCTCTTCTCAGCTTCCTGAAAACCCTCAGTCATCCAAAGTGGCTCATTTCGGTTGCTAGAGTCATTTTGCTCCACCGGTGTGGTTCCGACGTGGCCTGTGACGTCAGACGGTACCAGCCCAAAGCCATACCCTTCTCTCTGGTTTCCCAGACGCCTCCCTTTCCACCTTGTGAGAGGACAGGGCTGGCCCTTCGGGGACACGCACCTGGCCGTGAACACAGCGGCTGAGGGCCGCGGTGCCTGGCCAGCTGTTGGCAGAACTCAGGCGCCCACGAGGAAGAGAAATGAGTCCGGCCGGGCTTCCCCGGGACCAAGGTGGGCCAGGGCCTTGATTTGCATTTTCTCCTAAAGTGTTCTCATAGACTGCCGCTCAGTCTCTGTGACTAATCACAACATTTAATGGCGTTCAACTGCTCACTAAGGGCCCAATTCAATTAAAAAATTGTCCTGTGGAAGCCGTGAATAATCCTCTTGTCTTTGCTTTTCCTCTCTTACGGATGCCTCCATCAAGTGGAGGCTGAGCGGATTTTTTTTCTTTTTCTTTTTCAATTTGTTTTCATTGCCGCAGGCCTCGCCCCCCCTGCCGACGTGAACGCTGGCCTCCACTGGCTTCTGTCCACTCTGGTGGGCGCTGCGGGGACTCTGCTGGGCTTTTACACTAACCCCTGGGAACGACTTCTGCTTCTTTGCCAGTTTGACAGACTGTGGAGCGAGATGCCGGTCAATGCCAAGGGGAGGCTCAAGTATCTGGACTTCCTGAGCATGTTCAGCTCCGAGAGAGGGGCCACACCGCCAGCCACTGGCAGTTCCACCAAGGCCCAGAAAGGCTGCAGTGCTCCCGAAGTCTCAGAGAGAAGCAGATCCGCAGCTTCATCAACGCCTGCTCCCGACCTCAAAGCAGGGTTGAAAACGCAGAGCCACCCCTGTGTGAGTCCTCGTCTCGCGGCGCCACTGCGCCCCGGGTCCCCAGATCCCCAAACCCCAGTGGTCCTGAGTGGCAGGTGACCGACAAGGTGCCATAGGGTGAGCCCGGGGCGGGGGCACGGGAGAGGAGCCCAAGGTGGGTCCTTAGCACTCACCTGCCTGGAGGGGGGAGGGAGGTGTGGGGAAGGGCTGGGGGAGGCTTGGGTGGAAGGAAGGCGTGAGGGCTGGAAGGAGGAATAAGGAGGATTCAGGGTAGAAATGGGTACGGGAGCGGGGACAGAAGACTCTCGATCAGCGAGCTGGGCATTCATCGGGCAGGAAGGCGGACACCCCATGGTAGGCGTCCGCTTTGTGCAAGGGCCCTACACGCTCCCAACCGCAACGTGTCGTCACCCCCATTTTACGGTTGAAGATGCGAGGCTCTAAGAGGTGTCCTCATGTGCTCAGGGTCCCTCAGTTAGACACGGGGAGATCCAGCTTCCAACCCAGGCCTGTCTAACTCTGCGGCTCTGGCCCCGGGCTGAGCCGCCCGGTCTGGGGTGCGGGAAGGGGGCCGGCCTCACTGAGGCGCTCGCCTCATCTGCAAGCCGGAGGGCAGCAGCCCCGAGAAAGGGTGGTTGAGAGGATCCCAATCGTGTGCAGAATTTATTGCACATCTCCTCTGTGCTGGGTCTTTTCGAGAGCTGAGAGTGAACAAGCGTCCCTTGCCCTGGCGGAGTTTACATTCTCGTCGGGGATGATGGGCACGTCATGTATTTAGCGAGTTGGAGACACTGAGTAGAGCAGAATGAAGGGGTGGGGTCAGGAGCACCCCAAAGGTGTCGGTGTCCTAATCTCTAGGACCTGTAATATGTCACCTCACATGGCACGGGGGGGATCAAGGTTGCAGGTGGAATTAAAGGTGCTAATCAGCCGACTTAACAAGGGAAGATCCCTAAGTGTCCAGGTGGGCCGGAGGCAATCACAAGGGCCTGTAAACGGGGGACGCAGAGGCAGAAAGGTCCGTGTCGGAGAGACGCCATTTGAGAAAGTCTCCACTGTTGCTCCCGACTTGGAAGGTGCGGGAAGGGGCCACAGGCTAAGACGTGTGGGCGCCTCTCGATGCCAGAAAAGGTAAGAAACAGAGTCTCTCTTAGAGCCTCAGAAAGAACACCGTCCTGCTGACGCCTTGGTTTTAGCTCAGTAGGACCCACCTCAGGCTTCTGGCCTTCAGAACTGTAAGAGAATAACTGTGCTGTCTTAAGCCACCGAGTCTAGAACTGTCAGGGAAGCCGCGGAAAACACGCTGGGGCGGTGCGGGGGGGACAGGCGGGCGGTGTGGGGCGACTCTGGCTTTCACTCCAGAGGCTGGAGCCCTTGCAGGTGTTTAAACAGAGGAGTGATGTGGGCTGCAGCATCTTTAAAAAGCCTCCCGTGGATTCTGTGTGTGGAATAGAGGCTGTGGGTGGAGTGGGTGCTGGAGGGGGGTGGGCAGAAGCGAGCAGGTGGGGAGGAGGCTCCAGTGGTCCAGGGGAGAGGCCCGGTGGCTCTGAGTGAGATGGGCAGTGGGGAGCCGGCGGCCGGCAGTCAGGTAAAGCCAACAGGATTTCCCAGTGGATTCGGTGTGGGGTGGAGAGGGAGAGAGTCCAGGAGAGCCTCTAAGGGTTTGACTTGAACACCTGGGAGAAGGGCGTTACATCAACCCAGAGGGGGAAGGCTCGGATGGTACAGAATTTGGGAGAAAGACCAGGAATTCAATGGAGTTTGTTCCTGTATTGGACTTTTTTTTTTTTTTAATGTTTATTTTATTTTTGAGAGAGAGAGAAAAAGAGAGAGGACCCGAAGCGGGCTTTGCGCTGACAGCAGACGGTCCGATGTGGGGCTCGAACTCATGACCCGGGCCAAAGTCGGACGCGTAACCAACTGAGCCACCCAGGCGCCCCAAGTTCATTACTCTATTAGATAACGACAGGACGTGTTCAGGGGCAATGCCTGGGCTGCATTCAATTCATTCCCCATATTTAAATGGAAAATGCTGGGGCGCCTGGGTGGCGCAGTCGGTTAAGCGTCCGACTTCAGCCAGGTCACGATCTCGCGGTCCGTGAGTTCGAGCCCCGCGTCAGGCTCTGGGCTGCTGGCTCAGAGCCTGGAGCCTGTTTCTGATTCTGTGTCTCCCTCTCTCTCTGCTCCTCCCCCGTTCATGCTCTGTCTCTCTCTGTCCCAAAAATAAATAAACGTTGAAAAAAAAAAATTAAAAAAAAAATAAATAAATAAAAAAATAAATGGAAAATGCAATAAGACAGCCTTATAGTTGGTCCATGTGATTTCACAATATAGGACATTCTGGAAGGGAGTACAGGATTGGACATCCATGAAAATGACAGGTGACTCCCTGTCTTTGATAAGACTCTTCCTCTGGTGAAAAATATTGTCTCTCTCTCTCTCTCTCTCTCTCTCTCTCTCACACACACACACACACACACACACACACACACCCGTAATTAATATAGTTAAATAACATCTCCCTAAACTTGAATCTTGGCTATATGTTTATTTCCAAAACCATGTTGGTTACTGTGTTTCGGCACAAATATGGCCCGCTGATGGAAATGGAAGTTAAATGGCAGAATTACCATCGACGCTTTGCTTTTCCCTTATTTCTGAGCTCATCCTGCCGGCACAGTTGTGAACCTCAACCCGAGGCCTGTCTGTGATTGCTTGTATTATTTCTTCGTTTTGAATCTCACGCTGCAAGACCCCCCTCCTTTTCTCTCTCTCTCTCGCTAGACCCCGGCCGGTGCAAGCACAGCATACACCCTGCCCCTGCAGAACTGTGAGCCCATCGAGAGCAAGCTCCGGAGGAGAATTCAGGGCTGCTGGCAGGAGTTCCTGAAGGAGTGCAAAGAGAAGGACGCGACCAAGCAGGGGGAGATCACCACAGCTGAGTTCCTAGGTACGTTCTCACAATGGGGTCGCCCTGCCGGCACAAATCCACAGGGAACGGGCGGGAGCATCTCCCTCGCCGTGGCTACCAAGCACCTCCATAAACGCCAGGCTCGAGGGATAAAAAATAGTTACAAACAGAGAGGGAGGGAGGCAAACCATGAGAGACTCTCAAATACAGAGAACAGACTGAGGGTGGATGGGGGGGTGGGGGGGAGGGGAAAACGGGTGATGGGCATTGAGGAGGGCACCTGTTGGGATGAGCGCTGGGTGTTGTACGTAAGCGAGGAATCAGGGGAATCGACCCCGAAAACCAAGAGCACCCTGCACACACTGTATGTTAGCCAACTTGACAAGAAATTATATTTAAAAAAAAAATGGGGCGCCTGGGTGGCTCAGTCGGTTAAGCGTCCGACTTCGGCTCAGGTCACGATCTCGCGGTCCGTGAGTTCGAGCCCCGCGTCGGGCTCTGTGCTGACAGCTCAGAGCCTGGAGCCTGATTCACATTCTGTGTCTCCTCCTCTCTCTGCCCCTCCCCCGCTCATGTTCTGTCTCTGTCTCTCTCGCTCTCTCAAAAATAAATGTTAAAAAAAAGAAAAAATTCCTAATGCCTCTCAACCCACTGCAGGGCACGTTCATGCCTGGGTGACCAAGTCAGCAAGCCATGACTCTCCGCCTTAGAAATCACAGACTTGGTTGTGGTCTCTGTTAACAGACTTGGAGAGCTCCAGGGTGGGACAGGTGGAGGAGGGCGGTGGCCGGGGACCTACAGGCCCATCCACCCCATTGCTTCTGTCCCACTGATCCAGCTGTCACCACGTCACTTCGATGAGCTCTTCAAATTCCATCAGTTGGACTTAAACTTGCGCTAATGGTCATGTCTTGTTTGTGCAACATTTTACGCGATCGATCCGGCCTTGTCGCCCCCCTGCTTGGTAGCCCCCTGAAGTCAGACCCCCCCCTCCTCTGGCCTAATCTTTAGATCCCTTTTTAAGGAAAGTTTTTTCTTGAGAATCTCCAGTATTAATAAATCACTTTTATGACAATCATGGCTTACCAACGTGCAAACGAAACAACGTGTGAACTCTCTCAAGCGAACAGCTCCTACAAAAAGTAGCCACTTCTAAATGAAATACAAAATATGAAACCACTGATAGTCCAACGTTGCTCCGCTGTGTTAATGTGACGTGTTTCACCGACACCAAATCAGCAACATTGGTTTTAACGCATGTTTCAATTTCCACTCGTGTTTTAGTTAACCCTCTTGGTTTTGAGACTGATGAACCTTAGCTGGCCCTGCTGGCAGCATGGTTGCTGTGTTTAGTTTTTAACCACGAACCCACTGAAGCCACCAGATCTTACTCTGCTCAGCTTGTCTGACTTGAGTGGTACATCCAAAATTCAATTCTGCAAAAAAAAAAAACACACAAAAAAACGTATGTATTAATTCTCAGAAGTTATTCTGTATTTTCCGTGCCCTGCCGTTGACCTACTGCAAGTTGAAACATCAAAGGCATTTTCAGGCCACTCCTGTGGGCTCCCCAGCCCAGCGTCACCCTGCCCGGCGAACGCTGGTGACACTGCTTCTGCTGTTTCCCCGGTGCCAAGGCAGAGGGACCTCCGTCTGCCCATCACACACAGCAGCATCTTACGGGCTGCGCTTGGCTGGAAGGCATCACTTACACAAAGTCTGCCTTTGTAGCAAGGACCCAAGCCAGGGCCTACGGCATGAATGCGTGCGTGAACAAACGAGTGAGTGAACAGTTTGCCACCAACTGAATTGACGTTTTTGTCTTTAGCTCTCGTGGAGAAGTTCAGTCTGGACATAAGCAAAGAGGAATCTCAGCGGCTCGCCGTGAAGTACGATGTAAAGAACAGTGGGAAATTTGCTTACTGTGACTTCATTCAGAGCTGTGTCCTCCTGCTGAAAGCGAGGGAAACCTCGCTGATGCAGAGAATGAAGATCCAGAACGCAAACAAGATGGTATGTAGACTGACTCTTGGAAAGTGTGGGCGTGGGCCGCCCCTCTGTCTCAATTTGTCGTAAGTCCATAGAAATGGTGGACGCGGGGCGCCCGGCAGCTCAGTCGGTTAAGGGTCTGACCCTGGCTTTCAGCTCAGGCCATGATCTCCCGGTTCGTGAGCTTGAGCCCCACGTGGGGCTCTGCCCTGACAGCGTGGAGCCTGCTTGTGATTCTCTCTCGCTCCCTCTCTCTGCCACCACCACCCCCCTCGAGATAAATAAACTTAAAAAAAAAAATTTTTTTTTAATGTTTATTTTTTTTTGAAAGAGAGAGACAGAGCATGAGCGGGGGAGGGGCAGAAACAGACAGAGACACAGAATCCGAGGCAGGTTCCAGGCTCCGAGCTGTCAGCACAGAGCCCGATGTGGGGCTCGAACCCACAAACTATGAGATCATGACCTGAGCCGAGGTTGGATGCTTAACCGACTGAGCCACCCAGGCGCCCCCCTTTTTTAAAAAAATTTTTTTAATGTTTATTAAACTTTTTAAAAAACTAAAAAAAAAGAAGAAGAAGAAGAAGAAAGAAAGAAAAGGTGGATGAGGTGGACACAGAGGCTCCAGGGGGGCCGCTGGCCAGTGAGGACCCACTTGTCAAATGTCTCCAGTCTCACTGCCACCTCCACGTGGACCCAGAAAATTGGCTGAGATGTTCTCTATACACATATATGTGTATATCGCGTGTGTATGACATAAATGATACATGTATATCACAGGGTATGATATACACATGTGATATGTATGTATATCACATGATACGTGTATGTGCACATGTGATGTAGGTGTATACCACACTTACAGGATATGTGCGTGTGCACCTGTGATGTGTGTGATGCTTATGTGGCCCGTGTTTGCACACGTATAAGGCGTGTGTATATACACTTGTCACTCAATTCTTTGTTGCCCGATCTCCTCCATTACTTAAAGGCCTATACAGCACAGGGCACTTTTCAGGTGAGCACCCGACCGCTAGGGTCTGCCTGGCGGGCCCAAAGCCAGCGAGCTGGCAGGTACTTCGGGGAGCTTTTGCCTGGGAGGCAAGAGGTGTAGCTGAAGGTAAGGCCTCCGCCAGGCTTCCAGAACCTTGCAGACAGCTCAGAATTTCCTTTCTTGGAAATAGTTCAGACATTTTCTTTCTCTGCTTCTGGAGCCCCGTACGGGTCTGGAGACCCAAGACTGGGAACCCAAGACTGGATCTCAGGTCCTCAGACTGACGCCTGGTTATGGTGTCTCTTCCCCCAGCACCTGGAGACATCTGTATGTCAGAGACAGCACGGCTGTTCATACGAGGCACAGGGAACAGTAATCAGTCAGTTCACGGAAAAGGCGAAGCCAGGGGCGGGGGCGGGGGGGGTCATAGCAAAGTGAAACATTTTTAACAGACACATCGAAGTGGATTCATTCATCAACCATCTGAAGCAGGCCAGACCCTTTCCTCCGGGTGCACGGTGGTAGAGGTTGGAGACTCATCATCTTTCTGTGTAAACTGTACCCACGATGCACTGACTGTGGTTTTTTCTTTCTTTCTTTCTTTCTTTCTTTCTTTCTTTCTTTCTTTCTTTCTTTCTCTTTCTTTCTTTCTTTCTTTCTTTCTTTCTTTCTTTCTTTCAAGAGGAATGGGAACCTAAAGATGCTTAAATAGCAACTGGAGGATTTTTACCATTGTTCTCAATGATTTGGACCCACACACAGTCCAGCCAGTGTTTGCCCAGACTCGTCTCTCTCCGGTCTTTCCAAACTATGAAGGAAAAAAAAAAAAACAAACCACTTTTTCCTGCTCATATTCCATCATCTGTAACAGTGAATTCCATTCTGTCGAATTAAAGAACAAGTCGAGTACAGCTGGCATTGTCCATCTGGGGAACCAACAGCGCCTCCCAGGCCCCTGAGGGCTCAGCGGCGGGGACCAGGGTGTGGGGCAGACCCGGCCAGCCCCAGCCGGTCCCCGCCCGTGCCTGGCAGCCACAGGGTCCTGACGGGTCAGCCCAGCAAACAGTGGATCCCTTGCAGAAAATTTCTAGGCAGCTAAATTTGTAGGTAGTTTTGTGCAAGATCAGGTCCCATCCGAGTGGAATTTCCACTTTAGACAAGCACGAGCTAGCATCAAAGGCTTTGGCCGAGTTACGGAAGAAACACTTAAAGTTGAGACACTTGTTCCTCTAAACTCAGTTCCTCTGTGAGCAGAGAGAGGGCCGCCTTCCTTAGATCTTCATGGGACCCGGGAGCACAGGTGGGGAACGATGAAGGCCACACAGCCTGCCAGGCCCCCTGCCAGCTCTGGACTTCCTCTGCCTCTCTGGGCCTCAGTTTCCGCTTCTGGAAACGAGGGGGCGATCCGCTGGGTTCTAAGGCCTGCGAAGGGTGAGCCCTTCCGAGCCCTGCCCCATACAGAGACTGTGAGGCTTCCAGACCCTCCACCCATCCACACCGAGGTGCCGGGAACTCGTAGGAGTGTCAGACTGAGATTGTATTCAGTGAGGTGATAGGTGCTCCAGTCCGGCCCCACTGGGAGCCGGGCCCCTGGGCAGAGGTCCCCGGCACACGCCCTGTGTGCTCTATCCTGCCCCCCAGCTCTGGTGTTCACACCCCGACAGACAACGGCTGCCACTCAGAAAGGGTCCTGCCTTCCATCCCGTCCCACTCTGCGTTGTGAGTGACGGCAGGAGACTTCTCCCCAGCGGCCTTTCCGAGGAAAGAGCGGGGCCAGCCCCGCCTGGCCCTGGTGACTTGTTCCAGGCCCGTCCCCTCTGCAGGCCGCCAAGGCCCCCACCACACGAGTAAGGCGCCCAGGCCAGCAGAGACGCCCCCCTGGGGAGGCCACCTGGGACTCTGCTTTGCGGCCACGCTGGAGCTGGGGGCAGAGGCCTTCCAGAGCGATTGGTTGTGCTGTGCGAGGACGGGAAGAGGCTCTCTCAGATGGCGCATGGGTGTGGGAGGAGCCGACACAGAATCCTTGCTTTTTCTAGTGCAGATCAGCAGATTGGGTAAATTGGCAGCTAATTGAAGCTATAGGGTATCTGGTGAGTTTCCATCCTAGGTGCTAAAGGATGTAAAAATCGAAAGCAATTCAACTTTGCGCTAATTGGTCTTATGTAGTGCTGCGTTAAAATTAAACTTTCCCAAAATGTGTTAACACGTTATTGCCTATGGTTCACCTCTGATATTCAGACACGCGTTAGGGTTAAATCATGCTAAAATATCTTGTTTTCTATCTAATAGCACCTAAATGAAATAATCACAGGGTAGTGTGCTGTCTAATTACAAGATATAATTACAACCTTGGAATTTTTGAAAAAACTCTGTTCATTATGATAAACCTACTAGGAGACCCAGTCTGAAATCTCTTTTTCCTTCAAACTGTTTTAAAACCGGCCGGCTATCTCTGTCTGGCCCTCTCTCTCCTCCTTCACCTGGGAGGAACGGAGCCCAGATCGGTCCTGAACCTGCCACTTCACGTCCCCAAGCCTCCCGTTTCCCAGTCCAGGAGATGACGGGGGTCAAGGGAGTGACCTTCCTCCCAGGTTGGAGGGGCCAGGGGAGGCGGGGGCTGCCTTGTACCAACAGCAGGGTTAGCGATCTACCATTATTCTTGTGAGTCCAGCCGGCAGGCCCCATTCTACAGGGGAGTGGGCCGGGGGGAGCCCAAGGCAGGGGTGAGCAGGGGCAAAAGCAGGGCTAAGGCCCGGGAGGGGAGCGCGCGGCCGCCGGGCTGTGCCTGTCTACCCCATGCTGCCCATTCGAAAGCTCCTTTCTCACCACCTCTCGGTTTTTGTGGGTTTTTTCTCCCCCAGAAAGAAGCTGGTGCTGAGACTTCTTCCTTTTACTCGGCTTTACTGCGGATTCAGCCCCAAATTGTGCACTGCTGGAGGCCGATGAGACGCACCTTCAAAGCCTACGATGAGGGCGGGACGGGGCTCTTGAGCGTGGCTGATTTCCGGAAGGTGAGCTCAGCTGTTGGGCGCCTGCGGCGTCCGAACGGGGAGCAGCGGCCAGAAGACCTCAAAAGAGGACCCCTCACCCCCCGCCCCCCGGCAGAGGCCCCGGCGTGAGCGGCTGTCCCGGACCTCACTTCCTTGGGACCCCCAAGTTATCGAGGGCTACGTCCACCTGCCCCGCACCTGCAGACCCCAGGTTCTCCTCCCTGAAGGTTTCTAGAACCCCGTGGGGACTCAGGTCACCACCACAGGTGCCAGTGCTCCTTGGAGCCCAGACTGGCTGCATAAGACCCACAGAGCAGGTGGCCACATCAAGGAGCTAAAACAAAGCAGGGTCCCCACTGTGGCCACCGAGGCAGCAGAGCCCAGCACTGCCTCCCGAGAGCCGGTCACTCGCTCCTCTCTGCCTCTTGCCCCCCCTGTGTGCTGCTGGCCACCCCCCACAGCAGCCGGCCGGTCCAGCAAATAATTGAGGTCCAAACATTAGATTCAAAATCACATATTACAGTCAGAAAAGAACAGTCACAACGGCAGACAGACACGAAGGGTTATGACCTTGAAATGCACTTACAAAAAAATTGTCCCTTAGTTTCATCTCTGCTTCAACTTGTTTTAAGCCGGGAAGATGAGTAGCACAGGGTGGGTGGGCAGGAAGAAGGAGGGCCGGTCCCCGCAGCCCCCAGGGACACCTGCCCTCAGCACCCGCCCCCCCATGACTTTCCAGTTCACACTGTCTGTCTTGTCTGTGGGCTCAAGTCAGCTCTCAGCCCCGGGTTCCCCTGCAGTCTCCAGCAAAGAGGAAGGAGGTGGCTGGGGTCCCGTCTGCGTCCCGGGAACCGGGGATGGGCGGCAGAGGGAGGGGGGCACTAGAGGGGCAGCCGGGTCTCAGCAGAGCCTGCGCCAGAGGCCAGCTGGGTGCCAAGGACCCTCCTCAGACACCCAGGCTCCGCTTCCTCGTCTGCTGCCAGCCCTCAGCCCCACAGATGGGGCCCGTCGCCGGCTGCCCGGAGGAACCCCGGGACCTTCCAGCCCCACGTTCTAGTCCCCTCTTAGAAACAAATCACAACACAAAGCATCGGTAGGAAATTAAGTTGCAACTTAGTCTCCGCTTTTACTTCCGGCGGGGGAACGCATGTAAGGGATCTGTCTCAGCCACGGGTAACAGCGGGGACCCGGCGGCTGAAAGTCCGTTTCCCTCTCACTTGAAACAAGTCACGAGCTAGGAAGCCAGAGCCAGCACGGGGCCGGACAGCCACTGGGGTCTTCATTTTTTTTTGCTCTGCCACCCTCAGCACCTGGCTTCCGTCCACGAAGTCGCCTCATGGTCTCTGGTGGCTGCTGGGGCTCTAGCATCGCCTCCATATTCCCGGACGCAGAGAAAAGGAGGAGAGGAGGAGGGGAAGGGCCTCCTCTCTAGAGGAGGCTTCCCAGAAGTCCCACATCGCATTCCCGCTTAGGTGTCACTGGCCAGGACGTACCTAGCCCCAAAAGAGGCCGAGAAGTGCTGCCTTTTAGCTGGAGACACAGGGGTCTGCTCACTGAGGAGGAAGGGGCAGTTGCTGTCGGGTGGGCAGCTAGCTCTGCCGGGGGCTGTGGCGCTGCGGGATCCGCCACGCCCCGCGCCCTGCACCTGCAGCCCTGCCCTCCTCCCCAACCCTGCTTAAGGCCCTGTGGCCAGGTCTCCCTTCCAGCCCTCTCTACTCTCCGTCCAGGCCTTGTCTGAACGCATGGACCAGCCTCACTACCCTGCAGGGAGGCAACGGTTATTAACCTGTTCTGGGAGGGCTGGGGGCGGGGGGGCTGGAAGGGGGGGGAACCAGTACCTTCCCCTGTTCTGGAAGTCTTCCATTGTCACACCCACTGGCCCTTGGGAGGGTGAGGGCCTAGGAGAGAGGAGGTGGGAGAGAAGGAGGGAAGAGTCGGGGGAGAGGGAGGGAGAGGGAGGGGGATGTGCACCGAGGGAGAGGACTGCTTGGGGCAACTTTGGAGGTGGGCCTTTCAGGGTCCGAGGAGGAGAGGCGGGTGGGTCCCAGCCCCTTCCTGGCTGCCCGCCCCCTCGAGTGTCACCGACACCAGCGGGGGCTGCTCTCCTCTCCGACAGGTCCTGAGACAGCACAGCATCAACCTCTCGGAGGAGGAGTTCTTCCACATCCTGGAGTATTATGACAAGACACTGTCTTCCAAAATCTCCTACAACGACTTCCTGCGGGCCTTCCTCCAGTAGGCGGCCGACGGGTGCCTCCAGTGCAGACGGGTGGGGACCACGAGGCCTGTCCCTAAGACGAATGAGATCACAGAATCAGGGGCGGGGGGGGGGGCTCCAGAAAACGCAGCCCCGTGTCTTTCCCGGCAGTTAAGGCTTTGCGCTGCCCCACGGCCATAGCTTCAGCCACAGCTCCGCCCCACGGAGCCACGGGACCCTTAACTCAGTTGGAGCAAATAAAATGTTAGTCTTTGCAGAAATGATGCGTAAGACTTCAAAAGAACCACCAATGATACAATGCTTAGAAACTTAGATTTCTGGAGGTTTCATTCATGACAGCCTGCATGGTTGCCTAGGGGAGACCAGAGGCCTTCCTGCCTCCCGGATTGGATCTGTGTCTCTGCTGGGCTTGTCTGCATGGCTGTTGCTCTGTCCCTAGGGACGCGGGCGCCAGCCTGACTTCACGGTGGGGCAGCCCACGTCTAAGGCCTCGTCCCTGTTCAGCCTTTCCAGGGCCCCGCCCAGCGGGCAGCTGATTAGAAGCACCCACCAGTGACCTTTTGGGGAGGGACCCTTCCTCAGGCATGACGGGTCTGACAAGCCAAGAGAACTTTCCAATCCCCGCGACCCTTACCACCTTTTGTAAAGCAAATGGAAGAGAGACATAGAGTTTGCTGCCTTCTGGAAGGTTCTAGAAGGAACTGGGAGGAGGTGCCCCCGAGTCGTGTGGCCACTGGCCATCAGGGAGGGGTGGGAGCAAGGAGTCCCCTCTGTCACCCCACCCCAGGTGGCTCCAGAGGAGAAGCAGCACCAGAACCTCAGGTCCAAGACCCCTCCCCACCGGGGGCCCACGGAGGCAGCAGCTCGAAGTATGCAGAATTTCGAGGGGGGGCGCGTCTCGGCCTCCCCGCTGGAAGCCAGTGAGGTGTGGGGAGAAGAGCCACGCCCACCACAGGCCCTCTCTTTCCATGAAGGTGTTTTGCGGACACCTTGGTCTCCCCGTGTGCTGGGTCCCAGCCTCAGCTCGGCCAGGACCCCCAGGCCCAGAGGGGTGAGCTCACGCCGGAGGCTGCCCTGTCAGCCCGGAGCCAGGAGGAGGCCCCCTCTGCCAGATGCTCGCCTTGGGGGTAGTCACAGGCCCCAGAGCGCCGGCTCTGCTCCGGCCCAGCCTCGGGTAGCCCCGGACCCCCAGGCTGGAATCGGAGGCGGGGAGAATCCTCTCTTGGCCTCACTGCGTTTGGTTCTTCTCGCTAATCGACCTAAACTGGTGCAGCTGTGGAAATTCGCTCTCAGCCAGACTCTGTGGGTCTGAGGGCCTCACCACGATGGGGCCTGAAGAAACACACAGGACTTCCTTTCCTCGTGAGGGAGGCCCAGCCGCCAAGAGGGCGGCTTCGCAGGGGCCTGGCCAGCGGCCTTGATTCTCCTCCCTTTCCCGTGCTGTCCACCCAGTTCTCAGGAAGAGCTGTCCTGGGGGCACTCCGACTCCCTGGCCACACCCCCTGGCAAGATGGGGTCCCACCCCCACTGGAGATATGGCAACACCGAGGCCGGTGCTGAGAGAGGCAGGGAGGCCCCCGTGGCAGGCGAAGGCAGTGGCAGGTTGGCCCTGGGGAGTGAGACCTCCCCAGCCTGGCAAGGGGGCATCGAGGGTGAGGCTACGGGGGCTCTGGCCAGGGCAGGGGATGCCCCAAGATCCCAGAGAACCTGGGGGCCCAGAGGAATCTCGGGGAGGAAGATGCCCGCTGCAGGGAAGGGGTACCCAGGCGGCCTGAGTGCAGGGAGCAGGAGAGAGGGCCATGGCCCCTGCTGACCCCAAGTGGGTGTCGTGTCGCGGGGATGGCCCTGGCCCCGGCCCCAGCAGCTCTTCCTAGGAGTGACAGGCGGGTGGATACCCTTCCCGGGTGCCCCTGCCCTATTGTTCAAGGCCCTGCCTACGTGCCCAGCCGCAGTCTTCCCCCAGCGGGCTTGCTCCCAGCCTCGCGTTCCACACCTGCTGTTTCTCCCACCTGCTCCTCAGGAAATGCCGACGTGTCCTTCAGAACTCATCTCAGAGCCCCCTCTTGCAGGAAGCCTTCCTGACCTCCCAAGGCCGAGCCAGACCTTTAGTCTCATGCCATTCAGCGGCCTTGTGGGTCCGTCGTTGAGGGGTTTGGGGAGCCTCCAGGTCAAGAAGGGGCTTCAAGAGGCAAATGGCTCATCCTGACAAAAACAGGACTCTGTGTGCGGTCACAGCTGGCCAAGGCCAGGTAAGCACACGGGCAGCGTTTTCAGGGAGGCTCCGCTGTTCGCGAGACTGGGTTCGAATTCTAGCTGTACCAGGAAACCCGGGCTCCTCTGAGCCTCAGTTTCCACTCTTGTAAATGAGTGATCAACTCAGAGGACATCGGGAGGGCCGAACGTGGAAACATCTAGCACGCAGCTTGGCACCAGGAAGTGCCCACACGTCTTCTTCTCCTCAAGCCAGTGTGGGCCGTCCGTGGGCTTGGCTCAGCGGTGGGGTTTCCTGGGGAGCTGGCAGAGTTCCCAAGCTGAGGGTTGCGGGCGAGTGGGCTACCAGCCATCTCCTCCCTCAGCCCCGGAAGAGGTAGGCCAGCCACTTTCCTGATGCCTGGACCCTTCAAGCCTGAGTCAGGAGAACGGCGCTGGACTGAGGGGGTGTCCGGCCTCCCCCTGCCCATCCCCTGGCCTCTGTGCCACTTACCCCTCTGGACTGAGCCTCTACTTCCGTGCCTGCAAAATGAAGGTACTAACCCCTCTCTGCCTTCCTCTGGAACCATCTATCCGTGGGCCCGGCCAGCTGGCCAGTTCACCCTGTGCCTGGCCCCTAGAGCTCCCAAAATGGTAGGTCACAAGCAATCGAAAGAGAGGAGGGTTAGGGCTCTGGCTTCGGGGGAAGCCCTTGGTCTATGGGACCCCAAAGGGCCCCAGCCCTAAGCACAAAGCCTGGAGCTAGACCTCAGGACAGGATTTCAGCAAGGGGCCGAGAGGGAGGTCAGAATCAAAGACAGGAGGCTGAGAGGCCTGGACTGTTACCTAAAGGGGGATAAGTCCCAGATGGGACTGCCATCGCCCCCCACCCCTTCCCTGGGCCCTGCATCCCCGATCAGGTGTCTTCGGCTCTGGACAGCCTTCCCTGAGCCCCACCCAGCTAAGTGCAGTGTCCCCTCTGAATCCTATCATGTTAAAAAGTTCAAGTCCCCATGTCTCCACCCCTGGTGGAGCTCCTCCTATCAGAACAAATGGCCCCAGTCATCTCCCCTTCATGTGTCTGTGCCCGTTGCATTTGATCTGGAAGTTCCTGTCTCTGAAGAAGCCACGTCCATTTCCCCGCTCCCTGAATCCAAGCTCAACCACATGGCTTACTCTTACTCTCGAGAAACACCGGTGCTTTTCGGCTTCTTCGAGGCGGGGAGCTAGAAGGAACATCACTAATGCAGACTAATGACTTTTCTTCAACCCGTCTGAGAACAGAGTTCGCCAAAACCACCCGCCGCAATCCTGGGGGAGGCAGGTGCCTGCAGGGAGCAAGCAGCAGGGCCCAAGCGCTTGCTTGGGTGAAATTGTACCACCAAACACCACACAAGCCAGTAAGAGGATTCAGCTGGAAGACGTTAACGAGTTGCTAAAGGCCAGCCTGAGGATGTGAAGGCTCTGGGGGCTGTCGGCCCAGGGGCGTGTGCATCCTTCGGAAACGCCACCGGGAGCTCCCAGAAGTCGGGGAGAATCCAGAGAATGCTGCTTCTCTCCTGTTTCCCCAGTGATGCCGGCTGGGAGAAGAGAGCCTCAGTCGCTGCGAAAACTCTGCCTGAACCCATCTCTTGTCGCTCAGAGGGGGCAGGAAAAGTAAGGTGTAGGACGACGACAAAGCTGTAGCCCGAGGGCACCAACTGGAACCCAGTGCGGTGAGGGAGCACATGAACAGAGAAGGCCCTGTTCCTGGGGGAGAGGCAGAAATTCGTGCTAGCTAGCAGCACGTCCGCAGGGGGCAAAAAGCGTCAGAATCAACGCTTTCAAAATTCTGGAAATTAACCAAGTATTTACATAGGAACCCAAGGAGCGTTTATTCAAGAAAAGCAGCTGAGTTTTAGAGGAAAAAACAAAAACAAAACAAGTTTTGTGACATTTTAACTTGTTCTAGTCCCATCAGCCATTCTCCAGCTCCACGATGGCTCAGGAAAGTAACAGCCTACCCTCTCCGTGCACAGTGGCGGTCCCCAAGGGAGTAGAATAGAGCCGGAACACTTTGAAAGCCTCATTCCCAAAGAGTCGTCACATTTGATTCGCCTGGTGATTCCCTGGGAGACTGTCTGTACTGAACTGACTCAGAGATCGCTCAGGTACAAAAAAATCTTTTCCCGAGAGTCCAAAGGGCACGTTTGTCAAAAACAATTACAAGCAAGTATCTTAACTTTGCGGCTGCTTGAGGTAGTGGATAAAGTTGGGCCAACCAATTTAAGAAAACCTAAAAATAAGATGTTCACAGAGACTTTGAAAGGTTCCCAAGATTTTCCTCGGCATTCTAGAAGGCCATGTGTGTGCACAGGGCTGGCACATGTCCAGGGATGTGCGCATGCTCAGAAAAGATATGAGAAGGACCTATGTTCGCACCTTTGCGTGACCTTAAGGCCCCGCACTAGCAGGAAATAAAAGCTAAGGCAGAGCTTTCAGCTACCTGGCTGCGTGTTGAAGACGTGACTCCACATACACGCAGAGCTCGTCAGCAAAGTCTGAGTCACTGGTTCCAAGTGCTTAAGGGAATCTCTGTCCAATGTTTAGCTGACCACTAAGCTAACAGAAGAGACCTCAGTGGCCACACAGGAACAAAGAATATAGACGTTACAGAATTAGTTCAGAAAGGTAACTAAACAAACAACAACTACAACAGGCAACAATAACAAACCTTTGGAGGGAGCTAGAATCTAATTTCCAAAGTTGCTGCATTATGTTATTTAAAATGTCCAGTGTTTAACAATGAATCACAAGACATAAAAAGAAGAAAGTATGGCCCATACACAGGGGCAAAAGTAATCAATAAAAACTGTCCCCGAGGGTGGGGCGCCTCGGTGGCTCAGTCTGTTAAGCATCTGACTTGGTTTCGGCTCAGGTCATGGTCTTGTGTTTTGTGGGTTCGAGCCCCATGTCGGACTCTGTGCTGATAGTGCAGAGCCTGCTTGGGATTTTCTTTCTCTTCCTCTCTGCCCCTCCCTCTCTTGTTCTGTCTCTCTCAAAATGAATAAACTTAACAAAAATAAAAATAAAAAAAACAAAACTATCCCTGAGGAAGCCCAGATGTTGGATTTAGTAGACAGATCTTTACATTGACTATTTTAAATATATTCACATAGCTAAAGGGATGCATATCAGAATAACATCTCACCAGATTGAAAATATTACAAGTATTAAATAAAGAGATTTAAAGCATTAAAAATAATCAAATACAAATTCTGGAGTTTGAAAACTATAACATACTAAAAATTCACTGGAGGCGGGGCACCTGGGTGGCTCAGTCATTTAAGCATCCAACTCAGGTCATGATCTCACGGTTCATGAGTTCAAGCCCCACGTCGGGCTCTGTGCTGACAACTCAGAGCCTGGAACCTGCTTCAGATTCTGTGTTTCCCTCTCTCTCTGCCCCTCCACTGCTCTCTCTCAAAAATAAACATTGAAAAAAAATTTTTTTAATTCACTAGAGGAACTTAACAGCAGATTTGAGCATGCAAAAGAAATAATCAGGAAACTTGAAGATAAGTAAATTGAGATCATCCAGTCTGAAGAGCAGAAAGAAGAAAATAAAGAGGGAAAATGAACCAGGCCTCAGAGACCTGTGGAGTATCATCAGGCATACCAGCATAAACACGATGGGAGGCCCAAAAGGAGAAGAGAAAGCAGGTGTCGGCAAGAATAGTTGGAGAAACAGTAGCCAAAAACTCCCCAAATTCGAAGGAAACTATGAATCTATGTATCCAAGTTCAATGAACCCTCAAGAGGACAGGTTCTCAAGGAGAGCCGCACTTAGACCTATCGCATCAAACACAGGATCATCTCGATGCAGAAAAAGCATTTGACAACATTCAGCATGGATTCATAGGGACAACTCTTAGCAAACTAGAGCAGAAGGGAATTCCTTCAACTGAGTAAAAGACATGTACCAAAAACTACAGCTAACACTCATCACGTATTCAGTATCATACTGCAAGTCCTAGCCAGTGCACAAAAGCAAGAAAAACTAAAAGGAAAAATCAAAAATGGAAAGGAAGAAATAAAATTGTCTCTAGTTGCAGATGACATGATCGCCTAATAGGAAATTCCAAAGAACCCACCGAAAAGGCTAACTAAGCTAAGTGAATTACAAAGTCATTACGCAAAAGTCAATCGTATGCCTATGTACCCACAGTGAGCAACAGGAAATTAAAACTTTAAAAACAGTACTATTTGTAGTATTCCCCCCCAAAGAAGTACTTAGAAATAAATCTAACAAAATGTGTGAAGGATCTGTATGATGAAAACTGTAGGACATGGATGAAAGAAATCAAAGATCTAAACAAATGGAGAGAGAAATGTTTTTCATGAAATGAGGCTCACCATTGTTAAAATATCACTTCTCTCCAATTTCATTATAAATCCCTTAGAATCTCAAAATCTCCACAAGATCTATTTTATATGTCAACAAGTTCATTCAAAAATGTATATGGAAGGGCGCCTGGGGGGCTCGGTTGGTTAAGCGTTCGACTGTGGCTCAGGTCACGATCTCACGGTTCATGAGTTTGAGCCCCACATCGGGTGAGCCCAAGCCCCTCTTCGGATGGGCTCAAGCTCTGCTTTGGGCTCTGCGGGATTCTTTCTCCCTCTCTCTCTCCCTCCCCCCACTCCCTCCTCTCTCTCTCTGTCCCTCATGGGATTCTCTTTCTCCTCTGTCTCCCCTGCCCCCCTCGCTCCCTCCTCTCTCTCTGTTCCTCATGGAATTCTCTCTCTCTCCCTCTCTGCCCCTCACTCACTTGCACCCTCTCTCTCAAGAGAAAAAAAAAAAAAAAGATGTACATGGAAAGGTAAAGGAACCAGAAGAGCCCAAACTAATTCTGAAAAAGAACAAAATTGGACCTCTTACACTATCCAATTTCAAGATTTACCCATAAAGTTACAGTCATCACACGAGAGAAGATACTGGCAACAGGACAGACATATCGATCAGTGGAAGAAAATAGAGAGCCCAGAAGTATGCCCAGACAAATACAGTCAACTGATTTTTGACAAATGCACAGAGGCAATTCAATGGAGAAAGAACATCCATATGTAAAAACATGAAACTTCCGCAAACCTCACACCTTACACCAAAATTAACTGAAAATGCATCATAGACCTGAATGTAAAACAAAAGACTATATACCTTCTACAAGAAAACATCAGAGAAAATCTGTAGGACCTTGAGTCTGGCGCTGAGTGTTTAGATACTACACCAAAAACATAACTCCTAAAAGAAAACATGGGTAAATTGGAGTTCAGCACAATTAGAAACTTTTGCTCTGAGAAACTGTGAAGATAATGAAAAGACAACCCACAGACTAGAAGAAAAGGTTTGCGAGTCACATATTCAGTTAAGGACTGTATCCAGGGGCACCTGGGTGGCTCAGTCGGTTGAGCGACTAACTTCGGCTCAGGTCATGATCTCATGGTTTGTGAGTT